>NC_044282.2:57850684-58172073 GCF_004027225.2 Strigops habroptila
AGGCTTAGGGAAAGAGACGCTAATTTTTTTGCATTACCTTTGTTGCAGGAAAGGTCAGGAAGGATGTAGTAATTTTGTTATTTAAAAACACTATACAAATTTTGAGGATGTCCACCTGACATTAGTAAATTTAAAGCACTTTGTCATCCTGTGTGAAGAGTTAGCCCAGGTGCCTGCCAGCCTGCGGTTTAGGATGTGGGTTTCTTTGGGCCGGCTACATCCAGAGGTAAGGGAAGCAGGCGCATATGCAAAATGGGCAGCGGTTTGGAGCTGCCTGTAGCTGTGCGACAATCTCGCATACATTCTGGATGTGTGACCTCTGTTGCTTCCTCTTGTGACATGGCAACTCAACATTTTCATGTTCAGTGCCAGTGATATTAATGGCCAAAAATGAATTCTCTAGACCAGGTTATGAGAGACAGTGTAAAGTCTTGGTTTTGAAGCATTTCAAAAGGCATTTCATAAGATTTTTTTCTTATGAGTACAAACTTATTAATGGTTTGCTGTACTTTTTATTTTCTTTCACATGGAGGTAGTTGTTTCTGAACAGTCTCACGTAAAGTCTTTAGTAGCAATTGTCATGTTACAAATAGAATGTGCTTATTAAACTGCTTCAAATAACTTTGCCTAAAATTTTAGTAAAATTTTTAGTGAAACTTTTCCAGAATATAGGATAAAATTTTTAGTAGGTATCTAGTCACTTGCAATTTCAGCACCTTGATATTCAATGGCACTTTTATTCTGGCTACTCTGCCTGAATAGTTACTCTTTACTTAAGTGTTTTGAAGTGAAAGAATTTAAATGTTCTGAAGAAAACATTGCTGCTCTTTGTTGTGTCCCTGGATGTAAAGCCCTTAACGATCATAAAAAGTTTTAGAGCTTTTGTAGTGGCATTTTTAGGTTTTTTTCACCACATGCTATGTGTTTTTTGTGGACTAGATGCTGATGAAAATGGTTTAATTTCTGAATTTGTTTAAGGTGAAAAGGGAAAAAAAGAGGGTTAAACTATGAAAGGAAGAGGGGAAAACAAAAGAAAAAGATGGTTTTTGTTTCACCTGAAAGTTGATATTTGAAAAGCTTCATCATTGGAGGCAATGTGAGGACTGCTCTCTGATTGCCTTCTGAGAATGGCATCCTAGTCCCAGTATTGCAAGGGGGCATTTTGGTGACAGGGTTGCAGCCTCTATCTCTGGCTGGGACACAAAGGGCTTTCCAATGACATTTCCCACTTTGTTTTCCAAACTACAGATTTTCTGCTGCATTTCCTGAGTGTGGCACAGACTCCATTGTCTTATGCCTGGTTATATCATTACATGAAAATCTTGTTAGAACTCATTTAGCTTAGTGATGAGAAATCTGCAAATGAACAGATGTTACTCCACGTGGGTTTTCCTTTGCAAATGTTGCGTTGTAAAGTGAAATAAACTTTTTGAATAACATTAGGAGTCTTCAGAAAGCTGAAAGGGACAGGGGGAGCTTCCTACGCTGATTAAAGACCAAGCACATGCAAATGGTCTTCAGTACCTGTTTGCTTGGGGTGTTCTTCACTGGGGACTTTGGGACAGGTTTCATAAGAACTTCACCCCTGAATGCAAGGATGCACCCCAAGGATGCTGGGGAGGGACTCTTCCTTAGGGACTGTAGTGGTAGGACAAGGGGGAATGGGTTCAAACTTAAACAGGGGAAGTTTAGATTAGATATAAGGAAGAACTTCTTTACTGTGAGGGTGGTGAAGCACTGGAATGGGTTGCCCAGGGAGGTTGTGGATGCTCCATCCCTGGCGGTGTTCAAGGCCAGGTTGGACAGAGCCTTGGACCACGTGGTTTAGGGCAAGGTGTCCCTGCCCATGGCAGGGGGGTTGGAACTAGATGATCTTAAGGTCCTTTCCAACCCTTACGATTCTATGATTCTATGATTCTATGAATCTTATTTGCTGTAAAGCTTTATAATGGTGCCTGTTCCTCCCTGGTACTCCACCAGAACAGTGGGTTGTCAGTGTGTTTCCTCTGGTGAAGTGACTGTAGGCATTTACACTCTCTATTGAATATCTGTTCTTTTTGGCTTTGGTCAACAAGTTAGCATAGTTCTTTTACAACTTTTTGCAGTGCCAGGCATGGGAACAAGGTGCTTATATATTATAAACTTAAAATGATACAGTATTTTATGCCAAAGCTTACTTTGCTAGGGCTTGTTAGTTTCTCGTATGAAGCTTTTCAACTCTAGCACATGAAAGCCTCGCAGATATCCTAAACACCCTGAATCTCTGTAGAGATGCTAATGAAACAGTAGTTAACAGATTAAAGGCCTTTGGAGTGTACAAGCTGGATGAAAACCAAGTCAAGAGAGGAACTAAATGGTCCCCTTGTATCCTCATCTAACCTGGTTTTTTTTATTTTGTTGCTACTTGTAAAGGTATTTGTGATACTTGGAGTTCACGCATGCTTCACTCCTGATAAGCAGAAGAAACCACAATAGTAATTGCAAAAGTTCAGTAGTCGAGTTTTTTCTCCTCTCCTGTACTAAGTTTAGTAAAGTATAGTTTTAACAATGTCTAATGATTTCTGTGATTCTACATTTTCTCTATTTTAAAAACATTTTAAGATTAAAAACATTAAAAACATTTAAAACCAAATCTAGATTAATGCCACTTTTCCAATTTCTCTAAGCTGTATATGAATATCTAATGTCTAGGTATGACCACAGCAAGTTAATATATTTTTCAATACCTCTTGACTTACATATTCATGGATTAAAGTCATAGTGGTAGTTATATTCTTTAAAACATGAGTTGGCATATTTTCAAACATGATATATTTACCCAGTCATAGACAGTCATCCGTCTGAGGTTGCAGACGCTGAGATCAGTTGTATCTTAAGTGACATACTTAAGGGATATTGTCAATGTTTAGAATAGCTGGTTTGTAAGTTTATAAAAAAAAATCCTAAATTGGAAAGGGAACCTAAAAACGTCAGAACGCTGTGTTTGGAAGAAATAGGAAGTATAGGAAAAATTTGTTAGAATTATTACTATGCCAGCTAAAACCCAGCATAATCAGCTTAATTATTTACCGCAGCATGATCTGTAGTGATTCTTTTTCTAAACTTATTTATGAAAGCTTTAACTGGTGATTCAGAATATTCTTTTACTGCATCTTAAATGGCACTGAAATTTCATGGGTTCCCCACATTCAACATGATAATCCATGCCAATCTGTTCTTTGGGTTTTCAGTCATTACTGTGTTGCTGTTCCACCAATTGGAATATAGAAATGTGATAGAAATACATGGATGTGATTGCATGTTAATTGTGCTTGCACATTAACCATTCTTACCAGCAGTACTTTTGTCATTCTTTAGTTGCTGAAAAGGCATCTGAAGTCATTTAACCATATTTCCTATATAGTGTTTTCCCAAACAAAGTACCTCTGTTTATTTTATTATACAAAGAAATTCAGAATTAAAATCACATGTAAGGACAGTAAAGACTAGATGTTTAACTTGCCCTGCTTATGGCTTTGGAAGAAATGATGAAAAAATTATTTCCATAAAACTGCGGATAAGGTAGGGCGTGTGGTTTCAAGCTTGGGCAGCTCGTGTTAAAGAAAAAATGACAACATGTATGTTATGTATGTCACTCACTGTTACCTGGTTCTTTTTCAAGATAAGTTATTTATGAGTGGTTTAGAACAAAGGGCTTTGTATTTTCAGAAAAATTATATGCTAATTGCTTATGCAGTTTGTGATGACACTTTGGCAAGTTAAAAGTAACATGCAAAGTCAATTTGAAATCTAAAACATGTAAAGGACCTAAAAGACACCATCAGGATTTTACTGTTTGTAGACATCTGTGATATATTAAGTATATTGTTTTTCATTTGTGAACATGAAAAGATAAGTGTTAGTGACATCTTCTGTATGAATTCTTATATATTCATCATGCATTATGCAATGTTTGTCATTCATATTGGTTAAAATGGCTGTCAAAACGCAAATGCTTAAAAACCTATTGCATTAATTAGGGATTGTTATTTGAAATATCTTTGAAGTATTTAATGTTTCAGCATGCTATTAGTTTTTGGCTTTTTATATGTTGGGTTTTTTGTTGTTTTGTGGTTATTTTTGCTAAGTGTAGAAGCTCAAACTATAACTATCAGACTAATTGAGTGAGATTTATTCTGAAACAAGGGTAATGATAGGTACGGTAGCAGATCCCGATAATTTGGTGGGTGGACTCATGTGAACTATATGGGTTTTAATCTAAATATTCCTGTTTGGCTTTTGGGAATAGCAGGGTGTTGTGAAAACAGTGGCAGGAATAATTCCAAATCATACATAGTTTCTTTTTATTCTCTCACTGTGCAATTTATGAAATAAAATGTCAAAAGGTGCTTGGTCACTGTTAACATGGAATGTTAAGGTCTTTAATCTCACAAAAAAGCGATCAAAGTCAGCATCCAATTCATGTACTGTAGAAGTGTAAAATCCTTTGTAGTTTGTGCAGCCTAGAGATCTAGTCATACCACCATAACATTGACCCTACATTTGGTCAACTGAGTTGCTGTCTGGATTCCAATGCGTGTATTGACTGAATCTCTTGATGATTTTCAGAGCGTTTAATCCCATGTGCATGATAGATACTGATAGGAAAATGAAGTAGGTAAATTAATACTAAAAGCAAAGCATTTTTTGAACAGTGGGATAGTCAATGGAATAGTTCATCACAGGGAAGCAGTGGTAGGTTGTTTATCTGACTAATCATTGTGGTAAAAAATGAGTGAGTCTTTAAAAAGAAGAGCTCAAGAAAATGACATCTGAGACTATGAGTGGACCCACTTCCATTATCCTGTGAACTTTTCCCTTTGCCTTTTTTTGGGAAAGCTTTCTGGTCTTTGTGTCTTATCAGTGTTGCCTCAAAAGGGGGAGGGTAAGTATGATGGCCACAAACCTATGGTGTGCAGGTTTTTTGGTTTCAGAGGAAAGGGTTTGGAAAAGTCCCATTTCTCTTTGTACTACTGAGACACTTTGTTTCCAAGATTCTTGTGGAAAATCTGCATGTGCAGCGGTCACCAGAAGATTTCCGGTTGGGCTCATGTAGCCAATATCTCTTGGGTATTTACAAGAACACTCAGGGCACAGTTAAAGTTGCTTTGGAGTTAGCACCTTTTACATTCCTCTCTCCTGAGATTATTGGTAACAGATTGGAGAATGCTCATCTTCAAGCATTTCTTTGGATTTTGTTTCTGGGGATTTTTTGAGTTGAGGATTTTTTCTGACAAATATGGGCACATTCAATAGCAGCTATTCTAGGAGTCTGCAGAAGGATGCACATGAACCTTATTTCATCTTCTGAAAAAGTAGATGAATTAATAAACATCAAGCACTTCCTTTGAATTGGTTCCTCTAGGACAAAACTACCACTGAAAAATTTAGGAACTGCCATCAATTTTTAGCTATTTTTCTATTTGAATGCATACAGATTAGTGGTTAATTTTCTAGTTAATTTTCACTAGTAATTCTTTGCCAAGTTTGCTTTTGGTCCTGGTAATGGAATTGTGGACAAAGATAGTTCTTGTTAGAGTCCGAGGCTAACCAACTCATGATCCAAGTTCTCTGAGGAATTGCAGTCATCTTGATATGTAGCCAAAACATTTTTTGATCTTTAAGTAAATTGGGGTATTTAAAGCAACAATAGTGGGAACCGAGAGTCAGAACAAGAAAAGCAGGCAGGTACCCAGCTCCCTGAGCTGGAAGACAGGGATAGGAGGCAGAATGAAGCCCCCATAATCCACGGGGAGTTGGTCAGTGATCTGCTACTCCACTTAGACACACACAGGTCTATGGGGCCACATGGGATCCACGCAAGGGTACTGGGAGCTGGTGGAACTGCTCACTGAGCCACTTTCCAACATATGTAAGCAGTCCTGGCTCAACAGGGAGGTCTTAGTTGACTGGAGGTTAGCAAATGGGATGCCCGTCTTACAAGAAGGGCCAGAAGGAGGATCTGGGGACCTACAGGCCTGTCAGCCTGACCTCTGTGCTGGGGAAGATTGTGGAGCAGCTTGTCTTGAGTGTCAGCACATGGCATGTACAGGTTGTAGTGAGGTAGGGTTCGGTCTCTTTTCCCAAGTAACAAGTGATAGGATGAGAGAAAATGGCCTCAAGTTGTGCCAGGGGGAGGTTTAGATTGGGTATTAGGGAAAATTTCTTTACCAAAAGGGTTGTCAAACATCGGAAGAGGCTGCCCAGGTGGCATTTAGGGGGCATGGTTTAGTGGGGAACTTGGCAGTGCCGAGTTAGTTAACAGTTGGACTCAATGTTCTTAAAGGCCTTTTCCAACCTAAATGATTCTATGATTCTAAATTATGTCAACAAGAGGATAGCAATAACCTTGCTAGTACCTTACAAGTTAATGATATCAAACCACGGAATGGTTTGAGAGTTATAAGAAAATTCCTCCAAATGGAGGCTGCAGTCAAATATAGATATTCATATAAATTAGGTGATTTCAATGTAAGTGTCACTGGAAAGATATTTTACAGTATTCTGTCTTTGACAAGCTGATAGAAGAATGATGTTATTTTGAGTGCTGAGTGTGGGAGGTTGTCTGTTTTCTAATAGTGTTAAAGCCTGTATTTTTTGGCAGAGACCTGTTTATTTTTATAAGCACCTCATTTTCCTACAAACCGATCTGAGCTTCCCTTGCTTGGACAGCATCTCAATCAGATTCTTAAAAGAGAAACCCCAACCCCACCGTTCCTTCCCCACCCAGACAACAGCAGAAAAACTTGTGGTTTCATTTGGTAAAATGCCTGTAAATGCCAATAGCTCAAATCTGGACACTGCTTTCTGATAGCATGGGTTCTGTAATGTTGTATAATGCACTTCTCATTCACCATTGCTTGAGAGTCTCTTTCCTTGGCCAAATTTAGAGAGAAAGACAGAAAAAGGATGCCATGAGTTGTCTGCAAAACTTACTGGTAGAAATGAGGAGCTAGGGAGCCTGGGGAACTGTATCTTTTTATTTTCCCTTTTGTCCTCCAAGGTATGATGCCCATTTACTCTTGTGCCGTCTGATTCCAATCCATTTGAATACTTGCATCCAATTGAAGGTTAAGCAAATAGTTTTCTACAGGAGGACCTCCTTGTGTAATGTGAAAATCTTTCTGCCGCCATAACATTGACTTTGCAAGCTGCAGTTTACATACACAAGCCATTCACCCACATTCAGGAAGTTTTCTTGACTTTTGCTAACGACCGTAAAGTCAATGAAATTAGAGAATAAATGATTCGTTGTAAATATTTAGTGAACTGTGACTAAGCACCTTTTAATAGAAAGTGTCAGTGTTTTAATTCCAGAAGCTAGACTGTTTATGAATAGTTATATTTTATAGAGTGCTTTGTCATGCTCACAAGATATTTACAGCAAATCTTTTTTTAGTGATTTTTCTTTTTCCTAATTAAGAAAACTTATAACTCATGAGAATTTCCTGAGTGTACAAAGAAGGCTCATGATTGCACAGTATGTCACTGAAAACAACTTTCCCTGCAGTTTGTATTTCCTTCTGTCTTGGTGGACTGGGGCTTCAATACCATACCTACCTTTGTGGTTAATGCCTTTGGGGGAAAGGAGAGGGAAAAGAAGAGAGGAAAATATTCATGTAGTTCTGAAAACTTATTTATACTCCCTACTTTTCTGTAAGCGTCCAGACAGATGCCATAGAAAGTTCCTGCCAGTCAGGATATACAAGTCAGTGGGATTATCTTTATTTCAGTTAAAAAAGAAACAAAACCAAAACAACAAACCACAAAAAAACCCCAAACAAAAAAAAATCCAAACAGGGAACACCACCATCACCCCATCCCCCCAAAACACCACTTCATTAATATTATTTTTGTTGTTTATTTTTTAAGCATTACCTGCTGCTCCCTGTTAAAGTGATAGAAGAACAGTAACCATTAGATGATGATTAAGCTTCTGGGGAAGAAAAGGGAGGAAACCCCTCATACATGGAAGTGATTTTTCCATCCAGCTTTGTGCAATTTTGTATTTTACTCTGTCAGGCATTGATGAGTGAATTTAGTCTCCTTAAATCCTTCTTAAGCTGAGGTTTAGGAAGGCCCTCAATTGCAAAGTCTTGGAAAGCAATTCAGCAAGACTGCTCTACTGAAATCTGACAGATGTTTAAAGCCAATAAGGGATTTGGTGTTTTCTAGGCATCAGGCAAAAAGCTCTTGAGAATTGTTAAAAAAATACTTGTCTCTTATCTGGAGGCGGGGGGAGGCGCCAGGAGCCCAAACTGTGCTTCATTCAGAGGGAAGCAAGGACTCCCTTTAATACATAAAATCCCCATCTTCAGGGACTGTTTGCCTAAAGAAGAGTCACTTGCATATAAGCATCATTATTAAAGTAGTTAGCAGAATTTAGAAGGCCAATACTTAGATTTCTCTAATATTTAGTGTCTTTTTTCTTAAAGGTGATATAAAGCATGCCTGCATGGTTAGGCACCGAATTCTCTCAGCTGTGTCTTCCCAAGCAGATTGGAGTCAGTCATCAATTCATGGATAATTAAATAAGACTGGAAATTTTAAAAAGTGTAAAAAGAGATTTTTCATTGTTCAGTGAATGTTCCCTGTTTCACATTTTTTTCATATAATATTTTTTAAGTTATCTAAATTGATTTGGTGAGTCTGTTCTGATTAGTCAAAGACAAGATGAGAGTAAGTAAATATCAATTAAGGCAGTGGAGGCTAACAGGGAAATTTATTTGAATCCTAGAAATGTTTTGAATTTTTAAGAAATAAATGTAAAAATAGCACAGTTCTAGTGGGTCATGGCCAAATGTTTTTTGGAAGACTTTTAATTTTCTACTTTTTAGATTGTCAAGTTAAGTCTGCAGCCATTTCTACTGTACCTAATAATCTCCAGTTACATTATAAAGCTACGACTTTTAAAAAGATGTATAAACCTGCAAAAATCAAGGCTAGCAATATCACATATTTTTTTAATCCTATTTATAGCTTTTGTATGTCTTTTTTTGTAAGCTTAATCAGGAAAGTGAATGTGACTTCATGGTTGGTTTGGGGTTTCTTTGCTGCTTTTACTTTTTGGCCTTTTGCAACTTGTTTGTTTTTTTCCTTCGTCTTCAGTGATAATAATGTCATCAGAATTTTCTGAGAAAAAAGATATTAAATTATTTAATTCAGTGAATGGAGAAAGAGAGGTGTTAAGAATGTGACTCTTGGGTGGGTTCCCCACCACCCCTTAGTATGGAGATGGTGGTGTGCATCTTCTCCCATACACAGTGGTAAAGACCACCTCTTCTCCGACAGGCTGCTGAATATCACTTCTGTTGCCATCCCTGGTAACCACACTAATTGCTTACATGGAAAAGGAATATTAGGAAAATATTAAGTGAAGCTAAAAATACATTAAATATGATATAGCAGCTGGAAACGGGGAAAGACAGCACCTTCCACCAGCCAGATCTCTATGGACCACCAGCAAAGTGCTCTAGGGGCCACTGCAACCATGCAACCACATAACGTGCTTTGGAACATTTACATGAAATATCACCTCCTGCTTTTTACCTTGACCTCAGAAGACTTCCCCAGCAAATGATAAACAATAAACTTACATAGTGTGCCCAAGAGATTTAGGTTCTAAATAAACTCTGTATGATGCCACACATTTTCGAGGAAGCAGAGGTTACCGTAGACCACACAAATCTCAGCCATGAGCACCATTGCTTGTGTATCGAGTGATGCCAAGCTGGAACTCTTAAGAAGCGGCGACTGTGCCTGGGTATAGAAGCACAGTCAGCGTGTTTTTTCAAAGGAAAAAACTTTTGTGCCTGCCCCCTTCGTAGCACCCGGGGTACCCAGAGCACGGCTCTTGGTCTTGCTGCTCCAGTCCAAAACTGAAAGGAAGGAAATGAGAAGTGTTCAATAACAGCAGCATGAAGGGAGACATTAATTACTCTCCTCTAACAGATCATTCTGATACCATAAATTACATTTTCTTTTGCTTCTGTAGTGATTCAGTGAAACCACAGCTTTTCTTGGAAAATTTGATCTTTCCCTGAGTCCAGCCATTGCTTCCTTGGCTTGTAAGGAGGAAGAGAAAGGGAAAGATGGGACGCTGAATCCCATTCCCTCAAGCATGGCAAATCCTGACTTCTATAAGGATATAAGTCTATAAGGATTAATTCTTTTTAAAAACTTCTTGCAACTGAGCATCTGTTGGTTTTGGTTAGGAAGCTGCATATGTGTATAATTTCTTCAAAAATTTTTTCTTCTGCAATCATAGAAATGTGCTATAAGTAAGTGGGAGTGTTCATTGGAATGACTTTTGGACTCTGATATGCTTTTCTATTTTGGTAGCTTATCTGTTCTGATAAATAAGGGAATTAGGATTTTACCTGTTATCATTTCACATTATGTTCTGCAGATACAGATGAGAAAGCAGAGTACAGTATCCATGATTTTCTTCATTAACTCATGATAATGATTTTCTTCATTAACTCATGTACTGGGCATAACGCTGGGTGGACTGTATAAAAAAATAAATCGCTTTTTAAATGCTTTTATTTGATTACTGGGTTTGCTCCTACTTGAGCACCTGAAATTTCCATATTGAAATTATAATTTCATATTAAGATACTAATTCAATCCAACTATAATTTTGTAGTAATTTCTCTTCAAATTGCCAATTATTCAAATCTCAATACTTGTCAATGAATAGTAGGTCATGCACGTTTTACCTGAATAAGCAGAGCTCATGTTTGTCTATTTTTTCAGTAAGAAAGGTCAGAAAAATACAATTTTTTTTTTTTTTTTTTTTTTTTTTTTTTTTTTTTAAGAAATGCATATCTGAATGGATACCAAATTGTCCTTTACACTGACCCCTTTTGGACTACCATCAATACAGTAAAATAATTAACTATGCATTTATTTCACATGATGTTCTGTTGAGCCCTACAAGAGTGATACTTATCGCCTTTTTTGTCTTTTATTCTTGACTCACAGCTTGGATGTGCTGCACTATAACTTCAGATCCTTCTTTTTCGTGTTCTTATAATATTATTATTAAACAGACTGTCCATATTTGATACTTGTAATTTTGCTTCTGTCCTTTGCAAACTAAATATTTCTCATAATTTTGAAAATTAAATTTTTGAGTGAAGATTTTTAAGCGCTCATGCTTCAACCCTCGTTTCCCTAGGAAAAATCTTTCTAAAGTGCAGATATTCATATCTTCTGTTTCTTACTTTCACCTGAGCAACATTTATTTAAAAAAGAGCAAATTTTTTTTGAGAAATCTAAGAAAGCTGTTTCTTACTTCCTTTTGATCATTTCTGCACTCGAAGTGATTATTTAATAATTTTAGTGCACAAGGGGGTCAGTGTAGCCTATTGCTTCTGTGTACACCCCTGTCCTGAAATCTTGGAAGGGACCTGGGGTAAAAGAAGAGAGGACAACTATTTATGCCATCATTTGGACATAGGGAAAAATAGAGGTTTGATCTATACATTATGTATACAAGACTATCTTTTGCCAGTATTTTCACCCTTTGTTTTTAGTTTAGTTTTGGTTTGGTTTGTTTTTTTAATCCTATATATTTCAATAAACAATACATTGTGTCGGTAATAAAATGAGAAAAATAACATAGTTTTAATGAGGCATTAAGTGTCAAAGTGATGATTTAGTATCTGTGCTCAGTATAGGATAACTGCTAGAGAGCACATTTTGAATAAAATGAAAAATTGAAGTATAATTAGTAGACACGGATGTGGTCATCTTCCAAAGTCCTTGCTTTTGTTTTTGTAGCAAGTAGATCAAGACTAGGGTGACTATAAAACATCAATATTTTGCAAAACTCTTCTTTTCTTGTTCCAAAAATTCTGCCAAATTGTACTTAAATGAAGTCTTCTGAGGAAAAAGCCTGTAAGAGTTCTTTGCTATAAATACATTTTTGTGATTTTAAGAAGAATGGGGTATTTATAATGGATTGAAGCAGAGCTTCTCTGCTCTGTGTTATCTTTATAATGTTTGCCATAAAGTGCTTCCAGGCGACATCTTGACTTCTGTAATTTTTTTCTTCCTTTTCGTTGGTGCCTGGAACAGATTATTGTGGGTTATAACATTTTAAAACATCTAAGTAATCCATTTGAAAGCAGGAAAAAGAGCGCGCCATTGATATGAAATTGCACTGACTTTCCAGAAAAAGATTTTATCACAGAACTTCCAGTTTCTTACTTTAGGGAGAAGGTTGAATGGTTTCATTTCTGAAACAAAATACTCTTTTAAGACATTGTCTTTTTTATTGAAATTGAGGTATCTTATGGCAGAATCTTACTTTCAGAAAAAATTAGAGTGCTGGTGTGTTCAGTGCATTCTGAAGTTAAACTTCAATTAAACCCGACTGTTCAAAAGAATTATTTTGTATTTTAATTATTGTGCATGCATATCTTCTTCTTAATGGATATGTTTTATTTGTGCCTAGTGGGGAAATAATTTCTGTTTCTGTTTTTCACTCACAGGTTCAGTGATAACACAGAGTAACTAACATTTCGGGGTTGATTTGATTTTTGGTAATTGGGAGGTTGTGGTGCTTCGTTAGTTGTAGAAGGCATGAACTGCCATGACCCTGAGTTGTCAGCTGTAAGTTAGACCACAGATTTCCAAGCTATGATCTGTGGACCACTGATGATCCAAAAGTCAAATTTTACGGCAGTTTTTTTAATGGATATAATAGTTAAAAAAAAATAATCTAGAAATGCTGAAATATTAATTTCCTAGTTAGGTTTTACAGTGTTCATGAGAAATGCTGACATTTGTAATATCTTTTGGTCTCAAATATTTTCATGCTTTTGAAATAAGTCATGTTTTTTGACACCTCTTTATATTTCTCCTCATTATCACAGTGAGTACTATGACGTCTATCTGACACAAGTACTGCAAAGATGAATAATAAGAATACAGGCTATCTACATGCATAGGTGGACTTTTCATATAATTTTGTTGTCCTATTAAAATCAGGTCTAATTTGCTAATTTGCTATTAAAATAAATCTAATTTGCAAAGCCTGATTTGTCAGTAGAGCCTTATACCACACCGCAATGGGAGGCATAGAGGGATATCTTGTCTTTATCCACCCACAGACCAGCTGTGGACAAGTTGCTTCCCTCCTCCAGGCATTGACCTTGGGAAAGGTAGTGAAGTAAAAAAAATGTTACAAAATGCGTAAACATCTGATAAGGAAGGTGGTTGTTTGAGAATTGGGTATAATTATCATAATTTAATACCCAAAGATCTCATTCGTAAAGTTGTGATGTGACTTTAAAACGATGAAAAATGGTCTTGACATTTTGGAGAATATAAAAAGAATAATATTATTTCTCTAAAAATTAGCATAAAACATTCATATTCATATTTTGTATCTTCTGGATTAGTTTAAGTTGCCTTGTGGTTTTAATCTAGATTTAAAATAGCTAGGGATTTCCACATTTGGTTAACACTTATAACGTATATATACAGTGAAATGATGTTTTGACTTCCTGCTCTCCTCATCACTTTTTCGCCTTGTCCTCATGAGAGCAGACTGAAAATTCATCTCTCTTGGCTTTGTTAAATTCTGTTTGTGTTTGGGTATATTGTTGAGATGAACTTTTTCCTAGAGCAAAAATGACTGATCATAGTCCAGTCTGCATAGTCTAGAAAGACAGTTGTCTCATTTATTTCCTGAAAAACTGAAACCCTTTGTGAATGAGCAAATGGAACATATTATGTTATACAACTGGAATAAATTATTTCTTTTTCCTTTGCTAGTCATAAGGATTTGTAAAATTAATTTATGTTTAAAGACACTTAACTGTTCGAGTTTGGTGTATTCTGATTAGTATACAATGGTACTGAAAAGGGGTCTTGCCACAGCTTTGTGTTGAGATAAATCTGCTGATTTTCAGCAGTTAGAAAGTGTTTACTACAGTCTAAGAGAAAAAAAAGAAACCCCAGACAAACCAGGGTGAGATCTATTGGGTTTTGTTAATATATAGGACTTTTTAAAGCACCTATATAACAAGGCTGCCCATATTCTAGCATTTACTTACTTTACAAAATCACATTCATTCTCAGCCAATGGGTATTGTACTTACAACAGTTTACAAAGAGTAACCAAGCTAGTTCAGTGAAACCATATGTAGAAAGATTATTCTGCAAAGCTTTTAGAAAAGCTCAGAAAATTAGGTTTTGATGGAATTTAGACATGCTGACCCTGAAAGACATGTATCTATAAATAGCTTGTTGGAAGTAGACCTGTATAGTATCTTGCATTAAAATTCACAACACTTTGCATATTGACAGTTCCTAAAGTAATAGACCATGAGGGAGGAAAAATATTTTAAAAACAGTTTACTCAAATGCATTTTTGAAGTTGTGTTTTTATATACATGAATTCGTTTTTCATGTCTTAACTATAGCCATAAAAGTTTAAGTACAGATAATCTTACAACACTTTCTGCTTGAAATCGGACTTTAATTTACATATTTATTCTTCCAATAATAAAATATACAGTATTCTGGTTTGATTATATGTATGATATTGCTCACGAACAGAAGTCATGGCAACTGTGGGAAGTTCCTTCCTGAGGTGTGGAAGAAACTAAATGCCATTTCTGTCTCCAAAATGGCAGGATTCGGGGAGGAGGGTCTGGGGAATGACAGACCAGTCATCCTCACCTTGATCCCTGAGCATATCGTCCTAGAAACCATTTCTGAGCCTGTTAAGATGATCTGGGGTTGTGAGGAGACATTTACAAAGGGGAAATCATATGTGACCAACCTGATAGCCTGGTGCAGTGTATGAGGGAAGAGCAGTGAATGCTGTTTATCTTGACTTCAGCAAGGCTTTTGACACTGTCTCCTGGAATATCCTGATATCCAACCTGATGAAGTAGATAAATGGATGGACAGTGAGACAGGCTGAAAACTGCTGAAGGGCTGGGTTTAAAGGGTTAGTGTCAGCAGCATGAAGTCCATCTGGTGGCCAGTTATTGGTGGTATACCCTTGGGATTGATCCTGGAGTCAGTACTGTGTAATGTCTTCCTTAGTGTTCTGGATGATGGAATACAGTACACCCACAGAAAGTTTGTTGATGATACAAAACTGGGAGGAGTGATTGACAGACCAGATGGATGTGCTGCTGTTCAGAGAGGCCAGAGAAGGCTGGAGAAATGGGCTGATAGGAATATCATGAAGTTCCATAATGGGAAATCCGAAGTTGTGCCCCTTTGCAGAGAAGGCCATGGTGAGTCCTGGTGGACGCCAACTTGGGCATGTGCCAGCAATGTGTTTTGTGGTAGCATCCTGAGCTACATTAGGCAGGATGTTGCTGGCAGGTAATGAAGGTGATCCTTCTCCTCTGCTCAACACTGGTGAAACCCATCTGGATTGCTGGGTCTGTTGCTGGACTCCCCAGTGCATGAGAGACATGGACATGCTGGAGCAAGCCAGTGAAGGGCTACTAAGATGATTAGGAAACTGGAGTATCTCATACAAGGAGAGGCTTGAGAGAGCTGGGACAGTTCAGCCTAGAGAACAGAAGGCTCAGGGAGATGTTATCAATGTCTGTAAATACCTGATCATGGAGTAAAGAAGACAAAGGCTTTTTTCAATGGTGGTCACGGACAGGACAAGAGGCAGTGAGCACAGATGGAAACAGGAAATTCCACTTAAACATAAGCAAAAAATTTTTTTACTGTGGGGGTGGTTAAATGTGTGGGAACAGGCTGTGCTGAGAGCTTGTGGAGTGTCCATCCTTGGAGAAACTGGACACAGCCCTGAGGAAACTTGTTGGAGCAAGGGAATTGGACTAGGTATTTCAACATGTCTTGTTCTGTGTTTCCGCATTTCCACATGTCACTTGTTCTGTGACTCATGGAGTAGCAGTGGTACAATGGTATCTTCTTTTTTCCCTTTCTCTCCCCCTTTTCTGTCCTGCAGGACAGTAATTTTCCAGGTATGAATGTGAATTTAGTAAGGCAAAAACTGGATACAAATTTATTACTGCATATATTACAGTGTTGTAGTTAGAAACTGTGCTGTTACACTAACAAAATTCGCCCTTTCTAAATGGAAAATTTTGGATATTTTTTGGTTTCAACAAGTTATTGGAACATTCAAGTTCAGCTTAAGAACATGATTCAGAAGGTTCATGCTTAAACAAAACACTTTATTGAGTCAAGACTGAGTGACCTCCCATGGAGTTGGGAGACTTCAGCATCTCTGAAATGCATTCCCTGAGGATTTTGTGTTATTCTTGATTTATGGAGGTGTCACTGAGGACAGGGTTTGTCTTTATGGGAGAAGAATTGGACTTTTCATTTGGCAAGATGTTAGACATTGTTAATCTTGCTGTCTGGCAGACCTTACCATTTAAAAACTCATGGTGTAAACAGGCTACTTCTATTTTCAGGTAAACAAAGTCACTCTTAGAAAGGCCTTGCTTTGTTTAGATCTTACCTCAGTGGAGCAATGAACTGGACTGATGCCTTTGGATGTTTCCACCATAGTAACTGACAAGTATCTGTAGTTAAGACCATTAAGTAAGCATTAATACATTTTCGGTAAGCTCAAAATAATTATTAATTTTCTTCCTCATTGTAGAATTTTAATAATCATAAGAAATAGTGAAGCTTATTTCAGACTGCAAATACAGAGTCCCAACAACTGTCTATTAGCTGCAGGTGACATACCATTTTGGAATCTGATCTTATCTCATTTTAAAGTATTTTAAGTCACATAATCAAGATTTCTTTTTGTGTAGTTGTTCAACATCACCAGACCCCCCAGTTCCTGGTTAAGCTTAGTTTTCAGTGATGCCAGCAGTTAAACTTCTGTGCCTTCTGAGATTTCTGAGATGGTTACAGAGTGTTTTAGCTCTTGTTTTCAAATGTTTTCCTTCGAATTTGCTCTAAATGTTCCTTTTCTAAATTTTATCCCTTTTATTGTCACTATGTACTTTTGAATAATTAAATGGTATTATGTAATGTTGCTCTTCTTGTTATTTATGCTTTTCCAATATTTGCAGACATCATCATGGCTTAATTTTATACTGAAAAAAAAACCCCAAACCCAACAAAAAACATTTTGTAGCTGCTGTCTCAGTTTCTTCCTGTGCTTGCTGTTCTCACTGTCATACGCATTTTGGAAAAAGCATTTTTCTTAAGCTGAGTTCCTTTTAGTAAAGATTCGACAATTTAGTAATTAGATTTTTAGAGTTAGTATTATAGTATTTACACAAGTGAAGAGGACAATTCTACTTGCTGAGTAAGTAGATGGTAATTATTTTAGTAATTTCCTATAGCTTCTCTTGACTTCACAGAAGTGTGAGAGTGGGGAGTTAGTCGTTCACATTATCAGGGTAGTGAGATACATCCTCAGTTATTAGACACAAAAATGTGACTAATTGTCTAGCAAAGTATAGCCCTAAGAAAGGAAAATGCATGGACTCCCTTCAGGAGTTAGAGAAACTATCAGTAATGCCTTAAAGCATTACAGAGGTACAGGAGATGCTACCCAAGGGGGTTGGGGTGGGACAGACATATATAAAAGAGCTGGTAGAGGAAACAATGCTGGAAGAGTTTTTTAAGTCAATACCAATTAACTCATCTTCATATGCAAAATAACATAGTGGCTGTTAGCCAGTTAGCTATGTACTATATGGCCAGTTATCTATATATCTACCTATATATCTACATCGATATACAAACTGCCTAGTCTGTGCAGCTGTATATGTATGAGCAAGTCCTAGTCTTGTGTCAGCAATGCTTATTTAAATACAAGCAGGGTGTGGGACCGTTTTCAGTCAGTGGCAAAGGTGTTAAAAATGCCAGATGCTGAGTGGAATTAAGGTGCTGAATTTAGTGCCTGAAGTATAGGCACTTCTTCATGCATCCACATCTTTCTGTCAACTACAGGAAATTTAGCTTTTTGTGTGTATTGTTCTGAGACATATTTTAGGGAGTTTAATAATGTAAAACTCTGCAGGAGTTGATAGAACAAATCCATGTCATTTGTCATAGACAGGAGGAAGTATGCAGAATTGGGGAGTGCTCTCAGGTCTTACAGTTTACATATAATGTATCTAGAAGAAACTGTATATATACCTCATGATTTCCAGTGTTCTCTGGAGAGGACTGTGTGAAATTGGGAATTGTGGGCCCTATTGCATTCTCTATTAAATGTGGACAAAAGACTGACCATATTGATTCGATAGGTTCATTTTAAAAGGTGGCATGGTTCTCTGTTGGCTCTTGGGTCTTCATATTAGAGAATGAGTCTATTCTACTCATCTCAGGTTTTACAGTAACATGGATGCATCCTAAAGTGATCAGAGCAGCACGGGATACCTCAGTGAAGCTGAGAATAGGGGACCTCATTATTTGTCGTTGGAGCTCTTAAGTTAGCACAGGGAAGAGTGCCATCCTGGAGTAAATTGGACTCTCAACATATTGAGAGTTTACTTTTTCAGCTGTTCTTTCTATGAGGATGTAAAAAACTGTATACTTTGTCTTTATGTAATTTGGGACTTAAATTTGTTAGTACTTTTCTGTAATGGGCTCTTGTAAGTGGCTCTTGGAAAGTTTACACCACCCTGTATTAGGGAGAAGCTGTATTTGCCAATGTTAGTGTAGACCTTGCTTGATTATAGAGCATACAGCCTGCACAAACTGAAGTCTGTGATACCGCTTAAATCAGCATTTCTGGTTTCCTCTTCGCATTTAGGACAATTCCCCTCAGTGCTGAGAGCAGATTCAGTTAGGATGGTGATAAACACTCCCAACAAGTCAAAAGTCATGGAGAAATGAACTCTCCCATTTGATCTCTGCTTCCTGACAGACCAAATGACAGCTTGGTCTAATTCTGCCAAACAACTCAGTATGTGCAGTGCAGTTTGCCTTGGTCTTGCCCAGGGCGGATGGTGGGGGCTATAACCTATGCAGAGCAAGTGGAGTTAAGGAGCCCTGGAGCCATGACAGTGTAAAGTGCAGGCAGGTTATTTAGGAGTTGCCACACAAGCTTTTTAAAACCACTGTTGGGTGATAACTGATGTACCAAACAGCACAAGATACTCTGAATCTCCAAGAATTGCTTCTTGCAAAATGCTAGTATTTTCTTCCAAGTTTAGCCACTGAAGGTCTTGGCAGAAAAATATTGGAAAATTACCCTAATTTTTGTAATTTCTGTATTAAAATTGCTGTAGGTTTTGAATGCTTGTTTTTATTGTAACTTAAATATAATTTTTCTAAACGTTAAAGAAAAAGCTAACACAGCTACAACTTGCATTTTTACTTTATATCTCTCGTATCCTGGTAAAGAACTATGTTCAGTGTGACATATGAAACCTATGTAGACTTGGCTTCATTAGTCCAAGCAGATAAATATATTAACTATGAACTCTGATTGGAATTAAGATTACCTTTTCTTTTTAAATGGGCTTTTGTGGAAGCTACCTATTGGGCACATAAACATATAAATAGCAATATAAATTCCAGTGTTTTTTCAGATAGCAGTGGTAGAACATGCTGGTTAGTGTAACATAACTCAAAGCTTTAAATTGTTCCCTTTTTCATTAAGTTAAGGCAATAAACAAGCAAGATTATTTAATTTTTAAATTCATGTCCCTTTACTACATTCACTGGTGGTATTAGGAAGGAACGATGTCTACAAAGCAACAATCTGTCGCATCATCTCTCTCTGATATAAAGTACCTAACAGAAATTAGAAATAATTTTGAGACCTCATTGTTTACCACTGTTTCCCCTATGGCGATCATCCTTTTACTTTGGGCAATTTCTTCCTCCTGGATTCTGTTCTTTTGTTCATCTTCTACTCTCCATACAATGCGTCCTTCAGTATATGTCTAATCAATTTTCTGGTTTGGCACATTATCTCTTTCCTTTCAGACTCTACTTGTACCTAATTTGTTCAGCAACAGCTGTGGCAAAGAAAGTGGACAGAAAAGAGCTAGCTTTAGCTTTTGAGACTTTGAAAAAGGTACTGTCCTAATCTTATTTTCTCTGGGATGTCTACTGCACTGATAGCCTCATTCCCATGGTCATCAGAAAGAAATGTGTAGTCTCCCAGTTTTCTCTTTTCTAAAGGACTGGGTCCCCTTATTTTTATGTCTTCATAGTCAGCATCTTATGGCACAAAGCTGAATTACTTCAACAAGCTGTACTACTGATTTTCCGAAGTTTGTTTTTACTGATTTTTAGTAATTTGCACTGCTTGTCCTGGTATTTGAATTGCTGGAAGTTTTCTCGATGTTCTTGTGCTCAGACTGTAAAATTGATTTGTTTTGTCACCACCTGCCTGTCAGGTCTCTAAAAATTCATATATTTAGGACACTTGCTTATAGTATGGAAACATCTCTGAGAATTAATATGCTGCTGCATATTCCAAATGCATTCCTGCCAAACAGCTGACGAATTTACTGTGTATTCTTACAATACTGAGGAGACATGAGCCAGATATTATACAGTCCAAATATATTTAGTAGTTGATCTGCCCTCTGTGATTTTATGGGATCCTTGCCTGGTTTTGGATTTGTAACAGTGAATTAGTTGGTTCTGTATGTTGTGAGCACTTACATCTTGATCATATTCTGCTTGATTGGTTGCATAAAAATGCAGGATGGGGATTAGCTTGCTGAGACAGGCATCCAGGTTCAGATGTCAGCAAGTAGTTGTCTAGTCTCTAGGTTCTCATTATTTGTTGGCTGAACACCTTCCAAGGTCCTTTGATTTATTTTGAATCTCATAGATATATTTTTGTGTGTCTTTCACGATGTGCGAGTACTTGCATTCACAGGCACACCTAGTCTGAGCCTGATACTTCAACATATGTCCTAAGTTAGGAATTGCCAAATCCAGTATCCTCAACCTCAGTAATTCTGTACTGGAAAGCCTCTATCCTTATGTTCAGACATACATGCAAGCAGGTCTCTCAAACAAGCCCCAGCCTCCTGAGCAGCTGGTGTGGGCCTCCTGATCGCTCCAGTAGCCAAATCACAGACCCTCTGGTCTCTCCAGTATCCAGCCCAGATTTATGGCCACATTGATACATGGATCCCAAAGCTATTATCCTTATCCTACTCATAGGCTATGCTCCCACTTAAAATCACAGAATGGTTTGGGTTGGAAGGGACCTTAAAGCTCACCCAGTTCCACCTCTCCTGCCATGGGCAGGGACATCTTTCGCTAGACCAGGTTCCTCCAAGCCCTGTCCAACCTGGCCTTGAACACTGCCAGGGATGGGGCAGCCACAGCTTCTCTGAGCAACCTGTGCCAGTGCCTCACCACCCTCACAGGGAAGAACTTCCAAATATCTAATCTAAATCTCCCCTCTTTTAGTTTAAAGCCATTTCTCCTTGTCCTGCCACTACAGGCCTTTGTAAAAAGTCCTTCTCCAGATTTTTTGTCAGCCCCTTTAGGCACTGGGAGCTGCTCTAAGGTCTCCCTGGAGCCTTCTCTTCTCCAGGCTGAACAAGCCCAGCTCTCGCAGCCTGTATCCATAGCAGAGGTGCTCCAGCCCTCTGAGCATCTTCATGGTTTCTGAACTCGCTCCAACAGGTCCATGTCCTTCTTGTTCTGGGAGCCCCAGAGCTGGGTGCAGTACTGTGGGTGGGGTCTCACGAGAGCAGAGTAGAGGGGGAGAATCCCCTCCCTCAACCTGCTGGTCAGTGCTTCTTGTGATGCAGCCTAGGATGCATACACAATGTGCACCCACCCACTCAGGTCTCTCCTGCTCCTGGCATTACAGGCACATGGAATCCCGTGACCCACAGTCCCAGCCCAGTTGCAGGCAGGAACAAATAAATGCCTCTTTGCTAAGGATTTAAGAAATATCTGCTTGTCCTGTGTGAGATCTTCAGATGCATAAAATCCCCTCAAGTCTCGAGGTACCATCTCTAATGCTGCAAATCCTTCTTACAGGAACAGAAAAGGAAAGTTGTTAGGGATTTCTAGAAAAGAAAAAAAAAAAGCCTATTTCCCACCATCCTGCCTCACTGCTGTTATACTTTTCCTAGGCTAGATTCATCAAATTTATTCAAGGTGGTAAATTCTACATGAGTCGGGCAGCTTTGTTATAGTACGAACCCAATAGAAGCCCTAGTAAGGGAAACTATTTATTCTAGCTTAGCGCACTCCCAGCCACCCTGGTTATACTTCCTTTCTGGCCAGGACAGCTTTTCAAGGCTGTGGAGGATGGGAGATGGCAGCAGCTTTCTGTCTCCGCAGTCTACACTCCTGGTGGTCTGGCCACCTGGAGAGCTCTGCATTAGGGTTTTTGAAGCAAGCCTTTGCTGTGCCTGGCCCAATACCTTTTGCGCTCATTTAAACCCCAAAAAAATGTATCAAAAAAAAGTGCTTTATCTATTTCTGTAGCTGCCCAAGATTTTGAGGTTCTTACAAACGTGGGTCCCTCCACCCTGAGTGGCTGTCATACCTTAGCATGTGCCAAGTATGTACGTGTGTGTTTACACATAGTATACCATGATATTTCATGTAGGCATTTAGTGGCTTGGATATTTACCCTTTTGATGAGCCTGGAAACATTATTACAGGAACTTAAATAAATTAGAAATAGAAGCTAAAAGTAAACAATAAAAGAGCTGCAGCAGTCTTTTCTTTCTCCATGCTACTATTTTAATCCTCCTGTGAAAATCTGGGTAAGTTGATCACCCCGTTGTAAAAATGTTTCCTTAAACCAGACAAACCTTTGAAATCGGATCTTCTGAGAAGGTTTTGTTATTGTATGACATGTCTATTGGGTAGATGCTTTTATTATCAGGACAGTCTTCCATACCCTCTTGCTGTTTTGATGGACTGCTAACGTTATATTTTGATATATTTGCTCTTCAGTATTTACCTGTGGGGAAACAGCTCTTTTCTATTTGCAACAGAATTTTTACACATTTCATAGGAAGACTTGTTTATACTTCAGTGAATGGAAGGTTCTTTAAAAGACTCTAATGAACCATTAAAAGCAAAGCACATGTGAAATGAAATTTGTAAGTTACATTAAAACATCGTTTGGTTTCAGTTCCCAGAGGCAATGGCACCAATGGTTTCCTTTTTTTTTTTTTTTTTCCCCAAGGGTTTTCTTTTGGCTTTTAACCTACCTTATATTCTGCAACTTGGCAAAAATCTGAGACCCCTGACTCTTAGTTTAGTGTTTACTTTCCTATAGAGAAGTACAATGGCAAAAGTGATAAAAAAGAAAAGGAGGAGTTTATTATTTTAACTACTTGAGCAATTGTAATTATTACCTCTGGTAGCAGAATGAAGTAAAAAAAGTTTGCTTGGTATCTTAAAGAATATTGTCCTAGAAGCAAGAAACATATCAAATGCTATATAAATACAATTAACGAGTATCAAAGCTTTACAGTTTTTTAGTGTCTAAAAAGTCCTGTGTCCACTGCAGAGAAAAAGGAAGCAGCTGTGGGTAGGTGTGGTGGTTTTTACTTTTTGCTGAAACCACCATGCTAGTATCTAGTTTTCTGTGTGTGGGAAAGAAGTTCGCAGAATTTACATGGGAAAACAGTGAAGGCAAATTGAGATAGAAATAGCTTTGAAGGTAGAAAGAGGGTAAGGAAGGGAGGAAGACAGTAGATGCATCTGGAACTTGATTTTCTATGTAATCAAGTAGTGCCGTTGATTTTTGCATCCCTCTTCTTCGTGTTTTAGCATCAACTCTGACATACCCTTTTGCATCAGAAAGGAGCAAGATTTGATATCTGTTTCCTCTCAGATCAATGTGCTGCATCTTGATTGCATCTCTTCTGCTTCTCGTGCCATTCAGAGGACTGATAGTTACTTGTGAGAGAGACTTCTAAGTGCAGGCAGGGAAGGCATCTCGATGCAGAGGCAGCATCCTGTTTTGTTCTTGCACTTTGCTGTCTTCAGAAATGAAAACCAAAAACCTTTAATTTCTGTATGTGGAATGCTTAGTAAAACTGTGAACAAAAGATATTTATGTTCAAGATGATAATGCTGGCAACCAGGTGTTACTACTGTATCACAGTTGTTTTATTTTGCATTTTAAGACTTAGAAAGAAAGAAAAATTACTTTTCAATATTAAAAGGCCAGAAAGTAAGAATAGTTGTGATAACTGAATCCTGTTTGGTTTTATATACCTTATAAGATTAGAAAAATAAAGTAATTTTTAATGTTAATATACATATACACCTTGCTTAAAAAAAAAAAAAGGTTTATTGTATATGGGCGCTTGTTTTGAATCTGTGATGTTTTAATTATTATTTTACATTCCAGTGCAATATGATAATAAATATTTTTTAAGCAAAGGAGGCTGCAAATACAGAATTACTCCTGGTAGCACAAGAGTACTACAGCTTTGCCTACTTTTTTCAAATGATCCTACAAACTGATTTCCCTCTGTTTCCTCAATTTTTCATTTTTTCACACCATATGCTTTACTATACATTTTTACTCTTTTGCTCCTTTAATCAGATTACTTTGGTTTATATTCCTGCACCATACTGGGTGATCCATTTCTGTACATACAGGTGAATTAATCTTGTTGTTGTTACTCATATTTTTTTCTTTTTATTCTTCTGGAGACCACCTACTTTGTTGTTTTATACTCATTTTCATAACCTTGCAATAAACTTCTTTCTTTCAGGTTTTCCTTGGGAGATGCTCGCAGGCCTCTCCATGAAACTGCGGTACTGGTGGAAGACATTGTCCACACTCAGCTGATAAATTTGGTAAGAACATAACTGAAAATGTAGTCTTTACTCTAAAACTCCTTGAAACAACATGACATTTTCATGATCAAATGACTAATAACAGATTGTTCGGGTTTTAGAAGCAAATAAAATGCAGAAACTGAAGGTGGTGTTCTGGCCTAGGTAATCTGTAGAAGTTTACCATTAGGCTTGCAGATAGAGATCGTGCACTTTGTTTATGGTTCTATACTGTATTTGCAATATCTGCAACGTCACCTAGCCTGGGAGTAAAGCTGATGTATTTTTTAGTTAAAAACTTCAAGTTGTTAAAAAGAAAAAACTGGCAAGTCATGTGAAGACTTCATTGCTAATTTTTCGTGTTCCAATATTTGTGTTAATGCTTCATTTACTTAACATGTTCTGATATTCTTACTGCTTGATGGTTTTATTTTTATCAAAAAATAATACAGAAATATCAAATTTTTTTCTTATTGAAAGCCAATGAAAGGGTTATATAAATGAGCCTGTTTCAAATCTTGTCTGTCAGAAGCAGCTCTAAATTGGAACCTTTTCATGGTTTTTAATTGAAGTTCAGCAACACCTCTTAAGAAATCAGCAACAGTATTTTACACCATGGCATGAATCTGCCATCTGACATTTTGTACAGAAAGGTGTACTCCTGTATTTCACCTGTGGCTTGGGACATATGGTATAGGAAGGTAGCAAATGTTTTTTTGCTTATTACAGTGATTCTTCAAATGAAATTACCAGCATGTATGTGTGCGGACATTACATGGAACTAACGCATGTAAATAATACTAATACACATTATAAATAATATTTATATATGGTGAGTTCCTGGATCAGTTAGACCTCTGAACTGCAAGTCCTAGATCTTTTCTCTATAATGAGCCCTTTCAGCAATCAGAAGGGTTTTAAAGTTTCAAGCTAGATTCTGTTGCTACATTAACTAGAATTAAAAACTTCTGTAAACTGAGAAAATTCAGAATGAGGCAGACCACATATTATAAATATATATGTGTATATATATAATATGCATACTATTTTATATACACATATACTTACACACATAATACGTGTATATTATATATAAAATATTTTTAATTAAAATATTACATAAATAAACCTCCTCATGCCCACTGTTTGCCTGTAGACAGGTGTTTTCCTTCAGCTTTGCACTTAATCCAGCAATCATTCAGTGGCTTCCTGGATCACAGCAACAGCTTTGGGGTCTCTTCCAGCTCCCGGCAGTTCTTTCTGCTTATACCTCTGTATCCCAGTGGTGTATCCCTGTCTCTGCAGTCTCCTGACGTCCTTGTGCTGTGGTTTCTTTGCTTATTATGCTCTTCTCTGTCTGTCCTGAGCATGCCCTATGGCTTCTGGGGAGGACACAACCTGTCTCTCCTCTCTGCAGGTTTCCCACTGATTAGACATGCTTTGTAATTCTTATTCTAGCCCTAACTACTACAAAATAACTTTTTTTTTTTATTAATGACCTCCTTAATTTATGCAAACCAATGCCCTTGGCTTCACTCTTCCTTTAGCAGTAAAGTGGTGAAGAGTCCGCTTTTACCTCCCATCGAGGCTTAGCTGAGCTAAGCTTTACATCCAAACGTGTGTTTTGAGAAAAGGCAACCTGCAGCCATGTGGTCTTTGTACTTAAATCAAATGTGGGCACTTAACTGGGGAATGACCGTGACCCAGGGCTAACCCTGCGTGGGGTGAGGGGCATGTACGATTTCCTGACAGAAGGAAGAATGGGAACAGAGTGGCAGATAAACAGCTTTTCTAACCTTTCCCCTCCGAGCCCAAGACAGCACTTTATTTCTGAGGAAGTGAAAGTATCTTTAATAGCTCATTGCTTTGACCTCTGACATTCACATGCCGGAACTCTTAAATCAGGAGCTTTTTACATGCTCCGGACTTCTGATAGGGATTTTTGCACATTTGTCATCCTTAATAACTGCACATCCTTACTGAGCTGTTACTATGTAGTTATATTAAATGTTCACTTTTTATGTAGGTGTTCATGCTGGTGTGTATCCAGTACAAGAAAGAAACTATGACTATAATTGAAGCTGACTGCAGATGTAAATTTATTGCTTAGTACCTGGATTTTGTCATATTACTCATGCTAATGGACTACACGCTCCTCATTATGTAATTTAGTGATTTCTTCTCAAAATTCGTGTTCATTTTGCCATCCATAATATATGTGTAAGGCTAAACCGTAGAAATTACTTTTATGCCTGCAATAAAGCTGGCACATTGCATACATCTTTCATAGTAAACATTTATAAGAAGAGCTTGTACTTGTTGATTAAGTCCAGCTTTTAGCTTCTGAATTAAAAAATATGTTGCCAGTGTGATTACCTTTGATTGGTTGACTTTTGATATCTCGCAGGTTTATAGGTCTAGCTTCCTATTTTCAAAGTTGATCTGAACTCTATTAAATCAGGGTCTGGTTTGGGCAGATTTATAGGATCACTGCTTCAAACCACTGTATAGTTCATGAGGTCTGGCTGCTCTAGAAGATGACTGCACTAACAAGTTAAATTCTTGTAAGGCAGTGTTTTTAAAGTCTGTATCACATCTTATGATTGATGTTTTGTGTGTATTTTGAACAATATGTAGACTGTTTTACATTAAGTGAAATTCTGCTAAAAGTATATACCTATGTGTAGAAGGAAATGAGCATCTCCAGAGGAAGATTCATGTCATCCTAAAATCAGTTTCTGAGTTAGATGAGATGAATCTTTTGAGAAATTTATTTCATCAGCTGACTACTAAAGGGACCCTCTGACAGCTGGCTGGGGTTTAAATATCTAGGAGACAGGCATAAAAGCTGAGAGAAAGATTCCATCTGATTTGTGTCAGAATACTAGCATAAGTTTGACCTTTTTTGCATATATTATTATATGTATTGTTATTTGCACATCAAGCAATATCGAAATAGAATGAAAAAGTTCAGTACATTTTTTTCATAGAGTCACAGAATGGTTTGGGTTGGAAGGAACCTTAAAGATCGTCTAGTTCCAACCCCCCTGCCATGGGCATGGACATCTTTCACTAGACCAGGTTGCTCAAAGCCCCATCCAACCTGGCCTTGAACGCTTCCAGGGATGTGCCATCAAGCATAATGTATTTGAAGAGCACAATGACTTTACATTTTAATATGAAATCAGATCCACAGTGTTTGTTTAGTAACTGATCTATATGTATTTATAGATGCTTTAATATTACCCCTAGACCTGTATTTGTGTGTGCTAAGACTAGAGGTTCCAAACAAGACTATATTGTTCTTTATGGTTAAGCATGAGTAGTAGATGTCTGTCACAAGGAAAATTGTGCCTACAAAAAAGGTTCAACAGGGAATGCAAAAAGATATTAATCAGGAGGGGTCAAGCCTTTAAATTACTTACCATTTGAAGTGAAACAAGACCTCTTTTAGTTTATTCTTTCATCATGTCCAGCAACCCTAATTTCTTAGTATCTTCTCTTGATAGGGCCATAGCTCCACATTCATCCTTCAGATGTCACGTTCAAAGGCTAAGAGAAAATAAGAGCATGATATACTACTTAAATCAAAAAGGCTATTGAGGAGTTCACTCCTTGTGCTGGGAATGTATTGACTGGGCATTTCTTATCAGAATGAACTACCATCAGTTTATTCTCTAGGCATGCTGAATATGGTATTAGCAGTACAAACACCTGCTTTCACAGAATTTGGGTTTTCAGGTTAGCACTAGATGTGAACTTCCGTCCTTTGTATTTTGTTTCTGACATATTAAATGGCTTCTGGGAAATTATAAGATTTGTTTTTTACAAAGCAGAAGACATTTTAGCAGTAGCACAGAGTTCAGAAAGGGAATATGAAGAATACACACCAAGACTACAGATATGCTTGTAAACAGCAGAGCCCAAAAGTCCCTACCTACTGGTAAGTAACCTTATCTGTCCATGAAAGACTGGCTGCTCAGGGGGAGGGCCACAAAACATCACAACAGCTTTAGACTGCATCCTTTAAATGTTTTATCCACTAATATCCTTTGTAAAATGTGATAAGTCATTCTGGAAACTGTCATGAATGATAGAATTCATGTTAATAGAGTTGTGGTTTATCCCTGTCAGCTAATGTGTGTCTGCTAGAACATGGACTCTGATCTCTTCAATTGATGTCAAATGATTTAAGTCAAGCCACTCGGCTGGCTTTTTTAGAATGCAGTAGTGTCAACTTAAAGGAACTTCAATTACCCAAAATTATGTTGTACATGATCTCTGTTGGGATTTTTTTCATCACTTACTTTTATCTTCCGATGGAAGAATATAATTGCATACATCTTGTGCTGCTACTTAGTATTTATTGACATTCTACTCTTATGCCCTTTGTAGGAGCATGATTAGGGCCTCATGTTACATATATGCATGTATGAACATTTTGCATTTGCATGTAGATTTTTTTTTTTTTCTGGTTTATTACTACTGGAAATTAAATGTCTTTTACACAAGTAATAGAGTTAATTCAGAATCAGCCCTTTGATCTCAACCGAAGCACAGAACACAGGTCTGCAGGTGAATAATTTATACTGGGATATGTAGATTATTTTAAATTGTGTCCGTAATTCATAGGTAAAACACTTACAGTGAGATGCAGAGATTCAGCAGTATGTCAAGTCTTGATTAAGTCCATAGTAAATCCATCCTTTGGAATAAATTGCTTTTTATAGTAGGGATTTAAATAAAGATTGGGTAGACATTTGCCACAGCTAGGAAAAGGAATGGTGAAAATACAGAGGCAAGCATAAGGGTAAGTTTACTGATATAAAATGCTAAGTACTTAATCATGGCCAGTGCAAATTTTATGTTTTCAAAGGGCTGTATATTTTCTGGATGAATGTGGTGTGCTTTCTTTGCTTCCTAGCTTTATCCCTGCAGCTGTTCACCATTTCATTGCAGTTTAAAATGAAAGGAAAAGGAGGAGGGAAAACTCACCTTCAATTGTCCATCCAAAGAAAAAGACAATGGCAATTGGAGGGGAGAGTAGGAAAAATGATGATTTAAACAGAAACAAGGGTAGACCTTACTTGGTTGTTTTCAGCCTGCTCCTACAGGAGTTTTTTTTAAAACCAAATCACACTCATTATTCATTCACAAGCTGGATTAGTCATTTTAATGTATGTAACCTCTATGCTGTTCTGAAATCATACAGGCCCAGGTTTGTTTCCTGTGTTTTTGAACTGTTTAGACTTGTGACCTTTATACACATAATTGTAGAATTTCTGACATTCCTTTTAAAAAAGAAAGAATTGAAACCAGCTTGTTCATTAACAAAAATTGCCCACTGATAAAAACGAACAGTGTGAATCACTGTTCACTCTTGATCCCAAAGTTATATGCAACTGTCACAATGCCACTGTAGTAACAGGAAAAGTCCTTGTTTTATGAGTCTGTTTTAAAACAGTAATAAAGTTTCCTGTGCAGGACATTAATTAGAGGGGTTATCAAAATAAGACAAACTAATATAATTTGTGATTGTACAAAATAAAGGAAGTCGAGGGTACCATAGGGACCTAATGAATCACAGGATGGAAACAATCTTCTGGCTAACTAAACATTCAGACTTTGTAGTAAGTCACAGGGTGTATATACAACTCAGCAAACCGGAACACGCTGTGTGTTTACATGAATGGGATAAAGGAGTTCACAAAAACCATCTGGGAAAAATCCATCGACTATTCATTCTGTTCCTACTGTAGAGTAAATTAAACAACACACATACATTTGCAGCAAACACATGGCACACCTGCCCTGGAAGAAATCAAACTGGAAAATAAGTCTGTAATATAAAAAATTCTCTGGGTACCAGCAATGTACATTTGTTAGCATTTCCCATGCGTGATGGAAGAGAAGGTACTTTAGCAAGCGGTAATTAATTGTTCCCTGTGCATTTGCATCTTTTAAATGTGGTCAGTATTTAGATTATGTTATTGCATTGGTAGGAGTAAGTTGGGGGTTTTTTCTCTTCTTTATTTTTTTTTGTTTTGAATGGAAATAGCAGGTTTGACAATTTTTGTGGTCACCATTCTCAAGATTGTTTTGGGGCCATTTGTATTATTTAATTTTTTGAAATATTTATGTATGACTTTAAAAGGAAGGACTGTTTTTCAAAACACTTTTTTGTTCAATTTACAGAATAGTGTAGACTAGGTTTTGTTGTTCCTTTTTTCTGTACATTGAAAAAATTTAAATAGACTCAATCCATTCACTAACCATTCTATAGAGATCAGATGCTTTGACTACTGTACCAAAGGACCTCAATGACAGTGTGTCTGTTATTCTTGGGTGAAGAGGACACTGGTTTATAAAGGCCCACATCAGACGTAAGACACTGTTTTCCCAATTTCTTAAAAAAAAAAAAAAAAAAAAAAAAAAAAAAAAAAAATTCGCTTTTCTAATATTTCTTGATTGGCTTTACTTGAGCAAATGGACAGCATTTTGTCTTTAATATATTAAAGTATTATAAAATGTCTTTTAAAGAGAAGGAAAAAATAAATTGCAAACGATAAAGTCTCTTATCTGACTTTTGATGAAGTCTTGCCTTTTCTTCATTCATAATTTATATGAAAAGTGATGTCCTGAGTTTTCTACACTACTTGTTCGTCATATTCAGATGCATTTATTCCAAAGCACAGAATGCGCTTCAGGAGGCAGTTCAGGAGTTCTAGTTAGGCATTCTGGGCTCTTTGTGCTTTCTCTTCAGATGAGAGACTTCATGACAGACTTGGTCAGATGTTTTCTTTCCCATGAATCATTCTGCAGAGTCAACATGTACTGTGAGACAGAGCTGCTGCGTTTTGCCTGGTCTTGCAGAGATGCTGCTCAACATCCAGTGGTGATGGACTTCACTGATCTAAAAAGTGGAAAAATTAAGATACTTTTATTATGAACCTTTAAAAAATCGAGCAGAAGGAAATGAATAATTATGCCCACATAGTTGTAGCAATATGTTCAATAGTGAAGAAAATCTAAACCGTTGATGAATGGAAAAGCAATGTGATGAATGGTTTATGATTGTCGTGTAGTGCATATAAAATACCAAGAATGAAGGTAGTGCAGGCAGCTATAATCTCAATGTTTACTAATTTTCTGCATAAGTCTTTGGGTCTTCAATAACAATGACATAGATTTACGTGTGTTGTACATGTACGCGTATATATAGAATCATAGAATCATAGAATAGTTAGGGTTGGAAAGGACCTTAAGATCATCTAGTTCCAACTCCCCTGCCCGGGCACTAAACCGTGTCGCCCAAGGCTCTGTCCAACCCGGCCTTGAAGACCGCCAGGGATGGAGCATCCACAACCTCCCTGGGCAACCCATTCCAGTCCTTCACCAGCCTCACTGTAAAGAACTTCTTCCTTATATCTAACCTAAACTTCCCCTGTTTAAGTTTGAACCCATTACCCCTTGTCCTACCACTACAGTCCCTAAGGAAGAGTCCCTCCCCAGCATCCTTATAGACCCCCTTCAGATACTGGAAGGCTGTTCTGAGGTCTCCAAGCAGCCTTCTCTTCTCCAGGCTGAACAGCCCCAACTTTCTCAGCCTGTCTTCATATGGGAGGTGCTCCAGCCCTCTTATCATCCTCGTGGCCCTCTTCTGGACTTGCTCCAACAGCTCCATGTCCTTTTTATGTTGAGGACACCAGAACTGAACACAATACTCCAAGTGAGGTTTCACGAGAGCAGAGTAGAGGGGCAGGATCACCTCCTTTGACCTGCTGGTCACGTTTCTTTTGATGCAGCCCAGGATGCGGTTGGCTTTCTGGGCTGCAAGTGCACACTGCCGGCTCATGTTAAGCTTCTCGTCAACCAACACCCCCAAGTCCTTCTCTGCAGGGCTGCTCTGAATCTCCTCTCTGCCCAACCTGTAGCAGTGCCTGGGATTGCCCCGACCCAGGTGTAGGACCTTACACTTGGTTTGGTTAAACTTCATAAGGTTGGCATCAGCCCACCTCACAAGTGTGTCAAGGTCCCTCTGGATGGCATCCCTTCCTTCCAACGTATCAGCCGATCCACACAGCTTGGTGTCGTCGGCAAACTTGCTGAGGGCGCACTCAATCCCACTGTCCATGTTACCGACAAAGATGTTGAACAGGACAGGTCCCAACACCGATCCCTGAGGACACCTCTCGTTACAATTTTCCAACTGGACATGGAGCCGTTTACCACAACTCCTTGTATTCGGCCATCCAGCCAGTTCTTTGTCCACTGAGTGGTCCATCTATCAAATTGATGTCTCTCCAATTTAGAGACAAGGATGTCATGCGGGACAGTGTCGAACACTTTGCACAAGTCCAGGTAGATGACGTCAGCTGCTCTGCCCCTGTCCATCAGTTCCGTGGCTCCATCATAGAAGGCCACCAAATTGGTCAGGCAGGATTTCCCCTTAGTGAAGCCATGTTGGCTGTCACCAACCACCTCGTTGTTTTTCATGTGCCTTAGCATGTTTTCCAGGAAAAACTGTTCCAAGATTTTGCCAGGCACAGAGGTGAGACTGACTGGTCTGTAGTTCCCTGAGTCTTCCACCTTTCCCTTCTTGAAAATGAGATTTATATTACCCTTCTTCCAGTTATCGGGAACTTCACCTGACTGCCATGATTTTTCGAATATGATGGACAGTGGTTTAGCAACTTCATTCGCCAGCTCCTTCAGGACCCGTGGATATATGTGTCTATACTTTCAGGTCTGTTTTTCCCACCCTTAACACATCAATTCCTATTTAGGCTGTTGATCAAGAGGAATTAAATATATGTGAAATTTCACTCATGGGAGCCTTGGAATCTATGCCTTCCTTAAATACATATGTACTCAAGTGCCTTGTCTTGTCGGGCTTTTATGAATCAAGTGATAAGCTGATCCCAGCCTGAGTTTCCAAAATCCAAATGTATCCTCTATTTGTTTTTATATATACTGTTGGGAGTATAGCATAGATTAATAGCTATTGAAATCTTGGGTAAGCTGAGATGAGCACAGTGTCCAGTGTGTGTTGATTACTTACATTAAGGTCGCTTATTATTTTGCTGGAGCCCTATGAACTTCTAGATGATTAACTCTTTAGAAAAGAACAACCTAAAAAGTTGAGAAGTTGAAGAGTAATCATTAGATTTTTATTGTGCAATACGACGCACTCTGGTAAATCAATATTTACTCAATAGTTTTATTCTCTAGTCTCCTTTATGGAAAATTTTTATGACTGAACAAGCTTTTGCCAAGAGCATTTTTGATGTACCCTAAAAAATTGTCTCAAATAATTTATCTGGGCTGGAATGAAATAACATTGTTTTTGTCTGTGAAAAATTGTAATTACATCCCAGGCTTCAGAAGTCAAATAGAAATCTGATCTTCAGGATTTCATCCTTTCTTTAACTTGTTTGTATAATGTAAATTGAATATTATAAGTATATGAAGATGTGTGTAAAGTCCATATCTGTGTGCAAAGACCCATCTCGTCTAGTAGTCTGATTCTGGCAGCAATTCATAAATTAAGAGAAACGAATCTGAAATTTATCAGTTGGTGTGCAACGCACAGATATTTCATTAGGAAGACGGACCTCAAGTTGGATTTCAAAAACATTTGTGTATTTCTGAAATCAGCTCCGGAATGCAATAAACAATGAGGTTTAATTATTGTTTTCATCATCTTGCTTGCTTTGTTTAAAATAATTGTCCAAATATGGTGTCAGTGCCCGGTGAAAGGTGACATTCCTTCTGCTTTTCCTCTGAGATCCTGAGTGGATTCACCTGAACAAACAAACATAAAGGCAATCAAACATATTTTTCTATACCTGAGATGAATATGCCAGATCATCATTTATATCAGGGGAGATAAATAAGCACTTCTAGGTTGTGACTCTTCATGTCCTAAAGTAGTTATTTAACATTCCAGCCAAACATTTAAGATCTGGACTTAAGTGGAGTGAGAGACATCTCACCTCTGTGACCTTTGGCACTAGCTGTGTGTTTTTAGTATTTCGTTTTTCATTAATTCTGTCAAACAAAACTGTAAACTTTAAGTTGCGAAAGACACAAACTGATTTATGGATATCTGGTGAAAAAAGGAGTAGTGTAAAATTCTGCATGGTCTTGAAGTGTGACTCATAAACCTTAAAGGTCATTTCAGAGTGTTTAACGGAGCAAGTTCATTGTAGTTTTTAAACGCCTTATCTGATTTCAAGCAAACTTCATAGTTTCAGAATAACTTTTTTAAGGAAGATTGGCTTGTTAACAGTGTTATGCAGTTACAAGGAAATGTGGTCACAGCTGGTTCTGGTTTCTTAGCTAATCCACCTGATTGGAAACAACAGGTTTTTGATATTTTTCCATTTCTTACACTGACACCTAGTGTTCAGAGGTCTTGAGTTTCTAATACTGCACTTTTGTTATTAATAGATAACTGTAGAGACTGAAGTTCTCCACCTCTGTCAACATGTTCCATTTCTGTCCTTCAGCAAAAGAAAACAATAACTGAATGCAAAGATGTTGCTATGATTCAAAACAGTCTTACTTTGGAAATACAGATAGTACACTACTACTGGAATACTTGGCAAAAGCTATTTTACTTCTTGAAGTGCTGCAAAAGTTGTTTTCTTAAAATTTAAGTGCTTTAGTTTTGGCAAATACAACTCTTTTGTGTCTGCAAGTGCCACTGGCCAAGAATAACAGTGATAATAGCAGAAACCCTTAGATCTGTATATATTTAATCATGGGAGATGTCAGTGCTTTTTATTTCTGTGTTCTTTTATCTTCAAGCCATGAGTTCTACCTGATAGGAGTGTTGATGGCAGCACAGTCCTTGAGTAGAAAGAAAATAAGTTATACTCAAAACCTAGGACAAACAGCCTTTTATCTCAGACTTGCAAATAAATGGAGCAATCCAAGTATGGACTGTAACCCATTCCTGACAAAGACAACAACTGACAGAGTAAAAGTTATTCTCTAACTCTTATACCTGTGATTTTGCTGTATGTTAACTGAAGATCTTTCATAGAATCATAGAATCGTAAGGGTTGGAAAGGACCTTAAGATCATCTAGTTCCAACCCCCCTGCCATGGGCAGGGACACCTTGCCCTAAACCACGTGGTCCAAGACTCTGTCCAACCTGGCCTTGAACACCGCCAGGGATGGAGCATCCACAACCTCCCTGGGCAACCCATTCCAGTGCTTCACCACCCTCACTGTAAAGAACTTCTTCCTTATATCTAATCTAAACTTCCCCTGTTTAAGTTTGAACCCATTACCTCTTGTCCTACCACTATAGTCCCTAAGGAAGAGTCCCTCCCCAGCATCCTTGTAGACCCCCTTCAGATACTGGAAGGCTGCCCTGAGGTCTCCACGCAGCCTTCTCTTCTCCAGGCTGAACAGCCCCAACTCTCTCAGCCTGTCTTCATACGGGAGGTGCTCCAGCCCTCTTATCATCCTCGTGGCCCTCCTCTGGACTCGCTCCAACAGCTCCATGTCCTTTTTATGTTGAGGACACCAGAACTGTACGCAGTACTCCAAGTGAGGTTTCACGAGAGCAGAGTAGAGGGGCAGGATCACCTCCTTTGAGCTGCTGGTCATGCTTCTTTTGATGCAGCCCAGGATACGGTTGGCTTTCTGGGCTGCAAGTGCACACTGCCAGCTCATGTTAAGCTTTTCGTCAACCAACACCGCAAAGTCCTTTTCTGCAGGGCTGCTCTGAATCTCTTCTCTGCCGAACCTGTAGCAGTGCCTGGGATTGCACCGACCCAGGTGTAGGACCTTGCACTTGGCTTGGTTAAACTTCATAAGGTTGGCATCGGCCCACCTCACAAGCGTGTCAAGGTCCCTCTGGATGGCATCCCTTCCCTCCAGCATATCAATCGAACCACACAGCTTGGTGTCATCGGCAAACTTGCTGAGGGCGCACTCAATCCCACTGTCCATGTCGCCGACAAAGATGTTGAACAGGACCGGTCCCAACACCGATCCCTGAGGGACATCACTCATTACAGTTTTCCAACTGGACATCGAGCCATTTACCACAACTCTGCGTGTGGCCATTGAGCCAGTATTTATCCATGGAGTGGTCCATCTATCAAATTGATGGACCACTCCAATTTAGAGACAATTTAGAGACAAGGATGTCATGCGGGACAGTGTCGAACGCTTTGCACAAGTCCAGGTAGATGACGTCAACTGCTCTGCCCCTGTCCATCAGTTCCGTGGCTCCATCATAGAAGGCCACGAAATTGGTCAGGCAGGATTTCCCCTTAGTGAAGCCATGTTGGCTGTCACCAACCACCTCGTTGTTTTTCATGTGCCTTAGCATGCTTTCCAGGAGAAACTGTTCCAAGATTTTGCCGGGCACAGAGGTGAGACTGACTGGTCTGTAGTTCCCCGGGTCTTCCACCTTCCCCTTCTTGAAAATGGGGTTTATATTACCCTTCTTCCAGTCATCGGGAACTTCACCTGACTGCCATGATTTTTCGAATATGATGGACAGTGGTTTAGCAACTTCATTCGCCAGCTCCTTCAGGACCCACAGATGGATTTCATCAGGTCCCATGGACTTGTGCACGTTCAGGTTCTTAAGATGGTCTCGAACCTGATCCTCTCCTAGAGCGGGCCTAAGGTCTTCATTCTCACAGTCCCTGCATTTGCTTTCCAAGACTTTCGTGGTGTGGTCAGAGCATTTGCTGGTGAAGACTGAGGCAAAGAAGTCATTAAGAACCTCAGCCTTCTCCAAATCCATGGTAGCCAGTTCTCCTGATAGCTTCTGGAGAGGGCCCCCATTGTCCCTCGTCTGTCTTTTATTTGCTACGTATCTATAGAATCCTTTCCTGTTATCTTTTACTTCCCTTGCCAAACTTAATTCTAGCTGGGCCTTAGCTTTCCTAACCTGGTCCCTAGCTTCTCGGGCAATGCTCCTATATTCTTCCCAGGCGGCCTGTCCTCACTTCCACCTTCTATACGCTTCTTTTTTCCCTCTAAGTTTCCTCAGCAGCTCCTTGTCCATCCATGGAGGTCTCCTGGCCCTCCTGCTGCACTTTCTTCTAGTCAGGATGCAACACTCTTGAGCACGTAGCAGGTGATCCTTGAATATCGACCAGCAGCCTTGGGCCCCCCTGCCCTCTAGGACTGTATCCCAGGAAACCTTACTAAGGAGGTTCCTGAAGAGGCCAAAGTCTGCTTTCTTGAAGTCCAGGGCAGTGAGCTTGCTGCATGCTCTTCTCACTGTCCTGAGGATCTCAAACTCAACCATCTCGTGATCACTAGAGCCAAGGCTGCCCTGGAGCGTCACATTTCCAACCAGTCCCTCCCTGTTGGTGAGCACAAGGTCCAGCATGGCACCTCTCCTCGTCGGCTCCTCTATTGCTTGAAAGAGGAAGTTGTCTTCCACACAATCGAGGAACCTCCTGAACTGCTTGTGCTGGGCCGTACCATCCCTCCAACAGATGTCGGGATGGTTGAAGTCCCCCATGAGGACCAGGGCCTGCGAGCGCGAGGCTGCCCCTATCTGTCTGTAGAGCGCTTCATCCACAGAGTCCTCTTGATCAGGCGGCCTGTAACAGATCCCCACCGTAATGTCCCCCATTGCTGTTTTCCCTTTGATTCTGACCCACAAACACTCTGCTAACTCATCACCCATCCCCAGACAGAGTTCCATACTCTCTAGCCTATCACTGACATAGATAGCAACGCCCCCTCCCCGTCTGCCTGGCCTGTCTTTTCTAAACAGCCTGTAACCTTCCATTCCGACATTCCAGTCATAGGAGCCATCCCACCATGTTTCTGTGATACCAATGACATCATATCCCCGCAGCCTTGCACACATCTCTAATTCCTCCTGCTTGTTCCCCATACTACGAGCGTTTGTATAGAGGCACCTTAGCCGAGCTCCAAATGCAGCCAACTCAATGGCTGGGGCAGCTGGAACATCTCTACATTGCTCCAAGCACTTATTACAGGTGCTGGCAACTGACCAGGAGTGTTGGGATGGATCAATGCTCCCCTCCCCCAACACATCTAGTTTAAAGCTTTCTTGACCAGCCTGGCAAGCCTCCTACCAAAACAGCTCTTCCCCTTCTTTGTCAGACCAGCTCCACCAGCCTCCAGTAGATCTGGCCTCTCAAATGGAGCCCCATGTTCTAAATAGCCAAACCCCTGACTATGGCACCAGCATTCTAACCATTTATTAACCTGCCAAACGCGCCTAGCTTTTTTAAGGTCCTCCCCTTTGCCCTGGAGAATCGATGAAAAAACTGTCTGAGCTCCAGAGCCCCTAACCACCTCTCCCAGGGCTCTGTAGTCCTTCTTAATGTTCTCCAGGCTACTGCTATCTATATCTCTAGCACCCACATGGACCACTAGAAGGGGGTAATAGTCAGCAGGACTTACTAGAGCAGGCAGCCTCTCAGCAACATCCCTGATCCGAGCCCCTGGCAGGCAACACACCTCCCTCAAGACTGGATCAGGCCGGCAGATGAGTGCCTCTGTGCCTTTCAAAGTAGAGTCCCCTACTACTATGACCCTCTGCTTTTTCCTGGAGGCACGAGGAGTGATCCTCTTTACTGGTGCCTCAGCAGGATGCTCATTAGGTGTGGTGGGTGCTTTCTCATTAGCCCCCTGCAGAACTGCGAAGCGGTTCTGGGTGGGGACATCAGATTTAGGAGGAAGCCCCTTGTTGTTAATTGTCCTCTTCCTTCTTTTTTTGTTCATTTTTCTCGTGACTAATTCCCAGGTTCCTGGGTTGCTGCCCTCCTTCTTTCCTATATGAGCAGTGCTGGACGCTTGCAGCCCCTGCACAGGTTGGGCCTGAAGCAAGCAGCCCAGCTTCCTCTCAGCTTCCCTGGCATCTTTTAGCTCTCCAACAGCCTCCCGCAGCTCAGCCACCTGCTGCAGGAGGACCTCCACCAGGGCGCACCGAGTGCAGCCCTGTCCGTTGTGCACCCTCGCCTCAAGAGACCAGTCGAGGCACTTTCTACACTCCGAGGTCTGCGCCGCAGCCTCCTCTCTCATCGGCTCTGTCTGGGTGCCTACGCTGGCCACCGCCGGGGCAGAGCTCCCAGAGCGGGCCCTGGTCCTGAGGCGAGTGCTCACCATCCCGCTCGCTGCCCGCCCGCTCTGCCTGCGCCAACTGCCGCGCCACGCCCTGACTGACATGCCGCGCTCCCGGTCGCTCGCGCTCCCTGGGGTGGTTTTTTCCCCACTGAGGGCTGGTGCCGTCACTTCTGGCGCCGCCCCCTGTGAGTCAGCTGCTCGCGCCAGCTGAGCTGCCGGCTCCTGGGCAAGTCCTGTCGAGGACTTGAGGCTCTTTCGGTCGCTCTCGCCGCTCCGAACTGAGGCTCCGGGACGCTGTGCTTCCCCCCGCTCCGGTGTTAAAGGCGTCCTCTCTGGAGATACTCACCTCGGCAATTCATCATTTAAGATAATATATGAAGAATTTTGTGTGGCTGTATCTCAGAGTATCAATAAATTTTTGTGTTTTAGTGATGAGTTCCATAGCAAAGTGAAAAATATTCAGACAGAGAAAGTGCATATTGAACTTACCCTTCATTTTTCCCTTTTTCTTTTCATGACTTTTGTGGTGGGTGCACGAAAAAACTGCCTTTGTGCACCAAGTCATATGTGTTTTAAGTTTCCTATACACTTACTACCTCGCCTTCTGTGCAATCCAGGCAGCAGTGACAATTCACTGAATACCCGTATAGTGATGGTCTCCTTTTCAGGAAGCCCTTGGTTCTTACCCATTTTTCAAACAAGTCAAAATGTGACCATAAGAACATTCTCTTCCCATAAACTTTGGTAAACTATATTAGCCAGATGTCAAATGTTAATTCTACTCCTTTAGTCTGACATTTTCGTTCCAGAGGTGTCTTTCTTCTACACCCATTGCCTGCAAAATCTGTAGATTCGTATGCTATTAAGATAATTGGTGTTTAAAAGAGCACAGTGGCTGGTCCAGGATTTTTTTGCATGAAGTGATGGAGTTAGTGGCTTGGTCAGAGGAGGCCATAAAGGAAATAAATTTGAGAAAACATGTCAGGAGTTCTGCACCAATTGGTGAAGAGATGATGCTCTCAAAAAAAGTATATGCATTACAGTCAAGCTGATTAATCTGAATTATTTTCAACACAGCTTTTAAGTGTGGTGACCTCCACATTGTAGTTGTTTCTGTGATTTACATAAATATTCCCAACTCAGATAGCTTTCTTTTCATACAGTCTTTTAAATTACAACATATAATCTACCAACTTAGACTGGCCATTTACTTATATCTTGGGTAAAGGCATTGTACTCTGTGTGCACATGGCATATTAGATACTGTACTACGTTACTACCCATCAATAGTTTATATTCCTGTGAAGCAGTCATAGTGTGCCTCTTGGAGGAATAATCAGAGACAATAGAGAGAAATGTTATTTGTCAAATATAATTTATTTGACTTCTTTTAGGCATTTATTTTTCAGGTGAGGTGAATTTGGACCCCGAATGGTTGCTGTCTAGTGACTATAAATGATGCTTTGAGCAGCCAGCTCAGATGTAGATATCTATGTTTAGTCAAATAACTCCCACCTGAGAGATGCCTCCCCATCACAAAAGCCTTGAAGCAATCAAAAAAAAAAAAAAAAAAAAAAAAAAAAAAAAAAAAATAACAGTGTCAAAAGCACCAGAAAAGACAGAGAACATACAGACATACAAGACATACTGGAGGCCCAGATTTCTGGCCAGGAAGAGGTATGTGTTGTGCCATATATGAAGAGTTTTAAGGGAGGGAATCTATGAAAAATCAGGTTGGAGCTGATCCAAAATAGAGTTAGAAGAGGGGAAGTCTGTGCATTAGCTGAAAACTGAATGTTATATGGGTTTTTACAGATGACGAGAGAGAGAAAAATGGGAAAAAATTGGAGAGACAGGCTGGATTGAGATATGGTTTCTTTAAAAGGGAGTATCACTGAGGACATCTGTACACCATGAGCAGAAGTACTAGAGAGCAAAGAAAAAGTGAAAACTAAGAGGCAAGGTATGATGCATCCACTGAGGGGGGTAAGAGTTGGGAAAAAGGCCAGAGATTTATGACAAGAGAAGGTGTTCAGGAACAAAAACTAGGTGTAACTTTGTAGGAATGCATATAGTCTCACTTGTAGCAGAAAAATTATGGAGCTAAAAGAGGAACCCAGGTTGCAAGTAAGGAATAGGAAGTCAGTGGTTCAGCAAAGAGTTGTTTGAAGAAATGGAATAAAGAAATATGAAAACAAACTTGTAGTAGAAGGAGTTTGGAAGAGTATCCCATGACCCTCACTCAAAATGCTCAGTAGCAAGAGAATGGAAGTAATTGAAATAAGAGGCAGAGGAGTTTGAAAGAGAAACTGACTGGTGTGTTGGAGCTTGCAAAAGGTCTGGTCTGGAGAATGAGTTTGGGAAGTAGCTTTACAGGACATTAAGTGCTGATGACAGGGAAGCCATCAAGAAGTAGCAAATGGAGCGAGAATCAGCAGACGTGTTGCTCTCAAATTGAATTTCAGATGAGGCCAAGGAAAGTAGGTGCATAATGATGAAACAGGTGGAACGTGGCCATTGGTGTCACCATGAAGGAGAGGACAGGACTATGAAGAAAGGAGAGATGGTTTCTATATTTCAGTGAAGAATTCATTGTAAAATGGAAAGTCTTGTGGCAAGTGCTTCATCTGTGGACATCTGTGCCATACACATGACAGTCTTCATCTGGCACATACATGCAAACATATATGCATATATATGTTAATAATGAGTACTTGTATAGCGATACACAGCCTGATACCAATATATCAGCTTCAGTATAGTCACAAGATATCATTCCTGGCAATTGTTATCATGATACTCAGTAACTACATCCTTTATAATCTCTAATTCTTTAATATTTTTGCATTGTTATTTTCATCTTACTTTGTGCCATCATCATTTGAAAGTAGGGAAAAAAAAACCAGATCACTTTATTGATGGGAAATTAAAGTACAAAGAAGATGAAGTGGATTTTCACCATGTTATGAAACAAATGAATAGCAGAGCTGAAAAAAGTCAACTAGTTGTCGTTGAGGGGGAAGCTGTGAAAAGCTATTTTATATTGATGGTGTATGTCTCAGCCAATTGGATTTTTATTTGACAATCCAAAGATGTAATAAGTTTTATTGTAAGAGGAAGAAAAATACATCAGGACTAATAAATAATGGAGGACCTACTAGGGATATGCATAAATGCATATCCTGTTCCTATGTATATACAAGCTTAATTGTGTCTCTTGTAATTTTGCTGTTTCATTCAATGGGATTGTCAGGTAATCGTCCTATTGAAAGAACAGAAGAGGGTAAAATTTCAAATACCTTTGTTAATCTTTTCTGGCTGTTAAAAGAAAAGATTTATTGGTATCAAATTTTATTACATTCTTAGAATTTAAGGATTGATTGGCTGCTAGTTTAGCTTACTTGTCTCTTCCAGTTAGAAACCAAAACACAACAGAAGAAAGACATCGCATTGAAGCTGACATGCAACAAGTGAGTGAAAGTTCACTTGGCTTTTTCTCTCAGCACCAGGTGCAAAAGTTGGCTAGAAGTGCTGTGGCAGGCAGTTATTTTAAAGCAGTTTCTGGTTTAGCATTTTATCAAGCCCAGGAGTGAAATATTCTGCAACTACTGCAGTTTCACAAAGCTGCTTTTTAAGGTAGAGCTCTGAATTGTTTTAACTAATTAAAATGGCTCATTACAAACATTAATCATACCATAACCATCAATGAGAGAGTTTGTGGGATTTATGGAGGGCTATATATGATATTTTAAGAGAGTATCATTTCTTTGTTTAATACATAATACTCTTGCAGTCTCCAAATATACCAGAGGTTCTTGAAATCCTGAAGAGTATTTGTGATTTTCTGCATCCTCTGTTATAAATGCTGGAGGAGGTGTATCCATTTTGGGAGAAAGACAACTCTAACAGTGTCCTGATTAGTCACTTGACTTAATCTGATAGGGTTTTTTCTTGAATAGCTGCTCCGTTGCAGCTTCATAGTATACTTTAAAGTAATGGTTCTCTAAACAGCAGCTGTCTCAAAGTGGGAAGGTGGTGGCCCAATGACGACATAAGCTCCAGAAGTGGAGAGTTCAAGTGGTTTGCATGTGGGATTGCCAAATAACACAGTTTTGGTTTGTTTTCATTTTATTACACCTATTCTCCTCCACAGATGTCTTGGATTTCTGTGGTACCCCTCTTCGCCTTAGATTCTTGCTCTTTGTAACTAACAATTTTTATTAGTCATCCCTCTAATGTTCAGCATTTTAACTCAGCACTTTGCAATAATAACCAGTTAATTCTCACACTAGTCCTGAATTTCACTGTCATTCCTGTCCACATGTGAAAAGTGAGCTCAATGACTTGCCTAAAATTGTGTAATGGATTTGACACCTATATTAGGACTTAGTCTGCCTATTCTGCATCTGCACTGCCCAGGCTGATCCTTGGCCTCTCTACACACTGAACTTGTGGCATGCCAGTTATAAATTGAGCATTTCCTATTGGTTAATGACACATTTTTACCCTGATTGCTCTGGAATTTCAATCCTGAACCTTGCAGAGAACTATGCTGGAAGGAGCCTCAAGAGGTCATCTGAGCCATATCTCTGATCCTGAACTAATTTTGGCCTTTGTTCAGGAAAGTTCTTAAATATACACATATAAATAGAGGTGTATGCATGTGTGTGTATGCATATATATACAAGTATTTATTGAATCAAGTCCCAGTTTTTGAAAAATTGTGGATATCTGCCTAATCAACATTTGATATAATCTACCAGCAATTGTTTTGAAATACTTTCATAGAATATCATGATTTATATTGCTGTGGGAAGAACTAGGACTACGAAGAAATTTACTGGGAAAGGCAATGATGTTAAATCTAGTGATCTGGTGTTGTGACTTCTGGAAGTATGACTTTCTTTTTTCTTTTCTTTCCTTTTTTTTTTTTTCTCGTTTTCTTTTATGGACCTGTAGCAAGAAGTCTATTTGTTACCTCAGTGATTTTGCTTGTATAATAAACCCCCAGCTAGTTTGACTGTACTTGGTCTGTCCAGCTATAACTTTATGGAAACAGAATGAAGTAGTGTGTTCTCTAATATGTCACAAATCATAGTTAAAACTGGAAATCCAGTCTGACACTGTGGTCTTGATTTGTATGGTTTGCCTACCCTTTTTTGTTTCTGCAAATCAGTGTGTGTATTTGAAGACAGGAGTTCCAGCCAGGATTTTCAGTCTTAACTGTGAATTTCCTTCCTTTAACAGGTTTAAAGCAAGCCTTTTAGATTGCTTCAGTGTAGCTTTTAGGCCTTGAATTTCCTTTGTGTTCATTTTGATCCTTTTCCAATATTTATCCATGCATTTGAAACTCCTTCAAATCTCTGTGTATGGGAACAGTTACAATAGGAGGTGGTGGCATTTCTATTATATTACTGTTGGAGTTGATTCAAATGATGCCTGATTTTGAACTCAAACACTGCAAACCTAAAATTCAGGCTCTTGCTCAAGCGTTACAGGGTTCATGTCCTGCTCAGAGGTCTTTATAATTACTGTGTCTGGCTGGAAAACAAGAATTCAATTTCCTGAAAAATTTAGAGGTTTTGACATTTGCTTTACTTTTTCATCAGAACAAAACTAAAAGCTTCTTAAAAAAATTGTAAAAATATACTGAGATGAAGAGGAATTTTATCTAGCTGGTAGTCCAGTGGGTAGGACAACAGCGTTGGAGAGGAAAGACTGATGTTAAAGTCTCTGCTTGGTGGAAGAATGTAAACTTGAAACTGAGTATCCCATATGCCAAGTGAGTGTCGTGATATAAAACTGTTAAATACACCTTCTGATGTCATTATTTTTTTCTATGATCTTAACCAGATCTAACCCTAACCTTAGACCTGTGAAATATTGCTCAATACCTCTATACAAAATTTTTTTTTTCAAGGAATATGATTTTTCCCATGGAAAAATACTTCATTTCTAGGTACTACCCAGCACTCATGATTAAATTATTCATCTATTTTATATGTGCATATAATCAAAAATACTACTATATAGTGATTACTTGCAGTTCAAAAATTCAACTTAATTTTTATAAATCTTTTGCTTCAGCTATAGCTGCGGGGTCTCATAAAAGCTTGACTGCTTCTTCTTTATTCATTTTTAATGGTGATTAATTCATATTATTGGTAAACTTCATTATTTACAAAAAGTTATTTTAAACCTTTTACAAGTTTAAATCTGTTGCATTATTATAATACAGTTCCAAATGCAGCAGAGTGTTGTTTGAACAGATTATATGATTCAATGATAGATAGATATATCTATTAGTAGTGTGATCTAGTGATGGAATTTTTTTTCTTAGCATATGCAATCCTCTGATATTGCTTATAGATAATGAAGAATGTTTCCTCATTTAATGAGAGATTTCTTTGCACTCCCTTTTTTCTCCATAGTTTCATATTAGGACAGTTTTTGAAAAGGTCATTATAGAGAAAAATCTGGCCAATTTAAACTTGAGTGGAATGCTGAATGTTCTTTCTTCCCCTGGCCCTCCAAATTGTTGCATTAATACTACATGTTAGCATGTTTGAAGTCTGTCACAATTCTCTGCTATATTCTGTTATCACTGCTTGGTGTCCTCCATTTAAAAAAGTAAGCCAATCTTCTCTGTTAGAATAAAGTCAGTATTTATATATATATTTATTATATATATGTATGCATATAACATATATAAATACATATTTATTTCTAATATATAAAAGAGTAAAGTTTGTCTTTATGAAGAAAAGGCACTTTTCTTTTCATCCTTATAAAGAAAAGGCACTTTAATTCCAAAAAGCAAATATCAGCTTCTTCCAAATTCTTGCTAAACTTCTCATCTATTCTAATATCTGCAAAAATGTCCATAGCAGTTGAATTTCTGAAACTATTATTATTCACATTACATGGTTTGTTTGTGTGTGTGTGTGTCTGTCATTTGCCGTCTGTCAGCTGTAAGCTTAATGTGACAATGTCTTTCTTTTTTACATGATTGTGTGATGGCCAACAGTGCAATCCTGTGATCCACTAGTGTCAGTAGCATACTGTTGTATGTTGCTATGATAGAAATCATAAACAACTGAATGAATATATAATAAAATGAATAAATAAATGAAAAAAATTACTAATTGTTTAATTTAACATTTTAAAGATATTAGTATTTCAAGTTAAGGTCTTCATATGGCTCTAGGTCCTTGTGATGTGTTGGTATAACTATGGTCTGATGTAACTAAGCTGTCTTAGCTACTTCAGGCTCTGTCTTGCAGGACTGCTCATGATTGAAACAGCTGCTCAAAATCATTTTAATGAAAGGCTTGCATCTCACCCTTATACATTTTGTATGTATAATATGTATGCTTGTGGTCGTGAAAATGTATACATACCTGTTTTGGGGAGCAGGAATAGGATATTCCTTGTTCATAGACTTGACTTAATTAGTTTTTGCTCGTGCCTATTAACTACAGCTCCTGCAGAACTTTCTACCCTGTATACACAAAAGATAGGTAACACGTATGCCTAGTTTGATTTCCATATCAAATCCTTCTTTATAATGTAAGTTTTGTTTGGTTTTTTGTTTTGGGGTAATTTTGGCAGGGGTGGGGAGGGAGTGTGATTTATGAGCAGCTAGGCACTTCAGCAGTAAATCTAAAGGCAATGTTACACAAAAAGTTATAGATATGGTGCAGCTCTGGAGGATGGTTAATGCAGACTCTACATTTCATATTCTAAGGGAAATGTAGTGCCGTTACGCCGCTGTATGCCATGCATTTCATTAGTGCTGGAGACAGCAGGAGGCTATTTCGTATAAATGTTTCTGTCATTGTCAGTAGAAACATGCCCATCTGGTTGAAAAATAGCCTGTGTCTTGCAGTTCCCTACTTCGAAGCAATTGTGGTAGAAGGATGTTAATTTTAACCTGTCACAACCCATTTCAAATCTACATTTTTATTAAATTTCCAAATGCTTCAGTAATGTAAGTATGGGAGATACGACTGTGTTCTTATGCAAGAGCTGCTGCCATTCTCAGATGCAGGAAACATTTTAATTGGTGTTCATTAGTATTTAGTAATTAGGTGTGCTGGAACTCCCAACCAGGCTCTGTAAAGGGATGTCAACCCCAGAAGGTGGGCTTGAGTCAACTCAAGAGCACCGAATTGCAGATCTCTCTCTGTTTTGCTAACTGTGGACTAGCAATTGCGTGTTCAAAAAAATGATCTATAGCATAATTTTTGTAGATATTCAAGCCTTTTTGCAGAAACCCTGAACACATCTGCTCTTACAATGGTGTCAGGACCCTTTCTGGGAAGGTCTAGTTGCCTAATGGAAAATGTAATCTCTTGCTTCCATGATTATTCTTTGAAAATACATGTGTATCAGAAGCCTTTCTTGTGATGCCAGGTTCCTTTTTGATTTTCTGCATTACAAGCCTGGGCTGATGGTTGCAACCTGTATTTGGTGGATGGGCTCTTGGAAATGTGCTTGGAATGAGATACTTAATGTTCTGGTTGACAGGAGAGCGGGTATGCATCTAGGTGCTTAAATTCCCTCTTAAATTTCCTCTGTCTTCTACTTGAGGAACAATGAGATGTTTATGGATATAGGCTAAGGTCTTACATTGGACAGATCATAGTCTCTGCCTGAGTTGTCTCTCTGGAGTGGTTAAAGGAAAATTTTGTTTCCTTTCTTTGCTCAAGTCATCAGCGTGAAGGACTGAAGGGTGCACTTCTGCAAGAATCACTGGAGTTGTCTGGGCATTTTGGAGCTTTTCTCTTTCTTAGTAGGTAATACATGAATGAGATATTGAGATAATAGTGTTCAGCAAATGGATTTAGAGGTGTAACACACAAGGAATGTTTCTACCTTATCTTCTTGACATATCTGTGATGTGTCCGCTGGTTACCTCTTCTATGAACAATTGTTACTATTTGCTTGCGACCGAATAATGAATTTAAGAAGCTTGGAATTTTATACCTCCCTGCCAACCAGCATCCAGGCAAGGAAAATTCATTTCTTGTCACCAAGAAAGACATACTTGCTTCACTCATTGCAACAGTGCCTTCCTGATGAAGTTGATGTAGTCTGAGAAGATTCAGTATGGGATAGGGCTGCAGGAATAACCTGGAAATCTAACAGCTGGAAGGTTGTACAGTTTAACCAAAGGAATGAGTTAATAATTAAGATGATATCAGTACTGTATTTAGTGTTTGCTGGAGTCAAGTAATCAACATAAAGCTGTCTGAATTCAAGACGTTTTTATGCTGTACATTTTGGGAGTTTTCCACAAGACACACTGTAGGCAAACTGGGAAAGATGTGTTGTGCCACCGAATACAAAATGACATGAGAAATTTTTTGCCAAGGTGCTTTTTCTTCACAGCATATTCCTTATGTTATTTCTTATTCCTTATGTTATTAAGCATGATGTTCAGGGAAAACATCCCATCTGGATAGCATTACCTGTAGGATGTGCAGCTTGTATGTATCTTTTGGAGGTTAGCGTCTAATGTTAAACAAAGGAAGCTGATTAAAAACATCTGTAAAACATTTTCATAGTGCAAATTTTATACAGTGGGTATTGAATTACCTTGCACATGACTGCATGTCTAAACTAAAAGTAATAAGGTAAATCTTTTCCTTTTATTAAAATTAGTATAATATTAATTTTATATTTAAACTACATTTAACTGTTTCCCTACTTGGCACTAGAATTTAATGCTGCTGACATCACTATGTATTTTACATGCCACTGAGAAATAATTGTTCATTTATTGATGCAGTATGCTACAATACGCACATTTTAGGTGCAGTCAAAATGTAAACATTAGATTGAAATACAATTTCTTATGTAAAAGCATGACATTTATTAAATGCTAAAGGAGAGACTTGCCAGCTATATGTGTAATGTTTCTGACCATTAAATATGTTATGTGAAATAGTTATATAGAATATATAAAATGATTGTAATACTGCCCAGTTAGGTATTCTGTTGATTTATGAATTCAGTTAGAGTCTCTAGTAAATACCAAAATTGCTGATTCTAGGTCAGTATTTATTAGGTTGGTAAATTTTATGCAGAGGAAGGATTTTTGCATCCCAGAACTGACAGAGAAAGGTGTTATTTATGTAGTTAGAGTGAGAATGCAATTGTAATTTCACAGCTGAGCTGAAAAAGGTTATATACTTTCTTCATATTTTAAATTACTTTCTAAAGAAGCTTATAAAACCACATAAATATTTAGAGATCTAAGAAGCTAATGCTCAAGATTTACCATTCAGTATCATAACCAGAAACTTACCTTTCCAAAGTTACATTCAATGTACTGACTCAGACGCATGTATCAAAACAGAGAGAGACAAACATTATTCTCTGGGAAAATATTTTGAAATTCATCAAGTGTTTTGAAAATTATTATTGTTTATTGTAAGTGAAAGATTGTGAAAATGAAGTGTTGCTCATAAATACCACGCAGGCTGAATGGCCAAGGGCAGTTCTCATCTCTAACATGCAGACTCCTACCCAAAGCAGTTTCATCCAGTTTGAGTACTTGCTTTTATTATGTTTTTACCAAAGTTAATAAAAACTGCAAGTGGAGCAAGCAATATGGTATGTATATAGTTATTTTTATTCAAGGAGACTGGATTAGCGCAAAAACATATTTTAGAACAATGCAACATGAGCGGTTTCCATTTCACCAATTAGTGGCCTTATCCGTACTGAGAAGTGTCTGATATCTGTGTGCTGAAAAGGCAATGAGGTGTTTTATCATTTGAAAAATAAAAAGACATGTTGTACTATGCTAGTGAGATTTACAGAGTTTATCTTACTGTTCTACTTGGGAATGTATGTTTCAGCACTGATAATATAGCTCATTAAATGACTGAGAACAAATATTTCTGTTTTTTAACCATATCTTTGTAGAATCACAGAATGGTTTGGGTTGGAAGGGACCTTAAAGGTCATCCAGTTCCAACCCCCTGCCGTGGGCAGGGACACCTTCCACTAGACCAGGTTGCTCCAAGCCCCGTCCAACCTGGCCTTGAACACTGCCAGGGATGGGGCAGCCACAGCTTCTCTGGGCAACCTGTGCCAGTGCCTCACCACCCTCACAGTAAATAACTTCATTCTAATAGCTCATCTAAATCTCCCTTTCGGTTTAAAGCCATTCGCCCTTGTCCTGTCACTACTTGTTCTTACAAAAAAATCCCTCTCCAGCTTTCTTGTTGGCCCCTTTAGGCACTGAAAGCTGCTTTAAGGTACCCCCTGAGCCTTCTCTTCCAAACACATTCTTCTTATGTTGAGGCCCCCAGAGCGGGATGCAAGACTGCAGGGGAGGTCTCACCAGAGCCAAGTAGAGGGGGAGAATTCCCTCCCTCGGCCTGCTGGACGCACTCCTTTTGATGCAGCCCGGGACACGGTTGGCCCATTGATAGCTCATGTTGACCTTCTCATCACCCAACACCCGCAAGTCCTTCTTGTCAGGGCTGCTCTCAGTCCAGTTTCTGCCCAGCCTGTATTTGTGCTTGGGATTGCCACAGGTGCAGGACCTTGCACTTGGCCTTGTTGAACTGCATGAGGCTCGCACAGGATTGCCTCTCAAGCCTGTTAAGGTGCCTCTAGATGGTAAGACAAAATGTCTTGTGATCATTTCTTTTGCTCACTGAGAGCTTAATATTTTTGCTTACGTTATTGCATGAGGTGTTTGGAGTTGACTCATAGCCCAAGAGAAGTGAGGCTGCTGCAGATGCACCTTACCAGGACTGGCCGGTACTAAGGCTAAGCATGAATATCTCATAGGCACACACATATACATAGGCCACACTCGCAACAATGTGTATAATTATGCACATGACCAGCTAGAAGGATGAGTGCAGGATCAGAAAGCACAAAATTCATCCAGACACTAACAGCACCATTGGCCTTATCCTATTCCCCTCTTTGGCTGATCATGATGAAAGGATGTTAGTGGACGATATATGAATATACAGACATTCATATATGCATGTGTAAATATATATATCTTTATATATGTGTAAACACTACAGATTCCTCCAACATTTGGTCACGTAATTTTGGAAGATTACTGAAGCACTAACAGGAACCTAAGCAGATAATTATTTTTAACAAATACAACTGGCAGAGTTGTGATCAGACAGTTATTGTATCTTAGGACCGAAACTTTTCTGGATTCCTGTTCCATGAAGGTTTAGAAGGATTGTGGGGGGAGGTGGGGAAAAGCAGTTTTCAGTAGGTTTGGAATGATATCAATTCACCAACTTTGTGTCTCTGCTGCGTAAATTATATTCCCCCATCACATGCTGAACTGGATGATTACATCAATGGGTGATTTTATGGCCAAAACCAGCAGCCTGAGGCTCCTGTGTCTTTATCACAAACTGTACCATATGAAGTGCAAAGCTGCAAAGTTTACTTGACGGTTTGATGCCGGAGTAATTTACTTGGCCAAGACCTTAATGTACCTGCTTACAGTACATCATCATCATTTGACCAGAAGGGATGTACTTTAAAGCAGGAGTCTGTGGTGTTTGCCAGACACGGCTCCAAACTAAATGCTAGATGAAGAATTGCTGTTACTGAGTTTGCTTACTTTGTAATTGCCAGTGTGTTGGGGATACTGGACGAACTGTTTAAGAATGTTGGAACACCTGCGTATGGCACAGCACCTTTATTTTAACAACCCTATAGGTGCTCATACAGCAAATTATCGCTCCAATGAATTCCCTTCATTTTGAGTTGAGTCTTTGCCAAACAAAAGACTCAGCTGATAGAAAGCTGGCTACAGCACAATTGATTTTGGATTATAACCCTGAATTTAACAGCATGGGTCAATGGATGCTTTTTTTTTTTTTTTGTACTTAAAGATGCCATGCTTGCAAACCTGTTAAAGCTGAATTAATTTAAGCACAAATTTTATCAGATCTTTTGGAACCAGACTGGGATGTGTCCATGATGATTTCAAAATGACTGTGCTCATTGTCACATTGAAATAATATTAAAATATTAATGTCTTGTTTATGAATGTGGCTTTCGTATAATGCTTGACCTGTGGAAGGGTTGCCTTATTTCTTTATTCACAGGGCACTTTTATCTGTTTGTTCCTGAACTGTACGTCAGCTATATCACAGATAAACTGGACTGAATAGTCTAGAATCATTGCTCAATGTATTTTTTCAAAGAAAGCATCACTTATAAATTATGACTGCTAATTAAAACGAATAATGCTTTTAATTAAAAATAAAATCTGTTCAAGCCCCAGCAGGGTGAGGATATTACACATATGCCATGCTTCATCACCACTGTAAGTTAGTTTTTTATACCTTTTTTTCTCTGTCATGAACTTTCGTATTATGTTCTCCCTCCTTCCCTTTATCCCTGTTCATTATTACTGGTTTCATGGACAGTCTGATCTCTCCATATGCTTGACTCGGCTGATGAAAAGACATTGGTTTATGTCTCAAAATGCTTCATGAAAAGATAGAATTCTCATATTTTAAATTCTTAAGGTAAGGGTTTACTGCTTTATTTGCCCTTAGAAGATATATATGTTTTTAACAATGGAATTCTTACAAAAGAGCCACCAACAAAACTATTTGAGCTATAATGGGAGGGTGGAGACAGCTTGCCTGCCTATTGAAGTGCGTCTTTCATCATCAGAACAATAGCTGATTCTTTTCCCTTGTCAACCGACCATCTTTTTTCCTTCCATTAATTAGCTGAGATCTTGGACAATTCTGTCCTTGGCCTTACGCTGCTTGTTCTGATAATCCCTCAGGATACTCAGAATAGGATGACAAATCACAACAAAAGATGTTCTGGTTTTTGTTCCCCTACTGATGAGGAAATCATCAAAAATCAGTGCTGTGTCTCATACGTATGGAGTTAAACAGATTTCCTGAGTTTTGCACTGGGCTTTGTTATCTGTCCATTGTGCAAGTGCACGTGAATTACTCAGCACCTCTGAGCTTCATTTTTCTGTCTGTAGAGAGGAATATCTTTAAAACCATAGATAAAAGCTGTATAAGTGCTATCAGTAAGCATCCATACAGGAGGAGACATCTAATAGGTCTCTCCTACCAGTCTCATCAAACGTACCACTAAAATGGCTGCTCAGGGGTGGATAGAAGGGGAGGCATTGGGAATATAAGAAAAAACTCATTGCCTTTTCATTTCAGATGCCCAGTGCTACACACAGCTGCCAGGGAGAGCTTTTAGGAGAAGAAATTGTAGGGATATTCTGTTCAACTTTCAGCCCTCTGGCTGCCACAGACAGGAACTTTATAGATTTTGCTTCTGAATTCCAAACAATTATCTACTGGCATGTAGAAATACAGCTTTTTCATAAGGCAAATCAACCACATCTGGTGAATGATTTTTCCCAGGTATTGCAAAACCCTTTTAATGAGGATGACATTTTATTCAGCACAATAAAGATATTTATAATTATTTAAAAATTAATGCATAAGTTTTTAATGTTTACCAAATCCTTTTTTTTTTTCCTTAAACAATGTTAGTGAAGTAGTCAGCTGCTGCACTTTATTTCAAGTGTTTTAAAGGAGTAACAGAAAGCACATTAGACCTATGCTCACTGCAGACATCCTTACCTCCGTAGCTTGTAGTTTTACCAGAAGACAGATAATCCTTCCTGGGCCAGCAATTCACTGATTTATTATTCACATCTCTGTGACTAGAGATGGTAAAGAATTTGAAGACATAAAATTGAAAGTGGCAGTAATTTCTATGAACCAAAGGAAGGTTTTGAGAATTTTCCAACCCATGTTGGTAAATGGAGGGATTCACAAAACGTGTATCTGTGTGTGTCATTCATTTTTGAGTACCAGATTTGCTGAATGTGCATTTGATGATTCTTGGTGGGAAAAAGCAATGCAGAAAAAACATCAGATGTAACCGAATGTATGTGCATTGCATATATATGTCATTGCATTAGCAGCAAAAAATTAGTTTTTTGTTTCTTCTAGTCCTGGTTTATGAACCTCATCAGACAAAATATTACATTACCTGTAGTATCTGCATTGTCATGAACAGGTATTTTTGACTAAACAGACTGTAGGCAAATTATTTTCTGTGAATAACCTAAGAGAAATTAATTTATCTATGCTCCCACTGAAACTTAGTGATCATCAGGCCTAAACCCTATGTTATTAAGTTTCCAGAACAATAATCATTATAAGGCTTGAAAAGAGACTTGTCCTGTAGTTGAATGAGACTAAAATATCTTGAAATTTTCTCTGAAATACAGAAGAGAACTTCCTCTACACCAGGGTTCAGTGCTGTGCATAGTTACCTGACGTTCACAGGAGGCTGATACTCAAGTTTATGCCTAATTCAGGCAAGGGAATGTAACTCCAGCTTTCTCTCTCCTAGATGAGATCTATAAAAGCCTGATTCGCTTGTGTTATGTGTTTTTCTTTGTGAGTTACTTTTTGTGAAGAATGAAATGCCTGTCGGCCAAGTAGAGTGACAAGGAGCATGTCCTTATCCCACCAGAATTTGGGTGTTCATGTAGGATGTGCTTATTAAAAAAAAAAAAAAAGTTTCTTTCCTGATAAAATAAAATGAGGAAGTATTGATACAAGGAGGAGTCCTTCAAAGGCAGAATGAGAAGGATTGTCCGTGCTTTGTAGTTGGGTTTTGGGGTTTTGGCACTCAAGTAGTGACGGTTGGTCTCAGTATCCTCTATGTGTATTTCCTTTGAATGTTTTGGGTAATCAATATTTTCAAAACAAAATGCATTTGTCAGAAAAGTGTTAGCAAATTCAACTTATGCTTCAGTTGTCCTCTCTGGCTTCATTTTCTCTATTCGTTATTCCCTACATTTAGTTACTAACCTGCTCCAGTTTGGCGTTTTTGGATTCAGGGCAAAGCTCTTGGATTTTGCAGTTTTCCAGGATATCATGAGCCCAACTGTAAATAGATACTGCAATGATACATACACTTATATGTATAAGTAGTTCTCCTGAATGGATTAAGAGATGGCAGGTGCTTGAACCCACTCACTACATGATTAGAAGTTAGGCATTACTTTACTAAGAAATACTGCTACTTCTCTAATAAATCCCATTTTCATGTATGCTCCTCTATGACTGCTCTTTTAAAGCTCAGTATACAATGAATGGTGTGAGAGCTTTTCCTGATTTCTTGCCTTGTTCTTTCTACCAGTGGGCAGAAGTGGTATATGTCATTTTTCGGAGTGCCATATTTCACGCTTCAATTTAATTTGGCTGATAATGATTTGTTAAGCAAATGTAAGTATGTAAAGCACATGCTGGGTCTCATACATAAAGTGTTCAGCCTCTCCAGCAGTTCCTTTAAAATCCCACTTCTGTCTTGTAAAATTTGCAGGTGCAAAACAGTTTGCCTCTGTACTGGCTGAAACAGAAGATAGAGGTAATACGGAACTTTATATTCAGTATAACTCTTTGGCAAGTATAATGTTGTAAAAAGGGACTGAGTTGGTAGTTTCCATCAGAAATTCATAGAATCATAGAATTTTCTAGTGAATAGGCTTCCTCTTACCCCATGAACTGTTAAAGAGAAAAGACAACTGATCATGATGTCCACCAAGTCTGTGACCATTATTAAGCATTAGAAATGGAAAGTATGGCTCTTGAGTTTGGAGGGAAGAGCTATTGTTGAGGCTCTTTTGATCTTCAGTCCCCTAACTATGAAGTGATTCTTCTCACAGGGGTTACATCATTTCTAAATCTTATTTTAAAGTGAAGGGTGCTTTTCAACTGAAGTAGAAACACCCTATTCTTCCAATCTTCCTCTCCCACCACTATGTAATTCAATGTATCTTTAAACAGGATTTTCTTACTTTCTTTGGGCATCCCACAAATTTCTGTTCTTATCCCATTTTGTTTTCATCAGTGGGTTTTCTAGTCTCATCTGCTTTCAAGGATTCAATATCATCTTAACACTGGTGGTTTGAGTATTTCTCTCTCTCCACTCTCAACTCCTCTGTGTTTACCCAGGGCTGCATTTTGGCGTGTTTCCCTAGAAGTACTTCGTTATCCACTGAAACTCAGGAACGACAAAACCAAGCTACTTATCTTTTCTCCCTTACTCTCTGAGAGTTGATTAACACTGTAACATTCCCTGGGACCTTCTGCCTCTTTGTTGCTATCTTCATTCTGGGGCATACCTAAATCTTGCCACTTTTTCAGCATAATACTTGAGATAGTTAATCTTCATGTGTAATTGCTAAAACTGTCATCTACTTCTATGTTTGGTGTCATAGGAGTCATTCCTTTTTGTATTTTTAGAGTAGCATTTAACCGTTTTGTAGTTCAATGTGAATATTAGTGTTATATTCAAAATCATACTTGCTGCTTTTATCTCAACGGTATTTAGCATTTGTTCTGCATCTATTTTCTAGCCTTTTAAAAACTGTAAACCGGGAAAAAGGAAAATTTTAGGAAAAATTCTTTTTAAAATTGTATTAATTACTTAATTTGCTTATTTCCAACTTACTTGAACATTTATTAGATTTTTGTGATGATTCTTCATTGAACATTTACTTTTTTTCAAAAGTCATATTATTTGAATACAGAAAAACCCCATAAGCCTTTTGAAGTAAGAAATTTATTTTGATCTTGGCTAACTTCGAAATGACCAAGTGCATTTTTCCCACATGCTCAAACCAAAACGTTTTCCTAACTGAAATTGGGCATAGTACATTGTAAAAGAAAAGCTGATTATGAAAATTGGGAAAAAGTGAGAACAGGATTTATAGTAAAATCTGCTTTTAAAACCTTAACAGTACATTTCTATAGTTAAAGAGGTTTAGAATATTAAAAAAAACTATATATAAACTTGAAAGGACATTCAAATTAAGCTGTCATACAAATCCAGACACACATAGCTATGGGGTTTTTTTGTATTTGCTCTAAAAAGACGAGCATGGAATGATTTTGAATAGAGATCTTATTTTACTGGTCAGCATTGTTGCCACTGGAAAAGATGTGTGGAGAAAGTAGTATAAAGTTTTAAGAATACTGTAAAACACAGATGGCCTTTTGAAGATCAATATCTGTGTCTTGTGGAAACTGCTAGAAACTTGAAGAGCAAGAGGTAAGATGCAAATGCAGTCCCATTGCCCCATTTCCATGCCAATGACCTCAACCCTGGTTTAGGCTTGAGTGATAATCTGCGCTTCAATTACCTGTTCCCTCATTGAAATGAACACTGTTCAGATTATTTTCCTTGACAGAGGTAAACTGTGGCACATTGTTATTCTGGTTTAGATGGATGGAGAGAACGGCACACTTGAAATTATGACATATGACTATAAAATAGTGGTTGCAACACACCACTGGCTACACCAATGTTACAAAAAGTGAACTTGCACTAGAGTGCAACCTGTCTATCGGAAATAACACCTGCATAAAATGGTAATTTAGAAAATATATATGAAATGCAAGACCAGGACAGAAAATCATTTCAATGTTTAGCTGTGCTGAGACCGAGGGGATTCACTTTGTACTTGGTAAGTTTGAGTTCAAGTGCATTGCTGGATAGCAGGAAACTCCTTTTGATGGTACTATAAAGCATGACAATGAAAGTAATATTTGTAGACTTATTTTAATGCTTGGCATTTACACATTGGAAGTAAGAGCAAAAGGAAATTTTGAGAATGAATACGTTTAATTTCTATGACTCATGTATGCATAACTGTACTGAAGCCAGAAATGTCATTTTATGCACCAAATGGATAACATGCACTATTAGTAGAAGCTGCTTGTTAATATTTAGATGAGTGATTCTCTCTGTTTGCACTGACTGTGCAAGCTTGAACTTCTACAACTGACTGAAGGTTAGAGAAGTGGGAAGCACCCAGATGCATGTCTCTATGCATTGTGAGATAGTTATGGGAAAGCAGCAGATCAAATTATCTTTTTATATCCAGTTTCTGACATTAAATGTCATTTAACAAAATACTGAGGGCTAATCAACTAATACATTAAATGTCACTAAACTTATCATAAGGACAGCAAAAGGTGGACATCACAGCAAAAGGTGGACATTACAGAGAATTTTTTGCACAGATTGCCATCATACTGATTAGATTGAAGATGATTAGAGGGAGATATCTGAAATTCGGTTTATCTCTGAAGACAACTGGTGGATAAAATTTATGAGTATTGTCTGGTGGTTCATACTCAGGATGTGGTCAGGTACTGAAATGATGACCCAGAATCAGTAAAATTTAAGGTGATCTTAGATGAATTCATGTTTATTTCTGTGTCTTGGGTATTAAATTAGAAAAATTAGGATAATGTTATTGAGTTTTCTTGTAAAGTACTCTGGGACTATTTGGAAATGGCAGTATAGCGTATGCATTTTGTGCATTTACACCATCATAGAAGCTGATTTTCATTCAAGCTATATCAAAAGAAACCCCAATAACCTTGCTCGACTTGTTTTACATACGACTGCCATTCATCAGCCTAGATGACTTGCTGCGAATGAACCTGTTATTTTTATGTATTTTTTTCATTCTTACCGAAGTAATCAGCAAATTTCATCTTGTCCTACGTCTCATTCAGTGTGTAGTGGGACTGCTGGTGTGAAGGAGCAGACCTTGTTTCTTTTACTCCCTGTTAGCAGTGCTGTTGCAGACTTTTCCTTGTGATTGATAGCTATTGGCGAGCTGACTACAGCGGACTTTCCACGTTGATGGTTGTAGAAGCAGCTGAAGGATGTGGTGAGGTTTGTCTCACCTCCACCTGTGTTCTGTGTCTTTCGCAGAGTCCTCAGGACTGGCTTTCTGCACTTCCACTTTGTTGACACACTATTATTGATAAGAATTTTTATTTTGGTGTAGCAGTAGATAGGGCAACCTATTCCAAATGGAAGAGAGTGTGACTGTTATGCTGGAACCTGTACGAACAGAAGTAAAGAATATTTCCTTTACTCAAAAACTCTGTCAGAAAATACAAAACACAGAGGGGAAGGAAACAGTCAAATCCCTGGAGACATCTAGTCCAACCCACTCAAAGGAGAACTGTCACCAGCACTAGATCTGGTCAGCCATAGCTTTGTCCAGCTCAGGCTTTGGAAGCTCCATGGAGAAATTTTTCAGAGCCTCTCCTGTTAAACTGCTGCAGGGCTGCTCTATCCTCCCATGAGAAGGGTTTTCCTAACATCCTACTCGATCCTTCCAAATTGCAATTTCTGGCTGTCGCTCCTCGTTACATCATCTGACACTACCAAGAAGAATTTGGATCTGTCATCTTTCTAATTGCTCTTCAAGTATTTGTAGGCAGCAGCCTATAATTATTTTATCCCTTTAGCTTCCCAAAACTTAGCTGATTTATTTGAATATTAATGCCAGCAGACACTCAGTTATGTTTACAGTTCATTCACATCTGAGATATCCAGTGCTGATGACTGAAGTGCAGTAAAATCTTTGAGTTTTACTTCCATTCAGTACATTAGAAACAATTTATTTCAATATACCTCTTCCATGAGTTGTTGTACCTTTGCTCCCATGCTCAAAATCACAGTTCTTCTCAATGCTCAGTGAAAATTAGACTCCTGTTTTGGAACCATGTTTAGATTTTCCATCTCTATTTCATTCTGCAGATTATCTTTCTTCATAGTGTTTTATGTCTGAAGCCTCCTTTACTTTGCTTCTCAATTTGACTTGCAAAACCTAATTAAGCTGTACTTTTGGTAATTCTTTGTTCGTATACTTCTTGACCTCTAAATGGTATGGCTTTACTGTATGCTGCAGATCCTATTCCTCCTCTAAAAGCCACTGATTGAAAAGTGATTTCTTGTGAATGTAAGGATTTACTTTCATAGTATTCCAGGTCCGGGTTCTAAACTGCAAAATAGTGACTATGTTGACATTGTTTATGCTACTTTCTCTTAGCTTTATATTAAAATGACTGATACTATTTGTAAAGCTTTATGGAAGTTTGCAGGCCTTTAGTTTAAATGTTTAGTTGGTTTTTGGTTTAAATGTCACTGAGAATTATGATTATATATGAGATAAGGCTGGCCCACTTTCTCTAAATTAGAAGAGATATATACCAAGCACAGTTTTTATGGTTTGTATGTCTGCTAAATCACCTCTGCATTTCACAGCTTTGGGTGCTGGGAAGTATTTATAGTTTTTGCTTAGGAGTGCATACAAGTTTAGATACAAAAAATTCTTTAAGTTAAAGCTCAGAAGAGGTTCAGTTGAGTTTTTTTATATATTTCTGCATTATTTTGCAGATGTTTCCTATTGCATTAGAGAAGAAATGTTAACAATGACAGAGTGCTACTAGTTGGTTGGTGAGGGAGGCAGAGGATTTTTTTCTCCTGATGCTGTCTTTGCCCAGATGCAGTGAGTTGTTCCATGCCTCATTTTGCCTATTCGCCTATTTGTAAACTGGATGTAGAACAGATATCACTGTCATATGAATGAAAATATAAAATTCATGTAGGTAACCTAGCTTTTCCACAATAAAGAAAGTTAAAAGCAACCCAGAAAGAGAGTGATCTGTATTAATGGAGAATTTAATATTGGTAGTAACCTTATCCCCTACTTTCCTGACTTGTAAAATCCCCTCAATTATCAGTGTTCCTTCTTAAACCTTACTCAGCCTTGATCTTTTCTTCATCTACTCTACGTTTCACTTTGGATCACACCTTCGTCATGTCTTTTAGAAAAGTATCATCCACTCTGTCGTTCTGAGAACAGAGATTTTTCTGTCTTTGGGATATTTGTATTGATTTTACTCACATTAGTTTTCACTCTTCTTTTGTAAACATAGTTATCAGTTTGTGACTGATATTTGAGTTTACTTTCTTAAAATACATGATAAAAGGGGAATTGTTCCATTGATTTTTGAAGAATAAAGGTACTTTTCCATTTGTTTTCCATGTGTTTGGGTTTGGTTTTTGGCTGGTTTTTTTTTAATTAGAAATTCATCAATTGCGCTTTAGCATTGCACTTCAGCCTTACATAGTCTTCCCCCTTTTTCAATAAACACTGCAGAATATATCTCTAATAATTAGATAAATATGTCCCCTTTTTCACATTCTTTAAACAACATGCTCATGCAGAAATATCAAGGTCTTTTCTTAAAGAAATCTGTGCTACCATTTTTTAGGAGCTGAATGGTCTGAATCCTGATGATTGTGCTAAGGCTCTGCATTTACTGTGGTCAGAATCACTGCATGGTTTTCCTGGAGAAAATAAAGATTTTTCTTTCCATCCTTGCTTTTCTGCCCTGAGTCCCTCCTCTCGAAGATTTTTGTGATGTTTCTGTGTCTCTTGAACTTAGACCCGTAGTGCCAATGTTTTCCTTTATGGCTCCAAATGATCAAGATAAATGCTGGAAACACTAGTTGCCATCCTCCCCACTGGCATCGCTGGCGTTATCTTCTGATTCCTCTAGTACCAGTATTGCATATCCTGGCTTGTGTTCAGCCTTAGTAACTTAGTAGCACATGAGCAGTGTCAGTAGAGCTGCCTTTAATATACGATTGTACAGTTGGATTCCCTAAGCAGAGATTTCCTTGGGGCAGGGAAAATTGTCTTCTCCTAATGGATGTATATCGGTCCACAGCTTGGACCTTTTGCCCGTTTCGAGAGATTTTTGCAACAGGCCGGGTACTTGTATCCCTAGACATGAATTTCATTTCCTCCATTTTACCAGACTTCTTGCTCAGTCAATTGATATTTTTTTGGACTAACTCTGGACTGACTGTCTGCCAAAGCCTTTGTGGTTCATAACCATTTTGAGAATGTGCAAGTTTTAATTTTGAAGCATTGGTACATAAAATATTAAAAAAAATCACCAAATCCAATCAAATGTTCTTATACCAGTTGAAGGCTGACTCTAACCAATATCGTAAGTTTCAAAAGAAGAATAAGAAATACACTGTATTCATGGTATATTTTCTTGATTTCCTACATTCATCAGATTCTCTAGATACAGTGACTTCTCATTAGGAGCAAGCATAGCCTCCTAACATTTTTCACTGAAGATCAGACTCCTTTAAAAAGTAGAAGAATCATGAAGTTCTCTGAGACATCACGTTACTGAAAGGTTTAATTTTATGGCTGCTTTCATTAGAAATTTTTCGTTAGTGTTAGAACTTCAGAAGTAAACCATGAACCAAATACTAGGAACACACCATGAAAACCTTTGATCTAGAAAATTTCTGAAAACAGCTTTTTCTATCTTGTTTCCTTTATCCCTCTCAAAACTTTTCTACATCTTTCCCCAAAAAACTTCATGGCTTATACTCACCCCCTTCATGTCATCCATCCTGCAGTCTTGAGAGGTCAGTCCAGTCTCTGATGGGCCTAGGAAATCAGTCTTTATTGCCTCCAGGATAGCTTTTTCAAAGAAATGCTTTCTTCCATACCCCTTAGGCTTAGGAGGAGCTTTCCTGAACAACTTCAAAGACATTTTCCATTGTTCTTCAAATTATCTGTGAAATGCCCTCATATTTTAGTGTATTCTAGTTTTGGGAAAAGCAATATTTCCATGGAAGGTAATTTCAGAGCATGCCCACACAAGTCAAGGCAAATTTAGAATACATAAAAGTTCACAGCATTTGCACATTCATATCTCAGTTGTGAACTCTATACCAGTTGCCAAGTTATCTATTCCAACATTTTAGAATTCAGCCTATCTTTTCATTATAGTTTAAAGCCCTCCCATTTTTTTTGTGCCAAGAACATACTTAAAAACTAAAGTGCTTTAACTTTCCAACAGTTGCATTCAATTTGAAGGATCTAGTAAACATTACTGAAGCACAGCAAAGGGAAATCCCTTATGGCTAATAAAATTTTGGTGGTAATAGGAGATAAATTTTGAAGTTTTCATAATAGATTATCTAAACATCTCCAATGCAAAGCATAAAACAAAGCAGGCCCAGAAGCTATTGTATAGTTTTTAAGCTAAGTTCGGATTCTGGAGAGAATCTGAATAAATGTAATAATTTTCAAGCTATTGATGTTCTGGCAGAAATGTTGCTACTTTTTTTTTTCCCTATTGCTACCGATATTTCTCTTAAGAATTTCAGAGTACGTTTTATGGGGTTTTTATGTTAGCAAGATGATCTTCATACCTCCCAGTAGTTTGATTTTAACTGTTTCCACAGTTTCATTAAAACTGTCTTTTAGCAAAAGGAAACGTAGTAATTTATCCTTACAGGGATGTTGTGACTCTAACACTCCCTTCTCTTCCTGTTGCTTGATCCAATGTAATTAAATAATAGATTTCATTTCATAACTTTGCAGTAGCAATAAAGAGGAAATTATGTTCAGAAGGCATGTTTATTTTTTTTCCCCAGCCTTTTCATGGCTTAAAAGTGATTCTTTCTCTTCGTGCTAAAGTAATGTGAAACAGCCTCTTCAAACTTATGTCCTTGGGAAATGAATGTTAATTAAAGAATGAACATTAAATAAGAGTTAGGAAATCAGTGCCGTTTTTTGACACAAATATCTGTTGTTCAGATTTTACATTTGTGCTCCTTCATGTTGCTTTCTTTTCTTTCTCTGAGCAAGAGCTCCTTCCTGTATTTTTTGAAGTTCTGATAATTATAATTCATACAAATAAAAAAGAAAGTACAGCAAACCAACACATACATACAAAAATTTGGACTTCCTTTCCTCTTACTTTTACATGAAAGTGGGTCTACCTTGGACTGGGAATATTGTTTCATAAATTTCCCTCTGCTTTTAGATCTTTGGAAGAAAGGTCCTTCTGAATAGATTTAGGATTTTGAAGCCATTTTGACAGAAAAGAAACAAATTCAAAGAACCTCCTATTTACTACGCATTCTAATTATACCTTGTCCCCATAGTCAAATCATTTTCCGAAGATTAAAATTACAGAATAGTCTGAGACTTTCCTCTAGTGTTATTATGTACACTCTGTGCTTATGTGGTTGAAAAAGCATTAAAACTAAATGTTTTTCTCTATTTTCTGTTATTGTTTTTCTATTGATAATTTGGGTACATCTCACAAGATGACACTTACCTCTCTGTCAAAATTCTGCAGGTAGTATAAATTATCTTAAGTCGAGACACCTGTATAGCCTGTCTGCCATCCAAAACCATTTAAACCAGTAGTCATTTTTATGTATTATGTGCCTCACTGTTTAATCTGAGTAATCCTGTAGCATTTAATTTTAGTCATCATGCAAACTGGGAAGTTCCCAGTCAACTTGGTCAACACATGCATTTGAGCAGATGAGAATAAAAAGGACAAAGACTGATGTGAATTGTTTCAGGTAAGATCTTTAAACTTACAAAGTCTTCCACCAGTAGCATAGTATTTGCAGGTATGAACATAATGGCACACCTCTTCAGGGCTGTGAATCATTGTAGAGATTTCTAATGGAAAATGTTGCTATTTTGTATTTTAGATTGAACCCAATCTAAATTTTTCTCCTCCTGTTTCCTAGTCTAAATTTTCAAAGCAATGTCTTGCTTATGTACTTGGTGGAAGATAGTTTTGTCCTTCATTTGGAGGTGTTTGAAGACAATTTGTTTATGACTTTGGGATCAGTTCACCCAGAAGATCAAGGTCCTGTCTTCTCTATGTTCAGTGCACTGATGGTGCCTGCTCTTCATAGTAATACTTGCTCTGCAGTTCTTTCATTAGCCTGAGGCTTGCTCTAAAAGCGCTTTATCTCTGTGCTTGGAATAGGTAAATATATGTCTTCTTTTCCCTATGACAAACAGTGAAGTCTGATTCCAATTTGCTGTCATATGGAAAGGAAGAGTATTTATTTAGTGTTCTGGTGAAACTAATAGAAGGCATGATTATTTTCCTCTGTGAGCAATGTAAGGATGCATGATTTAAACAAATGTTACTTTACAACAACTGGAGAAAGAAACCTGTTTATATTAAATAGTCTCTCAATCAACAGAGAACAGGGTTTTTTTTTCTGCTTGCAGCATTGGAAACTGCATAACAATAATCCTGAATGGTGGTTTCTTTTGGGATTTGAAACCAAAGGACAGGAAGTTGTGGTATAACATAAACCTCTTCTGGTTTGCATGCCATGGTAGTATTGGAGAAAGAAAATAAATAGAAATAATTGATGGAGAGGAAATAAATCTGAGTTAATAGACTGAATATTTGAAAATAATATTACTTTCAATTCTCGAGAAGGGTAAATTTGAATTGCTTTTTTGTTTTACTAAAAGAAAGATGAATGCGATTATTCCTGATAAGATTGCAGATTCTTATTTTTTCAAAGTAATGTTTTGTACCAAAAAGTCATTCAGAGATGAAACTTAAGTGGAATTAATAGTTATATTTGAGATTCCTGACTCACAATAGCTATTTTAAATAGCTGTTTAAAAATGAAACAGCTAGTTGTGAAAGTTAAAAAGTGCAAATGTAGTTTTATTATAATTTGGACTAGATGACCTTTGAAGGTCTCTTCCAACACAAACTATTCTATGATAATTTCTTCCAAACATTAGCATTTATTTAATTTAAATGCAGAGATATTTGCTGCCTGTGATTTACAGTGAGATGGCACCATTTACCTCAGCATAGAATCATTGAATCATAAAATGGTTTGGGTTGGAAAGGACCTTAAGATCTTCTTGTTCCAACCCGCCTGCCATGGGCAGGGACACCTCACTCTAGGCCATGTCACCCAAGACTCCGTCCAACCTGACCTTGAACACTGCCAGGGATGAAGCATTCACCACTTCTTTTGACAACCTGTTCCAGTGCCTCACCACCCTCACAGTAAAGAACTTCTTCCTTATATCTAACCTGAACTTCCCCTGTTTAAGTTTAAACCCATTACCTCTTGTTCTATCACTACAGCCCCTGATGAAGAGTCCCTCTCTGGCATCCTTGTAGGTCCCCTTCAGATATTGGAAGGCTGCTATGAGGTCTCCACACAGCCTTCTCTTCTGTTCTCCAGGCATCTAGAATATCTTGTCAATCCTAGAACATGGACAGTTAACAGAAGACCTCTATGCTTATCTTTCTCAGAAGTGCAAAGGTCAGAGTGCTTTTGGCCAAGAGAATTTTTCAGTTTCATATTGGCTAATGAATCTTTCATATCTACACAGTTTACACTTCACAAAGCTGTTTTCACAGTCTCTTACTCATTCTAGAGAACACTATTCCATCGTTTCCCTTTGGATGATACTTTTTTCAGGCTTCTTTTTTTCTCCCTTGTAACAGTAATAACTACAGTAGAAGTTTCCAAGTTTTCTTTCTTGCCTGGTGTTATCATCACCTGCAGTAGTGGAGAGCATCAGCAGGGCCATCTCCAGTGTAACATCAAGTCTTGAATTAAAGTTTACATACTCACTGAATAATTTGAACATATTAAAACTGAATTCAGGGAGTCCGAATACTTTTCTGCACTTAGACACTTTATGGTTTTAATGTTGTTGGTATAATTTAATTTTGTTTGGTCAGTATTGCCTGCTGCAAATGTCATATGTGCAATAGGGTTTCTTTTGTTTCATGGAAAGTAGAAGAATTAAAGGTATAAAATGTTGGCCAAAAAAGATTATTTTTTAATTAGAATTAAAAGAATGAAAAAATATGAAAAATTCATGCCTGAAGCTAAGTTGAAATGTAGTTATTGTTCATAAATGCATTAAATTCTTTTCCCTGTGTGACAGAAAGTGCAACAACGCACTCTTAATTTAAGAAGTTGAGCTTAAATTATTTATAAAGAAGATTTTTTTTAAAAAATACTGTGATTTAAAACACATCTTTTGTGAAATTGCAGTATTAATTTCACTATTTACTTGGAAATTTATTTTCTTTATTTAATCTATGGAATATATTTAAAAAAAAAATCATACTGTCTCCAATAGATACAAATCTTCATTTTCAGTAGCAGAGCCTAGGCTATTGGTCTTAAAAAATGTTATCATTTTCTAATAATTTTGCCTGTTTATATTTTAAATAAGAATGGTTCAGAATATCAACAAATGTGAGGCTCAGCTAAGATTATGCCTTCAAAAAATAAAAACATAGAGCACAAGGATTCAGCTTTCCTTAATCCCGTTTTGTGGTGGGATTGCTGCCTCTACTGCCTACTGAACTGCAGGAGTTACTACACCATACCCAACAAGCTGAACAAACATGCAGAATCCATTGTGAAAATTGAATTATTCCACACATGAGAAAAAGTCTTCACCTCTTTTTTATTCTTTCCTTCTTCTATGCAGCAACACTTGAGCCTCTTAGGTATTGGTAAAGAGTGAACTAAGGAGGCCCATATGTCTTCATCAGCAACCTGGATGGGGGACACAGAGTATGCTCAACAACTTTGTTGATAATACTGAACTGTGGGGTGGCTGACATCACAGAGCTTCATTTCCAATGGAAGCTTGATAAACTTGAGGATCAGATGGATATAAATCTGATAGGCGTCCACATTCATGGCAGAATAGCCCCATGTATGACTGTGATTTGGGAATCTGCTGCTCTGAGATGCAATGTGGAGTACAGTCTGGAGATGCCCTGAGTGACTAAATATAGTCTAGCCTCCTCTGCAGTTGTATTTATGTTTCCTTGAAAAGAAATGGTATGAGTTTTAACTTAGAATTGTTTAGTAATGTTCAATTTTTATTACATTGGTCAGTAAAAAGCCTTCTTCTTCCAACTGCAGGGTTTTCCAGCAGGGTCAAATTGTGGGTACAACATAGGGAAGCTCCAGAAACATGATGCATTTTCCTCTTAGCCCATTCCATTACACAGGCTGAGTCCATGTGGTTTTCTAAGGGCTTTTTACATTTTTCTGACTTTTTTTTTCTTTTGCATTTTTAGAATAATCTTGTTTGTAACATGAACATCAGCTCAAGCAAAGTGCGTGTTTTCTGCTTTTGCTATTTTCATTCCCTATAAGTGTTGCATTTTTTCTACTCTGATTGTACTGATTGTGTTGCTAAAAAAACAAAAAACAAAACCCCAAGCCCCCTCCAATGTTTTCTGTAATCAAAAGAAGTATGTGAGTTGTCGGTAGAAGGAAGTGAGATGATGATGTCCAAAATTATATTAAATGTTCAATTTAAACAAATGGGAATAGTAGTATCCTCAATTCATTATACTAATCTTTGGGGTCTTTGATAGCAGTGGTATGGTTAAAAACCTGCAGGCTAGGCTAAGATGTAGGGCTGTTTGTTGGACTGGCTTTCACACAATTTCAGTCTGAAGGCAGATAAGGAAGGGGCTGTTTTCTCCCGTGTTTGTTAGAACAGTCTGACTTCTTAAATGTATATTAACTGCTTGTCACTTCAGAGGTCGAAACCTAATGAGCCTATAGATGTACTCTTTATGCTTTCGAAGGGAAGGTGTCCTTGTGCAACCTGCTTATTGCTGGAGATGCTTTGGGGATAATTTTTCTCCAGCTACTAGTAACTGGCTGCAGACTGTCTGTATCCAGATCCAGCTCTTTAGGCTGGCTGAACTGCGGAAACCGAAAAGCCATTGCCATCTGTTAGAAGGCAAGATGAAGCAGTTGACCTTGCCTCAGAGACAATACATTTTTATTATTTTTTTTGTTTTAGAAACAAACATAACAAATTTTGTACTTGAAAACAAGTTCTCAGTAAGTGCTGTGGACTATGGCGTATGAGCTGATGTTTTCTTATTCTCATGATCTCTATGGACTGAAATTCACTGTATGTCAAGCAAGAAAATGCTCCTTATTGCTCTCTAAGATACCTGAAAGGAGGTTGTAGTGAGGTGTAGGTATTTAAGATGTGTAGATGTGGCACATAAGGACATGGTTTAGTAGTGGACTTGGCAATGCTAGGTTCATGGCTGGACTTGATCTTAATGTTTTTTTCCAACCTAAATGATTCTATGATTCTGCAATTCTCTAAAGCCTCAAAATGTGATGCAGAGCTTTATTGTTTCAAGGTCACACCTAATCCTGGTATTACATTAAATGGTCATGTAAGTGAAAAATACTTATATCTGAAACCAGACACCTAATAAGAAAATTGATTGTCTTTTGATCTGCAGATTAAAGTTTTATGTTTTAGACAGCTTGTGACGGTATAGTCATGCTATTTAACCCTTGTGTGGAGATCATAAATCATTACCCATTGTAATGTGCTCCAGTGGACTCTGTAATGTAATTACATTCTTGAGAGGTGCTAACTGGATAAAGCACATCCCTATGCTGACTTTTTGAAGCAAATTCTGTATTTTTCCTGTTTGTGTTAGAATTAGAAGTTCAGTTGCCAGCATTAGTAGCATGTGAGATATTACGTGGAAGTGAAAACCTGTATTCAACTCTTTTATTCAACTTACTTCAAAAAAGTATGAGAATGCACTGTTTAGAATACATTTACAGTGCTATATTTAAATTCAGAATATTCTTTGTTAGTTGCATATTTTTGATCTAGAAAATATGAATAAATAGAACATTTTAATACATATTTAATAACAAAACAACTTCCTGCCTCAGAAAAAAAAAGTGGCCAGGTGAACTATGATCTAATTTTCTTCTATAATGAAAACAAAATCATAGCTCCTGAAGCATTATTCTTGGCTCCCAGCAGTTTCAAGGCATGCAAACATTACCATTTTGACTCCATTCTGCAGTTTAACTGGAAGGATTATGTCACAACATGGTATGTTTGTTTTCCAGCTTTTTGTCTGTTTGTCCGTCAAGACAGTTTTGTAGAAGTAGTATCGGTGATTGTTGACTTTGGAGGTAGTGGAAGTAAAAATAATTATGAATAAAAAAAGGCAGACAGTACCACTGAAGTAACTGTGTGCTGTCATAGGAGAATGAATACTCCTTTCAACGAATCTATAATTTGCAGAAGTTGCAAAAAGAAAATAGCCGTAAGGTGACTTTTAACATACTTCAGTTCATCCTGCCAAGAAAGTTAACTTCATAAAGTCATTAAACCAGTGATTACATTTTAAAATATTATTCCCCAGCCATTTCTTCTTAGACTTTAAAATATAGTTACTGTATATACTACATTCTTTGTAATGTGAAAAATTGTAAAATACACTTATTTTTCATAAACTCCTAATTATTAACAGAGCTCTTTGCGCTCCTATAGTTAAAGTCATTTCAACACTTCCGTTATTTAAATTTCACTTTTAGAGTTTCATAATTTGGCTGTAATAAAAAATATATTCAGACTCCAAGATCTCAAATATTGTTTGCTGGTATTAGGAAATTTAGCCCTTTTTTCTTTAAAAAGCTAAGTAAATTGGATTTTTTTCCATTCTTCAAGATAGCCTCAAACAAAATATTTTGTAATGTGGACTAAATAATTTTTATAATTAAAATTTAGCAAAAGATAGTGAGTATGCTGGAACTGGTGCTGCCCCAAATTCTGTGGCTGGCACTGAATATTACAGAGACTTGGAGAAGGGAGATGTTAGGAAATTCTTGCCATATCTCCACTGTTGCCATAGAGGAACCTCATGTGTGAAAAGTTATTGCAGTATTTATATCATGCCTGTCATCTGGAGTTGCGGGAAGTAGACCTGCTGCTCACAAAGTAAAACTTCGCCATGCTTCCACTGCAGTGAATGGTGAAAGACCTCCCGTCTTCAAGGTTGCGTAGCAGAAAATTGCTTTTCTGGAATGATAAATGCCTGGCTGCTCAGAGATGAATTGTTTCTTTGGTATGGCTTCCTGAAATCCCCCTTCATCATGTAACACGGCCCTGGTAATGACTCAACAAGGCCTTTAGCTCCGGAAATTAAGGAATCGGGGCTTATTGCATATTAATGGCAACTCTGGGACGGTGGAATAAGACAGTTTGTTATAATACTAATTATAGCAAAGCACTCATGTTGTGGTTTGAATGAGTCAGTTATGTGTGTGTTAAAACTATAAATACATCTTCCCCCCAACCTCAGTTGTGTGGTATGTAATTTTTTTTTAATTGCTTAGATACATATTTACCTGAGCATATCCTGGTTTCCCAGGTAAATATGTGTACCAATGCAGAACTCATTATGGTCTGTTTGGATAAATAATCCATATTTTATAACTGTACAGGAAGTAATTATTTTTGTATTTTGCTTTCTTTAAGCCAAAGAAATTAAATGCTGTGTGTTCATGCCTTAAAATAAGGTAGATGCAGAAGTCGAGGCAATACGAGAATAAAGTTTTCATTGTTTTGGTAGAAGCTGAGAATGTTATTCCAGATTTTGATCTTGTGTTTAGCCCAGAATAACTCCATTAAAGTAAACAGTGTTATTCAGGATTTACTTAGATACAAATGAGATGTGAATTTGGCCTCCTCTCCTTACTCTCCCTTCCTTCATTGGGAGATTCCTGTAAGCAGCTTGCACACAATCTATGCTTTGAATGACATTGTCACGTGTTTATCAATCATTTGAGAAATAAGGTGTTTCAGCTGCACGCAGAAATGAACATGTCTGAATGTCGTGGTTTAACGCCGCAACTGAGCCCCACACAGACGCTCGCTCACTCTTCCCCAGTGGGATGGGGGAGAGAATGGGAAGACAAATGCAATCACTCTGAATATCCCCCACTTCCTTCTTCTTCCCCCAGCTTTATATGCTGAGCATGATGCCATATGTTATGGAATATCCCTTGGGTCAGTTGGGGTCAGCTGTCCCAGCTGTGTGCCCTCCCAGCTCCTTGGGCACCCCCAGCCTACTCACTAGTGGGGTGGCGTAAGGAGCAGAAAAGGCCTTGATCCTGTGTAAGCACTGCTCAGCAATAGCTAAAACATCCCTGTTTCCAGCAGAAATCTAAAACATAGTCCCATACCAGCTACTATGAAGAAAATTAACTCTATCCCAGCCAAAACCAGCACACTGAATTTTACGGTAAGAATCATAGAATGGATTGGGTTGGGTTAGGTTGGCTTGGAAGGGACCTTAAGGATTATAGTTATGGTGTTAGGGAACTAGAGCATGCTTTCACGTTGGATATTTCTGCCATTGTTTTATATGATATTTGGAAAAGCTGTGTTGTGTTATCACCATGCTAAGGTCAGGTTTTCTAGCATTTTTAGGCTTAGTGGGGGCAAAGTTGGCCTTGGAATAAACCCATTAACTGCAATAGATTTACACCAGAGATGAATATTGGCTCATTCTTGATGAATTTATTTTTATCTAGCTCTTTGTATTTTATGGTAGAAATAGAAGTAGCTTGCATGCCCTCAAACTAATCAGAAGAAGAAACAGTTTTGCTTATCCCAAAAAATAGAACTATCGTTTTTCACATTCTTACATTTTTCAAGTAAGTTTATGTTACTGTGACTTCTGAATTCCTGAAATCTCTCTGGTCTCTGTGACTGCAAGGGCCAAGAGAGGGTTTCAAGGGGAAAATCTGAAACTCTTCACGCAGTATGTTTTGTGTTGTGCGTACAAGATAGATACAGTTAACATTTTGTATGCATGTGATTAGTGTGCAAAAAATTAATGCAGTCCAGCATTATGATTTATGGACTGAATCTTTTGCCCACTGAACACTTGCCAAAATGAAAATCTTCCCCACCCGCCTCTACTCCTTTGGATATTAGAAACAGCTACTGTTTTTGTTGATCTTTTTAACTTCTGAATAGGCCTATTTCAAGTCATAGCAGCATGGGAGCTCAGATTAATAATATACTTATTCAGCCAGTGATATTGAGTGAAACCATTGCTAGTGTGAGCATGAAGGATAGGATTTCTTTAAATTATTTTCAGGTGCATTGATGCATTTCTGAAAGAAGAATATAGAGATATTTGAAAATAAATAAAATTGCAGTTTATTGATCATGTTACAGGTGTGTAAAGTGTCTCTCCTTTTCTTAACTTTTGTACTGTGCTCACTGTCAGTTCATCCATCAGATGGTTAACGAGGATAAGAACAAAGAAACTATGATTAAAACCTGCCTTTTGGACAGTGGTTTTGAATTTAGAGGATAATATATATTCCATGCTGTGAAGCAACCTTGCTATCCTGCCTACTCTATAGCATCATTTTATGCCAGAACCAAAGGCTAGAGAGGTGAAAGGAGCAAATCCTGTAGACTTCTCTCATACATTTGGGTTGGACCTCCTTAGTACAGTAGTTTGATAAACATCATCTTGCACAAGTTTGTTTTGTAATCTTATACTGGTTTTGATATGATCTATTTGTGTATAATCTAGCCCAATTTCCTGAAACTGCTGAAAGTGAATCTAAGGCTGATGTCCTTAATCCCTTACAAAGAGATTTTTGTTCTTTACAGCACAATTTGAGGAGTTTGGGGCCTTTAGAGGCACTGTCACAATGGAGGTGAGGACAGTTCTTTGCTTCGCACTCCTTTGGCCACCTCTTACCAATTTTTGTGGCATTCTTTACTCAATCCCATCTTTGTCTCTTTCAGATCTGGTCAGCTCAATCCATGTTTTCCAATTACTTTATTAACAGTCAGTGTTGCCTATCAATTTATTTTCTTTCTCTCAAATGAAATAAGAAGTATGCCTAAAAAAGTTCCTCATGTAAGCCTGGTTTGTACTAATGATAAGTCAAGTAGGGGTAGAGTTTCTTTCAAAAAATACTTAGGTAAGCTGTTTAAAATTAATATTTGTTATTCTAAAAAATCATGAGAGGGATCAGCCACCATTCCGCAGTTGCAGATAAAGTGCCATAGCAAGAATTTGGCATTTTTACATTGCCTGAGAGAATTATGTGTTCATTTTCTGAGCTGATGTGGTGGAAGGAAAGAAAATAGGGATGTAGTGGGTTTTTTTAAAAAGCAATCATTTTAAATATAAACACAAAAGCTTCTGCTTAACATTTGTCAAAAGTCTTTCAGGCTTTTCATAAAATTGATTTTCACTTCTTGGCTAACAAGAGCCAAGTGAGTGACACCTTTGAGAGTCCCAGCTTGTGTTTTAGTGCATATCTTGTATTTTGCTATGCAAGACCATGTAAAATATTATCTGAACTTATTTAAAAGAAACCCTAGTGAATAAATTTTTTAACACAGAAACAGCCATCTTAATTTATTAATTTATTTTAGTTGCAGCAAGCAGCTGAAGTTTCTCAGTTGAGAGGAGCGAGAGTCATCTCTGCTGAAGATCTCCTGTTCTTAATGCGCAAAGATAAGGTATAGTAATAAGACAGACATTTCTTATGTTGCATAGTGGGCTGCTTATAGTGTTTTGACATGCTTGCTTACCCTGTGTAAAAAGAGTCTGTCATCATGATTAGCTTTATTTAAAAGTATAGCTTCCCTGTAATTGTATTGTATTTTCACAGTGAAATAATCGTATAACATAGTAGTTAATTATCATTTTCTCCTGTAGCTGCAATTATCAAAACTGCAATTATTAAGCTTTGGGGTGGGTAATATACCTTAGAGCTCAAAACAGTTTCTTAATGGAAGTATAAATATTCTTCCTTATCCTTTATATGCCTTTTGTTAAAGATCAATCATTCTAATTTCCCCGCATTGTGCAGGGTGTAGGTGTGACATTTGATAGTGGGACCATTACATTTTTGTCATCTAGGCTGTCAGTAAATCCTGTCTTGATCTGCCTTTATAATATTTTTCCTGCACCTTATCTCACTAAATTTTCCAAATTTTGGGATGATCTTGCTTTCTCTGGATAGCAAGTGGAGCAGGTCAATTTTTTTATTTTTTTTTTTAAGCAAGCAATTTCCATACAAAGCTGAAATTAATTTTTTTCCTTCAAATTTCAAACTTATTAAAACATTATTATCAACTATTTTTATGAACATTATTTATTCTTTTCTCTTCTTTTCATTAGTTCCCCCTTTTCCCTCACCCTTTTTTATCCACTTTATTTTTCTTTCCTCATTTGATAGGTGAAACTTAATAACCAAATCCATATAAAAATTAAAAACCACTAGAACATGAAAACCAATTGCAGGTTTTTTGTCTGATATAATCCCTAAAGCTATACTCAAAACAGCAGTTAATATGGATGTCAAAGGTCATGGAAATATGCATTTGTAGGCTTGAATTCCCAAACTAAGCAAAGAATTTGGAGTGCCCTAAGAAAGTCTGATTTCTCAATTTCTGCTTTCTGAAAGTCTGTCTCACAGTTGGCAAGCAAAGTTAAAGGAGCTAGAATAAATAATATTTAATGTAAAATTGCTTCTGACCTTGATGTACTTTCTAGATACGGATTTTCTGCAGAATCAAAAATTATGAATATTTTTAAAAACATATTTCCTGAGTAATGTATTACACATTTGTATGTTTGTGTTACAAAGTTAATATAAAGAAAAAAACCCTATAAAACACTAATTAATTTTTTTTTTCCTCTTAGAAGAAGCTTAGAAGGCTACTTAAATACATGTTTTTTCGAGACTATAAATCTAAAATTGTCAAAGGAATAGAAGAAGATGACCTCCTTGAAGGTAGAAAAAAGAAATTACTTAATTTGGGGGAGGCTTAATATTTTATAAATGCACTGAACAGCTCAATACAAAGTATGAATGTCTTGTTTAATAGTTAAAGACAGAAAAATATTGTCTGCTTTTTCATTTGAAACACTGTATAAGTATTTGTATCTATGATCCAAATGATAAGTAAGATTGCTTAATGTCAGAACTCTGTTGAGGTGAGAAACCGGTGCTAATTAAAGGGCTAATTGACTTCAGCATGTGTAATTTAAATGCGGCAGCTACCTCATGCAATTGAAATGACATTTGTTAAATTATTGTTGAAAGGTTTTGACATGTTTGGTTTTTTTTAAATCCCATAATCTGAAGTCACTGAATACTAATATATAACCTGGCTTTGTTTTCAGTCTGGTTTAATGTTTTATGCTTCTAACCTGTAATTTAAAGAATGGGAAACACTTTTGTTTCCCCATTCCATCCGCAAATCAGAGATTTTGTAACCAATGCATTTAAAGGAAAAGTTCTTTGAATTAAAAATATATTAATTTATGCCATATAATTTGCTGGTGTAAAGTTTTGTTGATTTATATTGATAGAATAATTAGCATTTCCTTTGTTAAATGTTAAGTTAAAACTTATCATAGCAAATCTAAACCTTGCCATGTCCATACATCACTTTTTGTATTTAACTTACTTCCTTTCTCAGAGATTTTTTGTTGGCTTTTTTTTTTTTTGCCCCTTACAATGAATTCCTTGTGTTTGGTTTCTCTGAGCATCCACGTTGATGTAAGATAAACATTGTACTTCTTGCTTTGACTTAATCAATCTGTGGATAAGTTTTTGTCAACTCATTGGAGATTTAATTTGCTGGTGGCATTTTATTTTCACCACACATGGGAGTATATTGTTTCATGTAAGCAATCTGTCAGTAGAGCTTCCTGCCTGACAGCTTTGTTTTTTTATAATACTTAAATCACTCTCTCTATTTAAAACAAATAAACAATTTTCGAAAGCCATTAAAATGCTCATTAAATGCTTCCTAAACACAGTTCACCTGGGAATTAAAGTTTGCCTTTTCTAGCAGGCTTTGGTAGCTGAAGCCATTAATTTTGTTGTGTAAATCTAATGTCTTTCTAGCTGCTATTCTGTTTAGAGTAACAGAGATCACCTTTCCAGGATTCTCTAGGCTTTACTGAAGAGCATTAGTCCATCTTCTGTGGAGCTGCATCTTAATGTTTGTGTTATGCTTTGCTTTAGGATGTAGGTAGTGAGGATGTTCTGCATGCTTTCAGGAAAGAACTTTTCCTCTATGTATTCTATTCTAAAAGTGAGGGGTTTGTGCAACCAGAGAAGGGTGGTTTATTCTACACCTCTATCCACTGTGAGAAATAATGATATATGAGCAGTAGACTAGGTATCTCTAGATTACAAAAAACACTAGGTTATACTAGAAAAGACCAAAGGTGATTTTTTACTACAGTGCTATGGCAGCATAGTAGTGACATTACCTTGCTCAAGTAGCACAACTTGTATGAGGAAAACAGTAAGAACAGGTCTTTTCTGCATAGTGCATCTGATTCTAAAACATGTCCTTCCTGGGGACATCAATTGATGTTTGGAGAAGCCAAATAACTTAAGTCTGTTGTTCTTTGCTTAACTTTGTTCAGACAAATTCAACAGCAGTAACACCAACAAAAGACAGAAGCTTGCTCAAGACTTCCTCAACTCCATTGACCAGACTGGAGAGCTCTTAGCCATGTTTGAGGATGACGAGATTGATGATGTCAAGCAAGAGCGGATGGAGGTAATTCTTTTCTTTTACTGATACCCAGCTCCAGCAGAGATAACTGTGAAATATTTCATACTCCATGTTGGTTTGATTCCTTTTTCATGCTGCACATTATAACATTGTTACATGCTTTTCCTTTTGCCCAGATGGTCTAAAGGAATCCTATTTCCATATTTTTCCGATTCCCTCAAATGTTACCTGATATCTAGGCACACATGCTGAGAAGGAAGATTACTAAAAGATAGTTATGGATCTTTCTGTCTGCCATGTATTTGTATTTCCTTCCTGTAGAAAGCAGATTCTATTTATAAACATTTCACACACATCTTTTACAATCAGTTTTTTCTTTTTCATTATTGGACTAATTTAAAAATTGTTTCAACAGCATTTTGGGACATTCTCTTTTGTCATTCCAGTACAATTTTTTTAGGGTCTGAAATAAATACTACGCAACTTGCTAGAAGTATGATGTTCCCTGTCTTAGACAAGGACAGATCTGACTCTATGTCTGTCAAGGAATGTGTTCCTGTAATCAAATATTTATCTTTGAGCTGACTATGTTTTGTCTTTTCTCACTAGACTATAATTAATGAAGCGTGTATATATACCTTATATATATATAAAGTAACTCTCTCTATTGCTCTACTTCATTACATTTCGTGAACTCTTGATCTGTTTCCATGTTAAAAAAACTCTCAAGATCTACTTATTTTAGAGTAGATCCGTTAATTCTATAGATGTATGAAGTCAGTACTATGTACTTTCTTTCTTACTAGTTTTTCAAACTAATGACAAAACATGAAAGATTGCTTGAGAAATCCTATTCAAAATGTTTAAAATATTTTTGGCTTTATCTTCTTTGGGATTTTGTTGTCACTTTTAGGTGGGTGGAAAGGAATCAAAGATAGTAGGAATTGTGCTACATTCCTAAAGGAAGAGTTGTTAGTGGATGGGCTAACCTCTTGTATCACATTTTCTTTGTGCAGTACATTGTCTAATCCATGCTAAATTATGGAGGATATCCAATAGACACTTTAACAGCATTCTTAAAGGAATTAGTATGCTTAAATCATGAATTGCGATCTAAAGGCAGTGTTCCTTTTAGGTATCAATTACGTCAGAAATGTGTGGTTATCTTGATTTGGACAACTGTAAATGATTTCAGTTCCACTTTGCCTTGGGCCAAAATCATGCTAAGTTGTCCAGAGCAGATGATAAACATATATTTCTGATGTCATTATGGGCTAAACAGGATATGATTGTTTAGAGTATGGTTTCAGTTATGATACAAAAAGCAAATATTGTTTATACTCCATTCTTTTAAAACATTTTACAAAATTAGAGCTAAGAATTCATGAGATTGCTTGCTGTTCTGTGAGGTCTATTCTGCATTTGTATCATGGAGTAGTAAGCAAAGCTCCAAGCCACTTTCAAACATTACTAAAGGAGAACAAACAATTCTACACTTTGGAGTGAAAAACACGCACTAATGGATTTCATATTAAAAAGAAATTACATTCTTGTAGGATTAAATATAAAACTTATTGATGTATCCTGTGGTTTTAATTTGAAGCAAAGGGACTATCTCTAAAACAGTAATAATAGCCATGTGCAAAGGAAAGTGGAATACTGTTAAAATACAGGGCAGACATTAAGGACAAAATTCACATTGCTTTGTCATGATACATGATTATGATATTGATACGTTGTGATTAGATGACTTATTATAAAAACTTCAATAATAGCAATAAATAGTGGCAAACCAGCTGCCTCTATTGGCAAAATCAAAACAAAATAAAACCTGAAATAGCACGTATGCCTCGCTTCATAACAGTTAGTAGTTTGCCTTCCTAAGACAGCAGTAAAATACCAGTGAAACACTGCTCCTTAGAGTAAGAACAGTTATAGATGGAACTGTCTTGTTATTAAAATCAAATATAGCTATCTTAAAACCTCAGTCAATGTCATTGCAAAGCTGACTTTTCATACTATAAATATCAATATTTTATCATTTATTTTGTAGTTCAAATACCACCCCTACAAAGAAATATCCTTCCCATCAGATGTCTGAACTGGCATACAAAGGAATGCATAGGGCATCATGCTGTGCATGCGCTGTTTCACTTTTGTTTCTCTAGGATTAAAAGAAACACCATTCATCTGTCACTCTGACTGCTAGTTTAGGGATGTATTTCCAACACTCAGATGTTACATGCAATAATTCAGTTGCAATAGCTACCATAATGCTTTCATAGTATATTGGAAGTTTGAATAAACAGTGGAGGGAAAATAACTTCCCTAGAATAGAATACCTTGAAAACAGACTAGATGCCAGCAGAATGTTAAAACTAAGTTCCATCCCTATGGAAAGGGACTGGCAGAAGCTTGTGGTTCTTTAATGTGTCTTGTCCCATGAGATACATTAGGTATTTAAAACTACAGGTATGTGTTATTGTTCTAGGAAGTTCATTGTGGATGTGATTTGCTTCTGTTAGTGGGAAATCTGTACTAAGCTCACAGAAATGCAATGGGCCCTGTGCAAAATACAGTAGATTGCAATAAAATGTAGGTGCATTTGGAATATATCCTTTTTTTTACACGAGGTTTAATTATTCCAGTTTAATTTTGTCTCTGTTCAGATACAGTTAATTTGTTTCTGGACAATACACCTAAACAAAGCTAAATACACCTTGAGATATGCTCTGTAGTCCACTTTATTTCAGTTATAGAAATAAGGTAGACTTTGCATATAGTACTAAATAAGCAATGACCAAGAAGATTCCTTCTACTGGAGTATGATCGTCAGCTTGTAAGTGGTCACACTTAGACCTGAGCCAGGTAGCATTGTCCCAAACAATTCCTGGGAGTCAGCCTAGACCAGGAGCTATCTCCAGCACAGTTTTGGATGTGGCCACTCTCTTTAGAAGGTTTGGAGAGCAGGAACATGGGCACAGGTTGCTCCATGCTGGCTGCCCTTGGACCTAGGGCATGGACTTGGCATCTTTTAACTGAGACAGCTAAAATTTGGTGACATAATTAAAAAAAAACAACCTATGAGCTCTTCTGTTCAAGGAGGATCTGCAAGATGGTGTTGAAGTACTCAAATTCATCATAGTATTTTGGAAAAGATGTGCAAAAAAAGTACACAGAAAAGTATTTAGAAAAAGCCGAGGCCTTTGAGCACTACTGTGCTCATCTCACTGGTGAAAATTATGCCAGTGTAAGTGCTGTATGGAGTCATCACTCTTTAAGAAGTATCTGTTCATGCAGGGTGTATCACTAACAAACTGGAATTTTATTTAAAGCCCATATGGAAAGCTTAGTGCTGTAGTACAGGCAACACACACTTAATAGAAACTGCATGCCAGAAGACAAACTAAGAAGTTTTATGTTACTAAGCATCAAGGCATTGTTTCTCAGAGCACATCTTTTTTGCTATAGAATTGTTATGATAAACTTATTTTCCTTCAGAAATAATTACTTTTAACTTTCTTACTGATTTCAGATTCTTGTCAGTAGAATCTGTATTTTGGATTTAGTTGAGCAGTGACTTCTTACATCTCACAATATTGTGCCCAAATCTAATAATTTATTGATTTTTAGAATCACAGTTTATAAGCACTAACCCTTCTTTGATTTTAACAGCTATACCCTATGAAAGAATGCATCTTGGGGTAAGATTCAACTACAGATGAAAATGTTTAAATTTGTTTGGGGTTTGTGCATGGGAGTTAAGTGTCTCATCTCCCACTGTAATTACTGGAGACCCAGGCAGTATAAATAATGGAGTTTAAATAGCTATTCAGCTGATCAAATGTTTGTATCTTCTTTGCAGTGAAATACACAGCTCCTCTGGATGTATTTACCTTGTAGAAAATTTCTCTGTCTTGTCACTGACCATTCTGCTTCTATCCTGGTCACAGGAGGAGAGTTGAGGCTGAAGGACTAAGATTAAAAGTATTAGAAGTGGAAAAGGTTTGAGTTTTGGGGAACTACTAAAGGGATGGAGTATATGTATACAAGTATGTATGGTTACTCAGGTTCACTTGACAATAGGAGTGTAATCCTTGTATTTTTGTGCTGTCTGAAAAAATGGATGTCTAAAAATGGATGATGCATTTTTCATCCATTTATCATTCATTTATTTTGTGCTGGTCCACATAAAGAATTGCAGCTTTCTAATATATCATTTACACCAGCAACTCAATAGTCTTAAATTTTAAGACATTAAGTTTTAAAAAAAATAAAATGGGATAGAAAATAAGGTTCCTTATTTTTTATCCAGCATTGTCAAATAGGGATCCCAGTGCAGGGGCACAGAAGGACAAGCCATACTGTTAGAAACCTTATGTCTTATGATTAATTTTTGTATTTGAGTGACTAAATAATTGGAGCCCTAAGTGTAAACCAGCATCATCCTCACCTGTGTGTCCAGGCCAAATAAGAGGAGATAAATTGTATTGAATTTGAAAAGGGATTTCAAATGTCTAAGTAAAGTACTCAAGTAGGAGTGGGAAAGTTCCTGCCCAAGGACACCAGATTCCTGGGACAGTGATAAAAAACCCCAAAATCTCCCTTTCCCACCCCCTTACGCTGCTTTCAGAGCTCAGTGCATTGCTACCACAAGTGGGTCAGAACTTCACTTAGCCATACCTGCCAAAAAGTTTAAACATCCCGGTAACTTAAGGACAGATTCTATACTCAGAAATGAGAGAGAAACAATGCAAGGGGAAGTTCATTTCTTAGATCAGAGAGGAAAAAGCTAATCCTTTGCTTATTTAATGCTTTACACATTCGAATGTAATCCATCAGAAGCTAGAAAAAGTACTTCTGGTGTCTCCAAGGTGGTTCTTTTTGGAGACTGAGGTTCTGTATATGCAGTGGGACCTTGATGATATGAGAACAGTGTATAATGATCTCTAATAGACTATAAGGTCAACATCAGCTCCCTGTATACTGTCTACTTCTTTTGATATACATAGATGCAAAGATTAAAAAGAATGTAGATGGAACATCAATCAAGAAAAAAAACTTTATTCTCTAGGCAATGGTTGGGGTTTTTTTTATTGGAAAACATACCTTATGGAAGTTAGGAGTGCAGATATAGAGGGAATTAATTTCACTGCATCAATCCAGTGTTTCCAGATGAGTGCAAAGATAGCACGACTAGTAGTGTCTCAACTGTAAATTAGCTGTCTGGACATCAAAGTGTTTGTAACTGTTATCCAGTATAAAAATAAGCCTGCTGGTATTAATGGTTTCTCTGATTACACATTGCTTGGGAATGTTTGGGATACTGGGAGAACACTATTTCTCTTGGGTAATGGTTGAATCGGTTAAAAGTAAATAGAAAATAAACGGAAACAGTTTTTCATTATTATCTATAAGTCTGTAAATATTGTCATTGTTGTTGGAATGGAAAAAAGCTATCATGTGAAAAAGATTTCTTATTAATGCCAGTAATATCAATAGACATTTTACGCTGCTACAAATCTAAGATTATTAGGGTTTTTGTCGCATTGGGGTCAATTGCTATGGTTACATAAAGTGTGCTATTTGTTTGGATCTTCAGTCCTGGTAACATATTGGTTTTAGAACATTTTAGTGAATGTTTCTTATACTGTAAGGCAGTTTCCTTGGAGGAAAAGGTGTTATTTGCTTTCCTGTCATTTAGTTCTCTGAGTATTTTTTTGCCACTGTTTACTTTCTCTGAGGAAGAGGAAGATTCTAGGCTGTTGTATTTTGTATTTTTGACACTGAAATGACTGTGTTTTAACTTAACTTGTGGAAGGAAACTTTGACCTGCAAATACCTTCTACAAAATTACTAAGAGTCTCTTTTTTTAAAATTGACTTTCACCCTCGGATAGCGGAGTGAGCAAGCTATGTGTCATCATAGCCTTTGATAAAGGCTTGATGATAGTCATCATCATCCACGTTTGTAGCATACAGTCAAAATAGAGGAGTACTGAAATTAATTTTCAGGCTGCACTCCAGCTAAATAAAGCCAGAATGAGCTCAAATCTATTGAACTGCACAACTTAATGGATAAAGAAAAATCTATTGAAGGCTGACGAATACAAAGACATTGCATTTGGTTAAGCAAGTACTTAACCACAGATCGCTGGGTGCTGTATGACTATTCAGGAGAATAATTATTATAAACTTAGTTATAAGTTGTAAGCATATATTTATTATACTATTCCCTAAGCCTTCACAGCTAGCTACTGTTGGAGCCTGGGCTAAATGGAGATTTATTCTATCCATCCTTACATATATTTGATCTTTGCTTTTCTCCTTTTGTTCTTGGTTTGAGGTTTTGTTTTTTCTTCTTGCTTCTGACCACAGGATTAGCCAGGACTAGTGCAGTTTTTCTTCTCAGAAGTAAAAAGGTCATTTTGCTAGTTTCTGGTCTAAATTGCCTGTGGTACTGGATTGAATTCAGGTAGGATTTTGTGAACTTTTGTCACAGGCACTTCAGTAAAAAATCAAGAATCACTTGATTCACTCAATAGTCACTATCTGTGTATCGTCACCTTCCTTTGAGTAAGTTCCAGTCTAAAAGCTAGCATGTCATAAGATTTGATTAAATATTACTCAGTTGCTAAGTACAAGTGTTGTCATTTTTCATTCCCATTTGCAAAGCTAGCAGGGGCCAAGCCTTTCCACCTATATTCACAGTAGAGTTCAAATGCCATTAGGAAAGCCAAATGATCTGTTGCCAAAGGTGATGGTCATTAAAATAATCAAATAGTAAATACATTGAATTAAAATATATTGAATTAAGAGGTATATTAGAAATACCATCATTTTTGGTTTCAAGGTTCATTCTGGTAGGACCACACTTGTAACCTGACACTTAGTCTGTCCCTAAAATAGGATCTCCTATGGCAGATTTTTAGAGGAGGTATCATTTTAATACTGATAGTAAGAATAAGAACACAGGTACAATGAACAATACAAAGTATGCATGTTAATGTTATTTTGGTTTTATCAGCTTCCATGTAAATTAACATATAAGGAATTAAAGTGAGCATAGGTAATGCATTTTCTTGAAGCATTTCTTTCTCTTTATGCATTAAACTTAGACATTATATTGGTTCTTGAATCTTACAAACTAACTAAAAGCAGTAATTCATAGCATGGCAAATAGATTATGAGTCATCATACCAGAGCAGTCAAATCTTTGTAAAGCAAGCCTGTCATTCAGAAGGACCTTGTTGATAGACTGGGCTGATGGAAACCTCATGAAGTTCAACAATAGAAAATGTGGGATGAAGTAACCCCATGCAACAGTACAGCTTGTGGGCCAGCCACATACTGTAGCATACAGAGGTTAACCAGCAGGTCAGTGGAAGTAATGCTTCCCCATTATTTGGCACTTGCCAGACTGCATCTCGAATCTATGTCCAATTTTGTGCTCCCAAGTGTGAGAAGGACTTTGACATACTGAAGAGAGTCTGGCAGAGGGTCACCAAGAAGTTTAGGGGCTGGAGCACCTGATAGGTGATGAAAGCAACTAGAGCTTGTTCAGCCTGAAAAAGAGGACGCTAAAGGGAAATTGTATTGCTGTCTACAACTGACTAATGGCAGGATATGGAGGAGATGCAGCCAGACCCTGCTTGAATATGCATAGTAAAGGACAGAATTTGGACTGATACATAATAGGAGAAAAAAACTTCCAATCAAAGATTCAAACTGGTCGGTCAGGAAGGTTGATGAATTCCCCCACTTTGGAAAGATTCTAAACTTGACTGGTCAAGATTCTGTGCCACTTGATCTAACTGGACCTCTTTTGAACAGTGTCAAGCTAGAGATTTCTGGAGATGCTCCAGACTTTTTCTGGTGTGAATTATTCTACCATTCAATGACTCTGCTCTGAAGTTTCCCATTTCAGATATTAAAATGGTAGGTGGAGTAGAAATAGAAGATCTTTTATAAGATATAGATGATAAACCATCTCAAATTTCTGAAAACTGTTTAAAAATCCTGGTAGCATATAATTGGACTTTCCAGCTTCTGCACTTTCTGTAATCTGTAACTGCTGGTATTTCCTGGAATAGATGTTTTATGTATATAAAGAACAGGGTTCTCTGTCTTTCATTTTGTCTCAGTCATTGTGGTTTATTTTATCTATAATGTTGCTTGCTGTATTCTTCCATAAGAATATGATCTGGCTGCTGCAAAATTGCACTCGGTGACAGCTTCACACATGTGTCGCAGCTATGGAATCAGAAGCAGTAAAATTTAAGCATCTTAAGTGTCTGTTGAAATGGTAAAGTAATATAATTAGGCTCTACATGTTGCAAAATGGGATATGCATCCTTACTCAATCCACTAGAAAATGAACCCACAGCATTCTTAGTAGAATAGCATGGGTAACAAGCTGGTCTAGTTTATTTACTCTACACAAGGTAGCATGTTTCCTTTTGTATGTTTTGCTCCTCAAGCTTTAAATTTTGTGTTGCCTCTTTTCTTCCATTTTATTCTTTGATTAAAATTGAGGATACCTAGACAATTATACCCTTTCATTAAATGAATCAGAAAAGGTTGTTTTAATTTCAATATTCAGGAAAAATAATAATAGTTCTAATTTTCAGATCGATACCTGCAAAAAGTTCTTGTGGGGTGAACATGCAGAGTTTAATCTTACAGATATTCTTGAGATCGGTATTTGATCTTTTTAGTAATCTGGGGTTCACATTTAGCTAACTTTGATGTGGCAAAAATTAGGCATTGCTGCCACTTTGGCTTGACAAAATACATCTGCAACTAGACCTAAATTTTCAAGGAAGATAAGACCATAATACTATCACTAGAAAAACTAATTTTGCATAGAGAATAAATTTTAGAAATTGATTTATGTGAATTCAGTAAGATCTTTATCAAGTGGGGGGGGCACAGGCTTATTTTTGAGAAAAAAAAAAGAGTATTCTTCTCAGTTGAATGTGTGGATTTATAACTTCAGATGTATCTCTTCACATTTGTATACGGGTAATGGCAGACTTTTACAATTTCTTTGACATATTGATGTATGTATCATATACACTACACTTTCAGTGTTCTAAAAGAGATTTCTTTAAAAGCAATGGCAAGAAAGCAATATAAAGTGGTAATATAAAACATACATTAAAATGCATATATTTTATTCTCAAATAACTCTTAAACATTTTTTCCAGACTCTTCTTTTGAGTAGCACACGTAAGGGGCAAAGATATGGACTCTTGGTAGCAGTGTTAAGTACTGTTGAAACTTTGCCTCTGGAACTTCGGAAGCAACCATTAAATTTGGTTTTCCATTTGATCAAAGGAAGAACGGGTAATCTCTATCAGAGGGCTGGATTTTATTTCCCAAGGCTAACAGCCATTTCTAGGACTTTGTCAGACCTACTAAGAGTTTTTTCTGCCATTGTCAGATGGTATTATTTAAAATCAGTTCATCCACTTGTGTGGGATTCATATCCTATATCATACAGTGACTCTGACAAGAAGATGCTTTTACTAGGAGTGTTATTCAAAGCACTGTTGATTTTCTCAGGCTGCAGACATCTGCAGAAAAAGCTTGTAGAACATACAGCATCTGGTATCGAGTCCTAGCTCCTTACACAGACCATATCAAACAGCTTAGAAACGGAACACATACTCTACATCCGCTTGGAAATAATTTTTTTTTAATGTGTATTGTGGATTTATTAGCTGTCAGCTCATATCATCAGCTAATTATTTTATATCTGAAAATTGTAATAGAATCCTCAGATGTACTAAACTCAGGCAGATTTCCAGCTACTAATCACACCCTTTTTAAAATGGGAGTTAACTCTTAATGTACCCGAAGGCTGGAGGCCTGATTTCTAGTTCTAGTGTTTAAAGAAATATATTAATCATATCACTGTTAGCTGTGTCTGCTAACCTTGTCACCTTTAATTGTATTTTAAAGAAGGAGACAAAAATGCTGAAGAGACATTCGTCTCTCTGAGAAATGCTAGATCTGACTCTAAAAATGACAGAGAAAAACAGAAATCCCAAGGAGGCAACCACCAATGAAATTTTCTCCAACAGCATATAAGATGGCATGAGAATCTACAGCAGCTTCTAACAGCGCTATCAACTAATTGATGCCAGACTGCAGTTGTTAGTGTTGCTACATTGTAACCACCTTTAATAGTAAATAGACTTCAACCTTCAAAGCCGTGCTTCAAAATGTTGATATTAAAGGTGTTGTTCTTTGCATCCCAATTATGTTACATTGTCAAGTATAATATTTTGAAATTAAGACATTTTTCTATTATTCTGTGAGTAGGGCTCTGTGATTTTTTTCTTTTTTCTTTTTTTCATAGATCTTTGCTTCATCCTGCCACCCTTCCATCTCTCAGAAAATCCCTAACTCTTCCATCTCAGTCAGTCTGAACCACCAGGAAAATCTAAACTGAATGAGAGAAAACCTTAGAACTGTGAACAGGTTTTGACATTTCGTTTTCATTTTCAGGTTAAATTTACAAAACTATCCATTCCCAGCAATAAGAATATCTACCTGAAGTGTGGCATGTATTCTGTATCTTTATAACTGATTTTGAACAGGAATTACAACTATGGCTTCCTTTTCAGGAGCTTATCCTGGTAGTAGGATTCTGGGCTATCTCTTGCTAAGCTCTTGAATTCGAAGATTTCTACCTCTCAAAATCATTTGACCAACTGTAGAATAAACATAAAATAATATTAAAAAATAATTCTATATTTAAAAATATAGAATTCTCTGTTTTCCTCTTTTCTAAGTGACTGAAAATTTTGCGTATTGAATTGAGCAGTGCTAACATCTTTGGAAAGTATTGTTTTCATGGCAAGCAATTTTAAGAGTGAGCCCAGGGAACAGTGTGTTGTTAAATTTCTTTCTATAACAGGCTGGATGAATGAATACTGTGTTCAAACACTATTATTAATGCAGCATAAGAATTAGAATATTGGGCACTGCAAATTAAGAAGATTGAAAGTCAAATTCCCCAAACTAGCCCTTTTTGTTTATGTCTTACTGTCTGAACACTGTTTATATTGCTTTTAATTGCTGATTTGAAATAAACAGTGGCTTCTCTCTTACGATGGGACTCAGAGCAGCTATGCCAGTTTAGAACTGAAAATCCAAGCTGTTAAATAGTTCATAATTAAATTTACAAATCATATTACATTTAAATGGATTATTTTCAAGTGATTTTAAAATGACACATTTCTACAATGCACAATTACAATGAAGACTTATGGTGTTGCTTTGAAATGTTATGATATTATTATGGTAATTTAGAAATGTTTCAAAATCTTTTCTAATTATGCACATCTCTTCAAATCATAGAATCATAGAATCATAGAATAGTAAGGGTTGGAAAGGACCTCAAGATCATCTAGTTCCAACCCCCCTGCCATGGGCAGGGACACCTTGCACTAAACCATGTGGTCCAAGGCTCTGTCCAACCTGGCCTTGAACACCGCCAGGGATGGAGCATCCACGACTTCCTTGGGCAACCCATTCCAGTGCTTCACCACCCTCACTGTAAAGAACTTCTTCCTTATATCTAATCTAAACTTCCCCTGTCTAAGTTTGTCCTACCCTTGTCCTACCACTATAGTCCCTAAGGAAGAGTCCCTCCCCAGCATCCTTATAGACCCCCTTCAGATACTGGAAGGCTGCTATGAGGTGTCCACACAGCCTTCTCTTCTCCAGGCTGAACAACCCCAACACTCTCAGCCTGTCTTCATACGGGAGGTGCTCCAGCCCTCTTATCATCCTCGTGGCCCTCCTCTGGACTTGCTCCAAGAGCTTCATGTCCTTTTTATGTTGAGGACACCAGAACTGTACACAATACTCCAAGTGAGGTCTCACGAGAGCAGAGTAGAGGGGCAGGATCACCTCCTATGACCTGCTGGTCACGCTTCTGTTGATGCAGCCCAGGATACGGTTGGCTTTCTGGGCTGTGAGCGCACCTGCTGGCTCATGTTAAGCTTCTCGTCAACCAACACCCCTAAGTCCTTTTCTGCAGGGCTGCTCTGAATCTCTTCTCTGCCCAACCTGTAGTTGTGCCTGGGATTGCCCCGACCCAGGTGTAGGACCTTACACTTGGCTTGGTTAAACTTCATAAGGTTGGCATCAGCCCACCTCACAAGTATGTCAAGGTCCCTCTGGATGGCATCCCTTCCCTCCAGCATATCAACCAAACCACACAGCTTGGTGTCGTCGGCAAACTTGCTGAGGGCGCACTCAATCCCACTGTCCATGTCGCCGACAAAGATGTTGAACAGCTAAAATTAAGCAAAGCTTTTTCTTAAAATAACTTTTAAAATATTTATAGTAACTCAGAATATTGTGTCTCGAACTTCATAATAACTTACACCTCTGATACACAGGTGAATTCAATTTTTGTGGCTATGTGCCACTAATATGAAATTAGATTTACACCCTCAAAGGAAAGTGCGTTATCTGCATATTTAGAAGTACATTAAAATACTTACTTTTGGAACTAAAACTAGTGTCCAGTATGCAGCTCAAATTATGGATTAGTGCTGCATTATTAAGTATAGTTGAGAATTTCAGAGGTCATTGACATAGAGCATTCAGGTGCTTTCTGAACGATAGGTCTTTCTTCATTGAATTATGTCTTGTTGCAAACTGATGGAGTTTTAAAATAATTGTATGTGTCTAATATCGAACAATAGAAGAGTGCTGTAGAATTTAGCTGAGATAGTGTTCACATTAGCTCATTACATCAATATTTGTAAGATTCAGATTCTCAAGGGTTGTTTCTTTGGAAAGCTGCACATATTCATTATCAGTTTAAACCATCAGTATAAGAACTGCCTTTGTCTTGGAAATATAAACAAAGACTTGTCAGTAGTAGATGAAGACTCTTTACCACTTTACAAGTGAAGGGAATGTGTAACAAAGGCTGTAGAAGTCTAAAATGTCAGCTGAACATATTACTTTCATGGCATGTACTATACTAAAAAACTTAAAAATATTTCACAAAAAAATGTTTCTTCTAATGTGTTTTTTTAAATTCTATATTACTTAAGCAAATATTTAATTATTATATTAGTTTTTCTGCATACTTGACATGAATATAATTCTACCTTCTTGCCAAGTATGTCAAATCCCAAATTCACTTTCATTTGCCAGGGTAAATGTTTATTTTGTTTTCCCACATAATGTGTTCTTTAAAGTGTCACCAGGATACCAAATCTGATTGCTTTTTAATAGACATGGTGGGGGTTTTTTGCTTTCATTAGGAAACAGGATAAACTATCAGTAAAGCTTATGGTAATGAATCTGTATAAAGTAGATGCTCTTTGCTCTCCTTCCCCTCATCTCACCATTTAAAAAAATGAAATTCCATCAAAACTATTGTAATGGTACCTCATTTTTTGCACATGCACGAAGGGTCTGTAGTAGTAAGGGAGTTTGGGGGGGGGAGGGGTGTGTGTGCAATCAGTGCTGTAGAGCAAGACACCAGGATATGCAGGGCCCATTTCTTCTGTTAAAGGTAAGCTATGACGACTCAACGAGGCTCCCCAAAATAACTTTGTTGTTTGTTTTGCTGTGAAATAACTGATATTATTTAAGATACAATTCATTGGAAGGTTACTATTAAAAAAAGGTGGTTTCACTAATACAGAACATCTACTTTTCAGATGCTAAAAGCTGGCAGCAAATGCTTGCATAGTTTTTCACAAGTCTGTAAGTTTCACTGACTTTCATCCTTGAAAGTCTCAAAGTGTTCCTCCAATCTTAACCAAACTAACAAAATCTGGCAAATCTCGTTTACAAATTGAAATTTTTGATTTTCTGCTTTTAAATGATATATCAGTAAATTTTCAACTAAAATTTTCAGTTCTGTTTCTTATGCAAATGAAATGGAACTGGTTTAAGTATTACTGTGACAGTTTTACACGATTCAAGAATACTTTTTTTTTTTGAGATTTCCCTTTCTTTTCTTTTTTCAAAGAAGAGAATGGGGATGTTTACCTAGACAACTCCTGTAGTGTCTTTGGATGGTGGTGATTGATTGTTTAGAATTAATGATAGCATATATTTCTTTGGTTTTGTGTAAATGCTTAATAATTTTGTGGTATATTTATCAATGGACACAGTGTAAGGGGCTAAATAAATAGATTGTTCCAAATTAGGCAAATCAGCTGATGGTTCAAATCAACTTAATTCCAAAGCTAAATCAATGTGTTAAACCCCAGAATCTTCATGTTTTCCTTTTCCTTTCTAATATTAGAAAGAGAAAAGAGAAAGTAGAGGGAGAATAAAAAGCATTTGCCAATTAAGCAAACCACCTTTGGGAAAATAATCTTTTTATGATTCTATTTCTCATGTATATAGTGGAGATAATGCTCACAAGGCTACTATGAAGATAAATTCGCTCATATTTAACGGAATTAAGAAACAGTAATGAATAGCAGCATAGACAATTTTGCATAGTTAAATAAATAGCAAGTGTCACAAAGTTATTAACATCTAACTAAGGAAATATTCACACTGGGCCAGATTCTGTTCTCAGTGTCATGAATGAAGTCCCAAAAGAAAAACAAACAAAACAACTAATCTTTTGCTCAAAGCCTTTCAATTCAAATAGCGATTTTTAGGGTCTTCTTTCTTTTCATACCTGGGCACATGGTGCAGTTTTGATTTTGCTTTTTTCTCCCCCAGCCTGTGCAAGCTGGGGATATGTGGCTAGAGTGTATCATGGCATCACCACGCACAACATTTGCAGTGGTTCAGTATCAGTGCAGTAACCGCAAAAGCTTTGCGACAGTTGTGAAACAAGCCTTAAAATGTGATTAATTCAGCCTTTATTTGCATTCAGTCATGCTCAGATGGCAAATTAGGAGCAGAACGCAGGTAGGAGTTTTGAATATCAAAGTCCTGTTCTCTTTCTGGTTGGGAAGCCTGGGCTGTTCAAGAGGCAGGAGGCAGCCAAATTCAGCCTGTGAAGTTGAGAGAGACATCTCTCTTATTAAGTATTTTAAGCTTAAAGAGAAATGTACTCTGTCATTATAAAATCACATGTAATGCATACTGGTCACTGATTTCTGATGGAAGCATTTCCTTTTTAACTCAATGTATGACTCACTTATTCCCTGAATTTCGTGATGTGATTTTCATCTGGAGTTTCATGTCTTTCAATTATCAAATTAGAAAGGCTTTTCAGAAAGACTAAAAATCTGACCACAGAATTAGACTCAGTGGTGTAAATGCCTCAAGTTGAATATGAAATGTCTACATGCACACTTCTTGTGTTAAGGAAGCAAGAATGCATTTTTGAATGCCACTCTATTGTTCTCTGATTACAGTGGACTCTAGCAGACAAAATAAGTTCAAGTAACTGCATTCTCCAGTCATATGCCAAGGACAGCACATCTGTATACGTGCGGTACCATGTATTTTAATTTTAATTAATTTTATTAATTAAATTAATTTAATTAATGTTAATGCTTTCTTTATAGACATTCTGAATAGACTTCTTACACAAATTCATCATGAAAGTTGGCAGATTTGGATTTGTTGTGGAAAATGACTGAGCTAAATTGGTTTACTCATTTTTGTAGTTAATAGGTTAAGTGAATTAGTGGCCTTCCTTTCAAAAACCAGATCAGTGTCTTGTCTAGGTGCATCTCATAGTTTACAATAATTTCCCAGTTTGCATTAATAACTGCTCTGTATGGCTAAAGGGTGAAGTTCTCAGCTGGAAACCAGACATCTATTTCTATCAGTCATCTACATTCCTGTGTCTGCAGGGAGAAGGGCACATCCAGAGCTGACACATTCTCTTACCACACCTGCAGTAGATGTGATCAGCCTACAGAGGTGCCTCTCTTTTCCCATTGATTATAAAGGGTGACTAGATTATACTAAAACACCCAGCATTGTATGAAGTGAGTCCTAGCCTGAAGCAATGCTGTAATGACTTTATGAAAGAACACAGCCAGCTTAGCAGCACCTGGAGTTCTCCTCTCTTGAGCCATACTGGCCTGTTTTCATTCCAGAATACCTTTATATAGAAAGTCCTGGTTGTATTTCTAATCTGCATGTGGGACAATATAAAGAAAAAGCTCTTTTAGACCTGTGTCCCATTTTGAAAGCCCATTTTTCTGCTTTCCTTTGGCAAGAGGGTGATAACCATCTATACTAGGTACAACCTTAAGTTAGGAGAGGTGTTCATAGGATGAGATCCTACAGCTATTGAAGTTAACAAAAGCTTTGCTGAAGATATTATAGAGCCAGGATTTCATCTATAAGTTGTGAGACTGAATTCAGACTTATGAATTGGTTTGCTATGGTGCACACCAAACTACTTCTGCTCACAGAAAAAAAGTGTGTCTTGAATTTCTTCTCTGTGCAGGTACATTCTGGAATTATTTTGGAAGTTGGGCTTTTTTAAAAAATAATTTTTCAAGGAACAACATAGCTGAAAAAAATAAATTTAATTAGGAACATTTTTGATTCCACTCTAATTGACAGAACATCACCTGCCAAGGGTGCCTGTGTGTATATACCTGTAGCATCGTAATACATGTGGGGTCTGAAAGAGTGGCAGATAATGTGAGTATTGGCTGATCTACTGGGAATAAGACAGGTCTGTTTTATTAAGCATAGGGGAAAAGACAGAATTTTGATATTTACAAATATGAGAACAGAAGTAAATGAATATATATGGCTCATATGGTCTGAAACTTATTCAAGTTTCTCCTATTCAAAATTTTCCTTAATCTTCTCATGCTGCTTCTTTTCTTGTGGAGCTCCAGAGGACTATTCAGGAGGGCATCTCACAGTATCTGTCAGTAGGCCTGATTCACAAATAATTACAGAGATATGCCTTACAGGATAATGAATTTTATCACAATTTTAGTATTGCTTGCTAGTATGTGCATTGGGTTCACTTTGCTTTCCTTTCTTTTCAACATAAAGGGTGTAAGAACAATGCTCTTGAGGACTTCCTCTTCTTTATTTCTCATTTAACATTACCAAAACTGGCAAATATCTTTTTAGAAACATATATTGATGCTGGCTGTTAACAGGACAGAATTTTAAGATACAATTTTTTTTTAAACTAGATTTGTTCTCTTATATGAACATTTTGAACACATATATGAACATATTTGTTCTCTTTACGAAGTAAAGCCAGTGAATGAGAGGGCTCGTCCCTAAATTTTTTGTAAAGTTACCTACTGTTCAGTTTAACTAGCTTTACTGGATGTATTGCTTAATGCGTCGAGGCTGTAAAGTGACTAATTCTGGACATATTTTAGGTAGATAACTAGATAGAATATGTGTGGGAATTGATTTTACTGAAGTGTATTATGTCTAGGATTGACCTCCTGGTGAACTTTGAGTTGAAATCACCCTCCTAACCTTATGCCATTCCATTTGGATTCCAGTAGGAGCAGGACTCTCCTCCAGCCCTTTTCTACACCCAGGATGGTGAGCAAATGTGCGAGACATGTTGTGCTTGTACCACTCTGAGCCAGCCTTCATCCAAGACCATAACCAGCCTTCACTCCATTCAGTGGAGTGGAAGGAGTGCAGTTTCAGGGAGTCAGATTATTTGTAGGCAACTCCTGAGTTGCCTCTTGCTCAGTGCTAAATTGCCACGTGGCTGTACCTGAATTGGGTTCAAAACCAAGCTATCTGCAAATAACAATGGGAGGAAATATTAGGAGGGTGAGAAGTACTTGAGGATTTTTTGAGATGACATATAACTACAAGAAATTTGCATAGAATCCAACACAAATATTGAGTAAATATGTATTTCTAACCTGTCTGTCCTTTTGTTTATCCATCTATAGCCATCTGTAGTCAGAAAGCTAAAAAAAATTTTAAGTTTCTCATAGCTTATAATATTTTCCTTTTGCTTGTACATGAGCTTCTATAATTATTGTATTATCGTTAAATAGAGTGTGATGGCTGATTTTGACTGCAAATAAAAGTAAAAACCTGAAACTCACTAAGCAAAAGGGGCTGCTTTGCTGTTTATATCCCACAGACAATGCAGTGATGCCTGTTTTGATGACTGCAGGCTTTACTTGTGAGATGCTAAAGCTGTTTGTATGAACCTCATCTACGAATTTGATACAAAGTCAGAATAAGTGTTCAGAAGAATGCTGTCCAGAAGACATAAAGGTATCCTAATATTAAACTGGAATGAAAAGTTTTTGATGTACAGCCAGATGGAAATCGCAGAAAGGCATTACAGTGTCCTCAACCAGATAAGTGAGGGAAGGTCAGTTGTCTTAATGTATTAATAAATCCTACATAACTTTTTAAGTTTGGTAGCAAAGTTTATCCAAAATTATTTAATATTTTTTTGAAAAGAACTGGTAGAAGATAGCCATGAATTTAATACATAGTTTTGCAAAATTCATGACGATACTTATTACAGCATAAAAAAATATTTTGCTATAAAAATCAAAGTATTCCACGAAATGAAAATGTTTCATTTGCAGGTTCCAGCTCCTCTTTTCAGACTAGCAGTAATAAATTTAGACACGGAATTTGGATACAATTTGGAGCTGGTTCAAATAAATACAGTATGTGTAGATTTTGCATATGTTCAAGGGCAAAGTATTACAGGGGCAGTGAGTCCCTATCAGGAGATGAATTTTATTTATTCCTTAAGCAATGAGATCATGACTGCTGGGAATTAATCCATTCATTTTGTTATTGTCTGTTCAATTTCATTTGCTTTCCTTCTTCATAATTCCCACAAAATTTCTGCATAATTTTACATAGTCTTGCCAGCTCCCTTCCCCCGACTTATCTGCACATACTTTGTTAGGATACATTTTACATACTTTGGGGAAGACGAATGGAGTTAACGCACAGCTGGGGTACAAAGCCGCCTTTGTATACATTTGCATTGCTTTGAGATCAGAGCAAGAACCAAATTTACTGAGTCATTCTTTAGCCTTGGCATTTGCTTAGCCCTAAAATGGAAGTTGCCCTATTGGCAATGGTGTTCTTCACTGATCAGAGTAGGATTCATCTTGCTTTTCTGAGGATGTCTGTACTGTGGGAATGTAGACCTAAGCCAGTGTCCCCACCACTGATGTATACAGTTGATGAACTTTAGACGAATTCATAGATGTCATTCATCTGCCTTATTTTAACATCTAGTTTACTTGAAGTTGCTCTCCAAAAGTGCCCAATATCTTTCTTACTATAAAGGGATTTTAGGTGACTAATTAGGATACTGCAGAGATCTAACTTGTTTGGGTGAATCCCATCTTTTCTTCTGGACAGAAAATCACTAATTTTATATACTGAAAAATTATAATTAAAAAAAGATCTAATTAATATTTGTCATAATCCATGGCTTCCTTTCATGTCATTTACAGTTGTAGATCCTTAACATCTCTGTAATAGTTAATATTTTTAAGGTTCTTAAGATCTTAAACTCTGTTTATTCATGGCGAAGGGGGTTAATAATACTGTAGAGAAAAAAGAAAACCCGTTTTTACTAATTATAACTGTGAAAATACATTAAACTGGGGATCATCTTGGTCTGCCAGAAAAAGGCCTCATGTTTTCTTCTAATATTGGGAACTTCATACTAAACACGTGAGCACTCAAAACCAGTATTACATCAAAGGCCTCAAGTTTACTATGCAGACTTGTTCAGATTAATGGTATGTTCTATAAGGGGTGGGTAAAAATTATAAAAATTCCCTGTATGTCTGTACTTTATAGCTAAATCAAGTATTACATTACAAAGACTATTGATCTTTCCCCAAGTGACATTTTTATTTTCTGTGCAAAACTCTGAGTAAGCTTGATCTTTGAAAACGCTTACTCTTAAAACCCTTTTTTCTTTGCTTACCAATTCAAGTGATTCTCAGAAGAGCAAATACATTTTTGCTTTATGTACCAAAAATCTTCAGATAGTGATAATTCTCAGGTAATTTCTAGATAAAGAAGACTAAAATTGTATTTTCAACATATTTTGTAAACGCTTCAATATTGAGCTACCTTGTGCTTTATTCCTCAAATTGCATTTTGGTTTTGGTTTTTGGATTTTTTTGGTACAGCATACAGTGCCCAGTTATTGTCTAGTCTAAATAATGATAGTAATAATAATAAATATTTAGCATACTCTTTTAGTAATATCAGTCATTGCAGGGCAACTTTGATTTTTCCCTGGGGTAGCCATCTAGCTCCTTTGGAGCCATGATAGATGCACAATGAAGAGGTCTTTAGCAAAGGAAATCAGGAAGTCATGCCACAATATGAATATTCAAGCAATTTGGGAAGCCAACATCTTCATCATTAATATTATTGCCAAACACAGAGGTGTCCAGCCATGCTGCATACGTTTTTCAAATGTTCCAGCTTAGCAGCTACTCGGCACATTTCCTTCAAACACAGAAGAGTTGGTAAGCAAGTTAACATTTGGCCGCTTGCCTTCCCCCCACACAAAGAGCTTTATATGTCAAGTGTGAAAGCTTTAAAATGGAATCAAAATAAGATTATTTTTCATCCGGGATGGTAGGTGAGAGCATGCAACTCTGCCTTTTCTTTCCTTTCCCTTTTTAGTCTTCCTTTTTAGTTCTTTATGCTGAAAGAAAGATATAATACAACACATTTTTGGAAGACTAAGCACACATTTACTGTGCCAGGTCCTATCTACTGCATCCTTCAGCATGTTCCAAGGAAAGCATTCAAAGTATTTTAACTCTGCTGTACAGCACATAACTCAGCTTCTTAACTTCTTAGAGTGACTAGTACTACTATAGAGGGAATAAAAACAATACATTTTTAATTCTTTTGATAAACAAGTGGAGTAGTGTCATTCATGTTATTTATTGTATCTGGTTTCAAGCTCAGATTACTTCAAGGAGGCATATCATTAAGGGTTTCAGTGTTTCTTCATGCGGGAAAGATTCCCAGCCAATTGCTTTTATACTGATGAAAGAGGACTTCAGTCCTGTTGGAGTCATTTGCTGTTCCTTCCAAGAACAGAATTTGGAAAACTTCATTTGTATAAAATTAAAGTTATTTCTTAGTTAAATCATCCTGTTCGATTTCTTGTTCTCAAGAAAAAGAAAAAAAAAAGTTAAAAAATAATGACTGTAAAAAAAAAAAATGAACAAGTGGGTATTTTGAAGACTTACTTAAAAGAAAACATTACTTACAGGTTATAGCATTTTCACAAACTTCCTGTGACTTCACATCACTGAATGCCATTTCCTTTAAACTCCTTTGGCCTGGAGAAACAGTGTGTTCACAGTAATATGCTCACTCTTTCTTCTCCCTTTTTATCCCATGTTACTGATTGATTTTGGGTTTATAAAATATACCTTAGAAATGTAGATATAAGGCAGCATTAAATTTTTCCAGAGCAGGGATGATGTAAGAGAAAATGATTATTATTTGAAAAGTGAAGAGGAAAGATGATCTACTGTTGTCTTCTGCTTTGGTATTTCCATAAAGATAATATACCTATGCTATTGTATATTTCTCCTGCATTTTCTGGTTATTTATAGACTATTCTAAAACTGGTAGGACTGATGGAATGGCTATCCTTATACCTTGAGCTGTGTGTTTCCGTTCCATGATGTGGCTTTTTTTGTTAAAGTGTATTAGGAAGAAAATATAGATATTTATTTTAAAAGCTATTGTATCTCATAGTGGTTTAGACCAGCACTCTAGAATCCACCTGTAGGAAAGACTTCTTTTAGAGAGGAGAATTGGAGGGAGAAAGCAATTTTATTTCACATATACATAGGTAATTCTACTACATCAAAAAAATCCATACAGAGAAAAAGTAAGTTTAAGTATTCATTTAGTATATTAAGAACAAAATTAAGTAAGTAAGTCCTGTGTTTAGACAACTACTGTAGACAATTTGTAGAGAGAAATGAAGTCCCTGTTGGAAAAATCCCTCAGGAACACCTTTGTTTTAGCAAACCTTTGATTAGTATTTTTTCATTTCACTTTTTATAAAGAAATTTGCAATGCTTTGGTAGTGAACATACTGTGAAGCATATTGGCAAGCCTTTGACAGCATGCATTTTCAGAGTTTTATAGTCTATTTGTTAAAAGTAGCCATTGCTAAATCATTTAATTTAACATAACTGCTCTTGGGATTAATCTGTTTTTGCAGTTTTCATACTACAATATGTGATGCCTGTGAAAGTTACAGAGTTGAAGTATCCTTGTCAAATTTCTAGATGTCTTTTTTATTTGTCATCTCAGGTAGGGTTTTGAAGCATCACTATTTATGTTAGCATTTCATGTCATTTGGCTTTCCTGTGCTTTCCTTGTTGTTGCTAAGGGTTTTAAGTCCCTGGGATGTGAAGGGTAACAGGCAATGGCTTAACATATAGGTGGCAACAGGTAAAAACTGGATATCCCAGGACCCATATTGTTCAATATCTTCATCAACAGTGTAGACAAAAATGTGGGCAAAGATACACATAATGCACATTCTGCGTTATGTGTATCTTTGCAAATGTGTTGATGACAAATGACAAATTAAGAATGGCTGGCACACTGGTTGATGGCACTTCAATCCAGACAGGTCTTGAAAACCTTAAGACCTGAACCAACATAAACTTCGCTGAATTTCTGCATCTGGGACAGGGTGACCCCAAGCATCATGTTGGATGCAGCATGCTGGATGCCAACTGTGGGTAGCAGCTCTTCTGGGAAAAGCCTGGGGGGTGATAATGAATATCAAGTTGAACATGAGTTAATAGTTTGTTCTCATCATATGAAAGCAAATCTCACAGTTTTTTTAGAAATGTGGCTGGCAGACTGAAGGAAGTTGTCATGCCCTTTTACTTGGTGCTGTTGAGCAAAATCTGGAACTTAAGAACTGAGTCCTTAAGTTCCAGGGAAATACTGAGAAACCGGAAAGATTTAGTTGAAAACTACTAAGATCTGAGGACCCTGGAGCACATGACCTGTCAGAAGAGGCTGAAAGAGATTATTTAGCTTTACTAGTCTGAAGAAGAGGAGGCTAAGATTAGATAGCAGCCTGCAGTTGCTGAAGGACAGTTACAACAGTGATAGAACTAAATTTTTCTTAATAGTGCTGGGTGGAATAATGAAGGTCAGAAAAAAAACAAATTGTTGCTTGTCGGTAGTTTCAGTAGAACATTAGAAATCTTTTTGACTAGCTCAACACTGGAGCAGGTTACCCAGAAGAGACATGTAATCTCTGTTCTTGGAGGTTTTCAATATTTTCCTGGAGAAAGCCATAGCTCACATCATCTAGTGCTGGCAATATTCCTCTTTTAAGCTGAAGGTTGGAATAGAGACCTCTAGAGAGGGGGTTGTTGGAGAGGGATCTCAAGCAAAGGTTCTGCAAGCCTGCACATTTCCGTGTAAAATTTCAAGACAATTTTGTCATAGAGAAGCTCAGTGTGTTTGGTTACCCACCTAGAGTTAATTATTTCAATATTACCTGGCAGTAGCAATCTACTAATTTCTCACTGGTAAACAAAGACATAAATGATTATGAAATTTAAACCATATTGCATAAAAAGTTAGCATTTTAAATTATATGAAGGAGTTATGTCTTAACATGTGAAAAAAATAAATCCAAATTAGATTCCTTTCTAAAATGTAAAGTAAAATTACACAAGAAATTCTAAGACTGCCATTTCTAGGATGTATTATGTGAGAAGTGCCCTGTGCTATGCAGAAGTTCAGATTAGATGATCCTGGTGGTGCCTTTTGTCTTCAAAAGTATGGCTGAATTAATACAGAGACAAAGCAGATCTCTGTTATAGTTATGCTAGGTGAGGGTTGAAGTTATGGCATATATTGTGAAAATTATTTTTAAAGGGTGTAAAATCAATCCAGGCTTACTTAATGTCTTGATGGAATAGATTAACTGAAAATTTTTACTTATCTGAAATGGCAGCTCCACAAAATAGAGTCAAGATGCCAGAAGTATGCGTAGGAGAACTGAAAATGCCCAAGAACAGTTTCTGTCCTCATGAGTAAAAGTCAAAATACAGTAGAGATGATTGACTGGGTAGAGAATAAAAGAAAGAAAGAATATCCAGGTATGTTCCTGCACAGGTAGTGTTTACAACTAAGTTGAACATGTTGACTCTCAACAAGATCTCGTAACTGAGGGATTGGATTGTCATAGAAGAGTGACCTGAAAGGCAGAGAATAGAGGAAGAAACTGTATTTGAAGTACTGATTTTTTTATTTTTTTTTTCTTTTTTCTTTTTTCCTGATTTGAGAAGCTGCTAAGGCCAAATGCTGGTTGTAGTCTGTCTTCAAATACATTTATCAATAGCTTTTTTGTTTCCTAGTAAAGAACTCTGCAGTTTAAATTTCATCAGATATAAAAACACTCTGGGAGTCAGAGCAAAATTTGTGTGTATGTGGGTGGCTTTTTTCCTCATTGATTTCCGTCCTTAATGTGAATACACCTGTACTTCACCTTCTTTGTGCATGGTTTCTTGAGCTGTATGAGCTCCCTGCAGAAGTAGTCCTGATGCCATCAGCCTCTCCTGATACCACTTTGTATCCTTAGATATAGTTCTGTTCTTACCAGGTGTAGTGATTTATTCATCGAATTGCTGTTTGGAAGATAGCTATATTTATTTCCTTAATGTTTCCTTGTTTGAGAGGATTGAGTAAGCCGTCTGCTTCTGAAGATGATAGTTGTTCTCTTTAATCTACTGCTTCCTGCCTTTGATACGTGAGGGATTTAATGTTTTCTAGAGACCAGATCCTTACCTTGTGAAAATCATACCTGCTTTGTTGAAGTAAAAAACTTGAAGCATGTGCTCAAACCAAACGATCAACTTCAGTGTTGCTTTAGCCGCAATTCAGTTATGGCATAGCATGCGCATGAAGGGGAGGGTGTGTATAATGCTTATGGTTTCATACCTTGACTTTTTTGAGATACAGTCTTTTGGTTGACAGTGGGCTCTGTGTGAAATACATTCTTAAATCCAGTTGTGAACATTTTAAGCTATTTTATCTTGAATGACCTCTAATTCAGTCTAATTCCCTTTCTTTTCCTGTAGGTGTTCAAAAGTTTAAAAAAATCAAGCATAAATTAACAGTGGGGAAAAAGAAAAAATTAAAAAGACACATTTACCACTCAGTTACTGTGTACTGAGTGTGGGAAAGGGCACTTCAATGCTCCTCTCTCCCTGGTATATCCTTAATTTGATGGAATTTATTGGGTTTGCTACTGCTATTGCTCCCATTTTAAAAGCACACAGGTGCATAACATGGCCTTAGTCCAGGAGAACATTTTCCTTGTCTGGTCATCTGTAAACATGTAGGCAGTCTACTCATGTGCCTCAGTTTAAATGTGCACCTCAGTCAGGGCAAGAGCTCAGCATGTTTCCTATCTCAGCCCTTGTCACTGTCGTAGGTGAGCAGCGTGCAAGCAGATATTTAAAATAAGAGTTGACATGTCCCTCTGGGAAATTTAACTCACAAGACTAATAACCAACCTGTGGTTTATATTTCTGCATCTTAACTTAGTCAATGCATGTTTAATTTGGGAGGGTTACTTCAAGGTTATGGCAGGGGCACATTGGTGCTATAATTTCTTTTGTGGAATGCAGTTCTTTTTGGAATAAGGTACATCGTGTACTTCTACTCTTTTGTCAGAGAGCAGAAAGACAAACACGAATGATGGACTCGGTCCAGTATGCAGAATTCTGTGAGAGTCGGCAATTGAGTTTTTGTAAGTATTAGAATGGCTGCCCTGTATTAAGATGTTTGATTATTATTTCATGTAATAGAGAACACAGCAGAACCTCATGTTTTTTGAAAGCACTTTTGTTTCATCTGCAGTCATAGCACTTTAAATTCTTTGTCTGCAAAACTCCTGGGAACAGTTAATTTAGCATAGTTCCAGTCTGCCAGGCAGAGTGTTTTATTTGAATATTTACCAAGCTTTCTATATGCTCAGATGCTGTGCTGGTGGGGAAGACTGCAAAGATTGAACTGGTAAAGAGTTAATGGATTAAAACAATGATGCTTACCTGAAGTCTGTCACAGTGGTGTTATAGTCAGCATATTAGCAAAGTTTCATGGTTGCAGGTTTTTTGGAATGCATCTAAAATTAGAGAAGAGCAGCAAGTTTTGCTTTTATTTCCCTGTCGACAGAGACACAAAGAACTTACTAAAGAGTCTTTTCTATTTTAAGCTGTAAGCTCCTGCTGTGGAATTTATTCAACATTAGCCAAATTCATCAGTATACGCCATTCCAACACTAATAACATGATGACAGAATTAGGGCTTTACTAGCACTGAAAACCAACTTACTAGAAGTACTTGTGGGCCACAACTATAATGAGCTGTAAATTAATGGGCTTGATCATGTAGCAAAACATCATTACAGAAGCGGTTAAGTGATGACTAAGGTTTTAGGTCAAATGTCAGAGAAAGTGAGGTGAAGGAGCCAGTAAAAATCATGACAAAACAGCACATGATCCTACAACACAGGCTTGAACACCATGGTGTCTTTAAATGAGAGACCTTATCTTGTTCTTCCTTTTGAACTCAAAGAAAGAGTGACTAATTTATGGCAACTAAGTGACACATTTGAAATACTGTTCTGTATCAGCAAATGTCAGCAAATGTAGGAGAACATGTTTTGTAAGCATTTCTCTTCCTAATTCAGTATGTTTTGTAAGCTTAGTTATAATTTAGCATCACACGTCTTTGAGCCATTAGATAAATGATACTTCAGTTTAGGGTCACTACAGGAAATGAGAGGTTTGTGATAAAGTAATTTTTAAAACTCCAAAATTATCATCTGGATTCAGCACAAACAGAAATCTTAAATCTGCAAAATAAAATTTAATGTTGCAGACCGGGGAACTGGGATCTGTAAAAATATCTTAATGGTATTTTCACAGTGTTTTTAAATGACCATTTCTATACAGTTCTTTTTCACTGACATTTAATGTCATAATAAGAAAATTTACAGGGCTTAGAAAATACCAGCAAAAGAGAATCGTGCACAAATTCAATTACATAATATGAACTAAACTAGATAGAACATACTAAAGGCCATGCAGAACATTCAGAACTAGTGCAAAAGCTGGTTTTTACTTAGTTTTTTAGGTTTTAGTAAAAATTCAATGTATTGCTATATTTACAGTAATAAACCCATGAAAACTGTGTCATAAGAGAATAAACCTGGAAGGGACTTGAAGAAGCCTGTTCTAAGAATATATATTAATAATTAGAGCTCCACATATTTCTGTCTACCTTAAAGACAGGCAAAAGAAAAGGCCCATCAGAGGATCAAGTACTACAGGATTACAAATTTAAATTGTAGAGAACGTTTTGTGGTCCTTCTGTCACCTTCACACTTCTTTTGCTTTGGTTTTTGTTTTGGGGGTTTTTTTCTGTCTTTAGTGATCTGATGTAGCCTTCTCATTCCCTCATACAAAAATGACCACTCTTTACACCTGTTTTCTGTTTAGTACTTGACTTGTTTTTAGCTTTTTAGTCCTTATTGAAGACTATCTTTGAAAGAGCTGTGTCAAATACGTTTTATTTACTTCCACGTTTTATTTACTCTATTTTGGTTGTCCTGTCTTCACAAACAGCTCTCATTAAGACCTCTATATTACTAGCTCCTTTCTGTCCAAGTCTCTACAGCTTTCTGTGATCAGCTTGTCCACCACTGACCTAGGATCATCCTTTTTTTCCTCTTTCAGTTCTCTCAGCAAATATCATGGTTCTTTGTCTCTGTACTTGCTCCTAAGTGATCTCATCCATTAGCAGTGTGAAATTCTCATATGAATGTTTTTCATTTGCAGATCTACATCTATCCTTATTTCTTTATATCTAAGGCAGATTTTAAAAACACTCATCTACAAATCATATTGGCTAGCTTGTCAGCACCTTATCCCTGTACAGTTAACACAAGGACTTCCTAGTTCTTCTGTCCTTCGTCATTTGTCTTCACTGTTGTATCATTTTATCCGGACTCAGATTTGTGTTGATTTATTCTAGTGATTTTTTTTATTCATCAAAGATGTGATGCAATTGTTTTAGGTTTCTCCTGTCTGCAGTCCTCTGAGGTAGATCCTTTCTTATTCTGAAATCTCCTGTATGATCGATTAATTGCATATTTTTTTCTTTACTCCGTGTTGCTTATGGGTCACCAAACTGTTTTGTATTAAATATGTCTTTTCTTACTAGTTCCATTTTGATAATTCCTTCCTTGGCCAATCAAATCACATTAACACTCCTTGTTTCACATTTGTGGTATTTTCTATGACCCCCAAGAATGCATTATTTTGGCCTTCCTGTTGTTAACTTTTCCTTCTCCCCTTATGATTTTAACTGACAGCAAAGAAAGCATCCAAGTTTCGTGACTGGTTGGACTGTAGCAGTATGGAAATAAAGCCAAATGCAGTTGCAATGGAGATTTTGGCATATTTAGCATATGAGACTGTGGCACAGGTAAGAGAGTATACTGATTGAGCAAACAAAATTTGTTACTCTTGGGTGTACTTCAGCCACAGGTGACTGTTGGAAGCTCCTGCAGAAGCATGTAGTCATTACTTCAGCTTACCAAAGTAACTGGATTCCTGTCTGTCTTTCAATTTACAGTGTGACAGATGCATACTGTACTAAATTCATCCATCTGACACCCAAATAGAAGTGTTTTATAATGGTTACAGAGGAGAGTGGAGTCCAGCACGATCTTTATTCAATTCCAAACTGAAACCACATAGTTTGCTATGTGACCTTTGGCAGTGTGCTGAGGCTCATTCAACCCCATTGCACAATTGGATTAAAAAGCAGGATTTCCTGGAAAACAAATTTTACCTTAGTGCCAAGCCAAGCCTTCTTGGGTAGATAGATTACTCCATATATTTACAAAAGTGGAAAAGAAAGGTTTCTTAGGGTGATATATCTCTAAAAAAGTTTTGTTTTCAACTGAGAAACAGTAAAAATAATCGGCCTCAACCCACAATTCCCTCTCACTTCTTTGTTACAATGGCATTTATAGTGAGTACTATGTCAGCAAACCTGTTCTTGCCCCTCCAGTTGGTGGACTTGGCCCTTCTGGTTAAGCAGGACATGGCTCCCAAAGCTGGTGATCCATTCAGTCATGCCATATCTGCCACCTTCATACAGTATCACAATTCTACTGAGGTAAATCTTACTTTTTCACATATTTCACATTTTATGTTTTAATTTTACATGTATTTGGTAGTTTGCTGCTTTCAAAGTAGATGTCATTGAATCTGGTATTGATAAAGACTTCTGTTATGTAGTTTATGAACATCCCTGAAAGTGTTCAAGGACAGGTTGGACAGGGCTTTGAGCAACCTAGTCTAGTGGAAGATGTCCCTGTCCATGGCAGGAGAGTTGGAACTAGATGATCCTTACAGTCCCTTCCAACCCAAACCATTCTATGATTCTATGAAGTTACAGATTTAGACAGAAAGAGATTAAATTATAGCTCCAAATGTTAAATTCTTAGCAGCAACTTTATATTTAAATGTAAATCCTCTTTTCTTGGGTGGAAATTCCTTCCCTCTGTATTGATGATGCTCTCTGTTGAAGATTTGGAGATTAAAGTTTTCAACAGTGACAACTGCAGTAAGTGCTGTATTACACGCATTGCTATGACACAGGAGTTATAGTAACTGCTAGAATGAACAAACTGAATTCTGTATTATATCTCTTTCAAGTGTAAATCTAAGAAGGCAACAAGTTGGTTTTGGTTGGTTGTGGGGTTTTTTTTATGATTTGGTTTTATAATGGCTGTTTGACATCTTGCTTTTATAGCCACATCTCTTAGGGCAATCTACAAGTGTGAAGACCAGTCTTGACTCTCCTGAAAACACGCCACCTCCTACACCCACACCCCCGGCGTCAGCAGGACAGCAACACCTTGGAAAAACCCCATCAGGAGCCCTGGGGAATGGTGGATTTGGACAGGACGCTGCCAAATCCAAACAAAGGAAAAGAAAAAAGGTATTTGGTGCACAAGTCTGGAAAAAAAGAAATAGAAAAAGAAATTAACATGTCTTCAGGAAATAACGTCTCATTTTAAATATTAATTTTAACCTATATCACATATTAACTACCAATGTTATTGTCAGGCCAGATGTGTGGTTTGGTGGTTTTTCTATCAGAACTAGGCTAAAGCTTCTCAATAATGCCTGCAAAACAAATTTTGTTGAGGTAACAACTGCTGCTTCTGAGATGAGCTGCTCATTTACAGCCACAGGTAGACACGACCCCAGATAATCATCCCTTCTCTGACAGTAGCAGCTAGCATAGGTTTTGAGGGTCAAAGCATAAGCAAAGTAGGCAATGAGGTGGTTGTGATTTACCTGCTCCCAGCAGCCTTACGTGACTGCCTTCTTTGCCTATAACAACTTTGCCTTACCTGCTTTTTTTTTCTGCCAGTTGCTTGCATTCAATCTAAATATTTCTTTACTTTGCATAAAATATGGAGGTCTCATATTCAGAGTGTGAAATGCAAATACTATAATTCCTGTCTTCTGTTGTAGAGCCTTGGTAGTCTATCTGAGAGGGATATTTGTACCTTAGAACCACAAGGGAAATATAGAATTGATTAAATAACTTGGGTAGAAAGCACTGTGTTAGTCACTTCATGTATTTTTGCAAAAGTATCATAAAATCATAGAATGGTTTGCATTGGAAAGGACCTTAAGATCTTCTTGTTCCAAACCCCCTGCTATGGTCAGGGACACCTCACCCCAGACCATGTTGCCCAAGGCTCTGACCAACCTGGCCTTGAACACTGCCAGGGATGGAGCATTTATCACTTCTTTTGGCAACCTGTTCCAGTGCCTCACCACCCTCACAGTAAAGAACTTCTTCCTTATATCTAACCTGAACTTCCCCTGTTTAAGTTTAAACCCATTACCCCTTGTCCTATCACTACAGTCCCTGACGAGGAGTCTCTCTCTGGCAACCTTATAGGTCCCCTTCAGTTATTGGAAGGCTGCTATGAGGTCTTAACGCATCCTTCACTTCTCCAGGCTTAACAGCCCCAACTTCCTCAGCCTGTCTTCATATGCGAGGTGCTCAAGCGCTTATCCTCATGGCCTTCCCCTGTACTTGCTTCAACAGCTCCATCGTCCTTCTTATATTGACGACACCAGAACTGCACACAGTCCTCTAAGTGGGGTCTCATGAGAGCAGAGTAGAGGGGCAGGATCACTTCCTTCAACCTTCCTTCTTTTGATGCTGCCCAGTATACGGTTGGTTTCTGGGCTGTAAGCACACACTGAAGCCGGTTCATGTTAAATTTCTCATTGATTGACACCCCCAAGTCCTTCTCTGCAGGGTTACTTGGAATAATGTATCGTGGCAGTACTCTGCTGCAAAGCAGTGGGGTGACTTGTGATTTTCTCGTATGTTATTATTCTCCTAAAACAGCTATGCATTTTTGCACGGAGTTGAACCAGTGATTTTTACAGTGACAGATAGAAAAATACATATTTTCGCCTTCTGATGTCATCAGTGCTGTAGATACACCTCATATGTTCAACTTTCTCTCTGCTCTTGTTTTACTCCATCTAGAAAGCCTTTAGTGAATCCTAAAAACCTCTCTGAAGACTTTTGCCTTTTCCTCTTCTTTTTTTATGTTTGGTTATATTTTGGTTTTGTGGCTGATTTCCAGTATAATTCCTAGAACAAGAGTTTAGCTGGAGATGTAGTTTTTGCTACATTATGTTTCACTAGTGTTGCGAGTATATTTTAAGTTCATAGTGTCTGACTTAATTTTAAAATAATTATATTGTAAAAAGTGCACAGTTTTAATGAAATGTTCCCATGACTTCTCCAGTTTGGTTGGGTACATACTAGATATAACTGAGGCATTGAGACAAACGAGTTGGTGAAGAATGTTATTCTTAGTCCATGAAGACCCAGTCCAGCAGAAAATATTTGAGTTTCATATTTCCTTTATGTCAATCAGCAAGGCAAGAATCTGCCATCGTATTATCGATAATTCTGTGTATACACACACGGGTTTCAGTGAACTCAGCACTCTTGAAAATAAAAAGTTTAATCTAAAAATATCCCAAGTTTGAAAATGTTAGTATATAGTATAAATGTATGAGGGGACCCTGTATGTGTATATATTAAACTTCAATCTATAGTTTAAGGTTTTGTCATTCTTACTGCATTCACTAATATAATTTTCATGAATTTATTACCAAGCAGCCATCATTCTGATAAGCCATCTGAATTCTGGCAAGCAGCCATATCTCTATGAAGCCTAACCCAACATTTCAGTTTGACGAGCAAGGAGAAAAGAGTAACTTTTTCTTTTGAAATCCTGGGATGTTTTTGTAAAATCAATGGACCTGTAGCAGTGAATTCTTATTTTTCCTATTTAGGATCCTTAATCTAAAAAGTCATTTCAAATTTAAAAACATTCCAGTTTGAGGTAATTAGAATTTTTTTGCATCCCTCTAACACCATTATATCACATCTGTGTGTCAGCTTCAAATTTCAGTCTGATATTACTCAATGATGATTTTGGTGTCAAATTGCTTTCCTCTTTGGGTACTTGTTCAGTATTTTACCCACCCCTTGACATCATAATGAGAGCCTGAAATGTTTTAGAAATAGTTTCTGTGGTTACTGCAGTATGACTTAATTGACCCTTTCATTTTAGTTTGAATATTTTCTGCTCTTTTCAATTGCAACATACAGCAGCACTAGGTGAAAGATTTAAGAGGACAAATATGGTGTTCTTTGGGTCTCTTAAGCAAAGTTCATGTAAAAGTCCTCTTTGATTTGTTAATAGCTTTTTTTCTCTAATGTAGTGTGTGGCAGCAATGATGTGTATCCTCAGGAAAAAAAAATTGGTCCATTTTATAAGGGTTTATTTTCATACTTTATGCACTGTAGGTCTGTTGTGTGTTTTTGATTTAGTAACAATTTATGTGTTTTTCTGTTGCAGAGCACTGCAGCCTGTGGTATAGAGGCTCAAAGCGATGCCATCCAGCCCAGCCACATCAGAGAGGCCATTCGACGCTATGGCCACAAGATTGGCCCCCTTTCCCCATTCACAGTACGTAATAACAGAGTTATAAAAAGTTATATTTATAATCTTAAAGAACTTTGATTTTCAAGTGGTCAAATGAAGAAGCTTTGTAATTGTTGAGAGCAATTTGTGGTGACTGTAATTTTCTTTATAAAAGTGGCATAATTCTCTTGGGAAATAAAACTTAGTAATTTCTGTCTCTTTTTGGAAAGACAAAAAAGTTTTTTTTTTTCTTTTAAATATTATTTTCTTTCAATTACAAATTATGCTTTTTTGTTAGTGCTTGAATTTTCTGTTTTTGCAAAGTTTAGGTTTACAGTTATTTTAAATTATATGTATTCCAATATGGTGAGGAGCACTTTATATTCTAAAATTAGTTGTGTGTCAGATACTGCTCCTATTGGAAGTTGAACTCTCAAGTGACACATTTATGGTTGGAGAAAGAAGAGAATGGTTTCTTTAGACAACTTTGAACCTCCACTAAAATGTAATAGAACTGAACTTGTGGTAAAACACTGATGGGTTATGAGGTTTTGCCATCATTTTTTCTATGCAAATGGCAAATCCATTGTTCAGAGCAGCCAAACGAATTCTTTATTTAATTTTCTCAGCTGATAAAAATGGGAAAGCAGTCTGTCTCCAGTGTCATAAATTGGGGTCATTTTCTTCTGATCTGATGTTGTATGTGGCATTGCTTATCTCAGAATATCTACATTAGGAAAGAAGTCATTATAGAAAAAAAAATAAACAAAGCCCACCAAACTAGATCTGAGTTCCTAAAAATCAGGAAGAAATTGTCCATTTTTGGAGGAATTTTATGAAAAGAAAATTATTCTGAATTTGAGGAAATTCATCTATATAAAAATTTTGCAGTAGTACATGAAGACCATAAATATCAAGGAAATAGCGGGAATTGATGTCAGAAGTGAGAAACAAGCAAAAATAAGAATACGTGAAGGTATAATATTCCTAGTGTCATAGAATCATAGAATAGTTAGAGCTGGAAAGGACCTTCAGATCATCTAGTTCCAACCCGCCTGTCGTGGACAGAGACGTCTCACCCTAGACGATGTCGCCCAAGGCTCAGTCCAACCTGGACTTGAACACAGCCAGGGATGGAGCATTTATCACTTCTTTTGGCAACCTGTTCCAGTGCCTCACCACCCTCACAGTAAAGAACTTCTTCCTTATATCCAACTTGAACTTCCCCTGTTTTGGTTTGAACCCATTACCCCTTGTCCTGTTGCTACAGTCCCTGATGAAGAGTCCCTCTCTGGCATCCTTCTAGGTCCCCTTCAGATTAGGTAGATATTTTTTATGGAAAATGATTTTTTGCAGAAGTGGGAACACCTTCCACTAGACCAGGTTGCTCCAAGCCCTGTCTAACCTGGCCTTGAACACTCCCAGGGATGGAGCAGCCACAACTTCTCTGGGCAACCTGTGCCGGGGCCTCACCACTTTCATCCTGGTAGGACTCCTGCCAGCTTCATTCTTTCAGCTTTGAGAAAAAGTTGACCTGGGTTGATGTATATTCAAATTTTCAAAATGATTATGCATTCCGCTTGAATCCTGCTATTGTCAAATTGTACTGGTGTGATTCAAATTTTATTTGGGGTTTCACTGGATGTTGCTGGTTTTGACTGGTTGAACCTTGGTGGAACTGAGATGAATCTTATCAGTTTTAGTTACCAGTTTTAGTTACCAGTTTCCAAAAATGACAATATTTCTGAGGGAGATCATGTGAAGAACTTCTATTTTGTAGAACACTTCAAGATACCAGAGTTACTTCTAAAATTGAAAGCCTGATGTAAGTACAAGCTTTATCTTTTGCTACTGAATAACTCAGTCTCATACTTAGAATTTAGATTTTATTTCTGTTTAAAAAGCAAATACAGGAGAATATTTTATTTTTAAAAAACAACAGCAAAAAGGTATTCTTTTGGGACTGTTTTCTTAAGATAGTTAATATGTATTTGTAACACAAGAACAGTGATATTTTCTGATGTCTTTCCTTTTTTTTTTTTTCCTGTTTCATCATGATTGTCCCTTTCTTCCATCTGATTTGGTGATAAGTGTTCTTAACAAGACAGTTTTGGAAGAAGGGTTAAGCTATTTAATTTAAGATGTAATTTATTCTTTAGCAGCATTTGATGGATGTTGGTTTGGACCAAAAGAGCACTTTGAAAGTTTTATAATCATATGGTAAATGAGAACTAACATTAAATTAGTGAAAATGATCCGTTTGCATTTATTTTGACCTTGATAGCTATGTCAAAATGACTAACATAATTAGTGCATTCAGGTTTTGTTTCCAAGTGCCAGCCACAATGGAAAGCAGCAAGTGTGCTCTAGATTCTTCTGCACTGTATCATGTCTAAGGTAGTCTAGACATATACTTTATCTGTATATATTCTCTATTAATGGTATTGGGTGGTATTCAGTATTAACTGGTCCAGACTTTCAGAAGGCAGAGAAATAAATGATTTGAAAAATAGCACCATATAATTTTGCAAGACAGGAACGGGAAATATGTATCTCTTCATCATGTGGGATGACACAAGTCCATGTGCTGTACCTGAATCTATTTCTCTGTACTCTGTGCATTTAAGCTAAGGAAGTGAGACTTTTTATGTGTATTAATTAATTGCAGGCTAAATCTTTCTTCCTTGGTCAAGGAAAATAGGAAATTTGTCTATATACGATTAATGGACTTGTTATATTGAGAGTTGAATTTATATTTGGATATAAAATTAGTATATATGAATATCCTAATGTTTTTTATAGAACATCTATTTATAATTTTACTCTTCTACACACGTTCTTTTTTTATTAATAATTTAGATAGTTAAGGAATGGAATAGTCCTGAGTGTCCCATTGTTAAACATCATCTCAGTCTATCCCAAGATCTCAAATACAATGATATTAGGATTACAACCCTTTAGATGGACACTATAACTACATGATTAGCTCATTTCATGGTTCATTCAGATGAGTGATCTATTAGACTCATTCAAGTGCGACCTAGAATTAAGAGAATAAGTGGATTACTTCTCTTGCCTACAGAATGTGTTGGAGTTCAATGGGAAGTCAGTGGAAAGTCGTTTTGAGAAACAGCAAATTACCAGATCTTGTAGCATGACCTGGGTACATCCCTTTTCATGAAACTTTGGTTCTGGACTCTTACTTTCTTTACAACATGGCAGCATCATTGATTTCAGTAAGATCATAGAATCATAGAATGGTTTGTGTTGGAAGGGACCTTAAAGATCATCTAGTTCCACCCTCCCTGCCACTTGCAGGGGCACCTTCCACTAGACCAGGATGCCCAAAGCCCCATACAACCTGGCATTGAAAATAGCAAACCAAATTATAACAAGCTCAATCTTTCTACAGACTGGCCAAAAATGTAGAATAATAATAATGTTAGATTTAGATTAATCTAAAAAGCTCATCTCTGTAAAGTGCATAGTGAAAATGATCTGCAGTCTTGACTGGGCATATAGGTATAATCCTAATTTTTACCTGAATATCATTCTAAATAATAATATTTAGCATGCCAAGGTGTTCTCAAAAATATCAGATGGATATTTCTTACCAGGAATACAAGTAGAAGATCTATGGAGAAATTATTTTAAGTTATTTGGGTTGGATTCCTAACAGTTGGAGTAACAAACAATAAAAAATTATTTTAAAATATTTATTCTGTGATCAATATGTGGTGTTTACCTGAAATCTTCATATGAACAGTTGTAAGTTGTACATGAGCAGTTTGTAAGTAGAGCTTGTGACCTAGCTCTAGTAAAATGTACAGCTATCATCCTTTACTCTGAAATTAAAATCAAAGTATAGTCAGCTACAACAGTGGAAGATCACAAGCAAAAAGAATAAGAAGAAGTTTCCAAAGCAGATTCTTTGTCCCCTCTAGTTTATGTCAGTTCTGAAATGAAGTGTTTTAGATGTTTAGTTAAAGAGAAACTGTGTTTATAAATGTAAATTTTAATCCTGCACAGACTTGTGGATGACAGTGGCCATTATTCAGCAGCGTATGTGTGTGTAAATGGAGCATACTGAATGAACAGAGGGTATAACCAACTTTTGTTTGGGTATTTACTTTTTGGGGAGAATGCTGCTTCAGGCTCCAAGTCATTTCAGTATGAAAAGATAGTCTAAACTTTCTCTTGTTAAAAATTTCAGTCCTGTAAAATTGCTTAATCATCATAAAACAAAAAATATTTACAAAACCGCTTTTATGATACTGCTGGTGACATTCCCTGCACCAAGAATATGTAACATCAGAGAATGCTGTTTGGCAGAGACATTACTTGGGCCTTATACAGCCCTACCTTTACTCTTACAGGTTCTTCAATAATAAATGCAAGTATTCCATGTAGACTTCAATAACTTACATGTACCTGTAAATAATAGTTTCACAATCAAATTATATACTTAGTCAAGACCTTTCACTTCTGATGTTTTAAAACTACTCATTATTGATCCTGATTGAGCTCAGCTTTTATGCAAATGCTTAAATCCATTTCTGTTGTGAAAGAATACTGAAGTACATCACAAATCTTCAGTAATTTCACTTCAGTAAAGATGATATTAGCTGATTTTCCCTAGAAAACAAACTCTGTGGAATAGTAGCTGAAGACCTGGCAAAGCTGACCTTCTGAGAGACTAAACCAGCAGATTCTGGGCATGGAAAGAAAGAAGGAAATTTTGAAAATATGAGGGAGTGTGGAAGTATAGTATTTGTGGAGATAAACGGAACAGAACATGTTTAAAAGCAAGTTTGGTTTAGATGAGTTAAACTTCAGGAAAAATTCAGCTTCATATTTGGTCTGCAACTTAGTCTTCTTAACTGAAAGAAATGCCTTATTGCATATTTCAGACCAAAATAGTAGTGAGAAGTAGTTCTGGAATACAGTCTTCAGTAATTGCTTCAATAAACATGATGTGGATACATTACATCTAAATATTTCTAAAGCACTTGAATGATAAAAAATTTTGAATGCTGTTTCCGAAAGAAATTAGGTACATCATAGAAACCAAATAAAAAGTTCTCTGATACTTAGGGGCCTGTATATTATATACTCCCCCTACTGATATTCAAAATCAATTGATACTGATTTTGAAGAAGTCAAGATTTCATTCTTAATTGATTTTAAAAAATGAAATGTATGTACTTATGTCAAAAGGCATTTGAAAACTTTTCCTTCACTTACACATTCAGTTTCCGATATAGAAAAAGTCAATTTGACATTTTTATTGTTTCTTCTTATTTTGAAAGCAAGAAAAAATATTTTATTTCATTAAACAGTTATATACTTATGCTGTCTTTGTCTATATTTCAAGCTATTGTCTGTAGTTATTTGTTATTCTACAGTGTTAACACTATGCGTTTGAAAAATATGAGTTATTATTCTATAAACCCAGTAGGAAGTCAAATCCTAGTTTGGCAATCTTGTTCCCTTCTTTCCCAACCCCCAACCCAAGGTTCCTCCTTTCAGATTTATGAAAGAAAACTTCTTTCTGTAAAAGGTTTTTGTGTGCCAGCATCTGGAAGTGTTTATTTCAGTGGCGTGTAATCTATCTGTGGATTTAGTTAGCACCAGACCCCCTTTTGTGTACTCCTGACTTAAAATTTTTATAAATGATCTTGTTGAATTTGTGCCAGTGTGCACATGGTTTGGCTGATTGCTGCATATATCCTTTACCTGCCAGTCACCTTTGATTTATATTCCTTCCCTTCAGCTTTTGCCTTCCAAAAATGGTGCCACTGAACTGTCCTTTAAATCATTTTATTGGATAAATTACTCCAAGATGAGATGGTACAGTTTTGGCTGACTTCTTGACAGAAGGCATTCGTATAATCCATCCTTACCCACTCTGTGTAGAACCATTCAAAAAAGAGAATGAACAGGGGAAATCAGCTATTTCTTTTAGTGCTATTCAAAAATGCAAAATCAGACATTTGATTTATATAGCTTTTAATACCATCTGAAGACACAAACTGTTTGAGAATCTTTCACATACCCTTTCCTGAATTGAACTTCTTCATTGTAGGAGTTTAATTCGAGAATATGGTTATACAGTTTTCTCCCAGAAATATTAAAATGTGAAAGAATAGCATATTTAAAATATTTTGAAGCATTTCATTTGGAATAGATTACACAATATATATGACAGTTCTTTCCATGATAAAAATCCCCATTGGTTTCCTTAAACTAAACAGCTAATACTCCTACGGAATAACAACAGTTCTGTAAGCTTTACTTAATGACATTACTAATTTGGAGAGTTTTATGAAGTTTCCTGCAGAAAAGCAGGTGGCTTGGCAATAATTTAAAAGGTTTACAATTTGTGGTAGCGGTTTCAGGGGGTTTCATGTTTCTAAAGAGGGAGACCAAGCTGCATATTGCTTAAGAGTGTCTGACACAATGATGTATCATTTTGGACTAAGTTTCCAGAAGTTCGTTGGTCATTAAATGTGCTGCTTGACTTTATATTGCAGTTTCCCAGCTGTCTGTAGTGGGGGTAATCTTAACGCTCAAACAGAATTTATTAATGAAGGCATAAGCTTGCAGCACTGATGAAACAGTAAGTTGCTCAGATGATTTTATTAAACAGGAACATAGATTTTTAGATAAGACAAAAATGTCATTTAAGTAGATTTGAAAAGAACTGGCTCATTTTTTGCAGAGCACTGGGAAGGTATTTACAAATGGTCTGGATAGTATTTGATATCCTGTGGGGACATTTAAAATTCTTGGATTGCACATACATCAGTGTCTTACTGCACAACACAGTACACGAATTGTTGCAAGCAGCGTGCGAGGCTTTCAGGCAGTATAGATGTGGTTCTGTTAAGGTAGGGGATACTGGCACGAAATGACTCTGCTGATGTAGTTTGCAGAACCGCATGGAGGGCTGCTACTCCATTGTGTCACTGCCTGTTCAAGCGTGTTACACTGGAAGTACTAAACAAAACATGCATCTTGCTAAATGTAGGAGCTCGCAGTGTGAGATTTTATTGCTTTTCATATCTAATAATTTAAAAAAAACATGATTTGACAAATATGTTTACTAAGTCTGTTAGAGAGAAGATAACAAGTAAGCTATGACTTTTGCGACCAACTGAATCTCTCATATAAAAGAAAACAACAACTCCTAGTCTCATAAGCCTTATATAATTATTTTTTTCTAAGTGCATGGCCAGATTCAAATACATATGAGAGACATTTTACACGCAGTTGTACCGATATAAAAGGGTCTGAGGGTAAGAATACATTACTTTTTAAATGAAGTGTATGTTCTTATATGCCTCCTGAGAGGCTTACAAAACCTTAGTATAAATGAGAATCTGACTTCTGGTACTTTGCTCAAGGCAATCTAACATGTAATACATAAATAAGTATTCTAAGGATAAGGTCAGAAATATAATTCTACAGCATAGGAGGGGAAAAAAGTAAATTAACTAAGTGTTCCAAGATAGTATGCAAACATCAACATGGCCATGTTCAATAATTTACATTAATTTTTGTAAAGGTAGTGACATTGTTTCCATGTAGCACGTGCAAAGGTTAATAAATAAAAACTTGACAGTTGAAGAATCTTAAGAACATTGAAGAATCTAAAGAACAAAGTGGAGTTTTTTCTTACTAATTACACAGAATAGTAGTGCAGCTCCCTGCAGGTTTCATGTTTTTGTGAGTCTGACAGATTTTGGACAATATGATGTACTTTTACCATTATATAAAGCAGGATGAGCTGTTGTAGTTGTATTCTGTATAATTCTTTCAGATTTCCCCGAAAATGAGCATTCGTTCATTTTTTTCTCCTATAAGATTTAAAAGTACTTTTATGAGCTAAGACTGCTCATAGTTGCTGGTTCATCTGTAGACCGGATTGAGCCAGCTCAGATGTGAAATGAGGCAGCTGTGTGAGCCTGCAGCAGTGCTGCACAGTTTTGTAGCACCTGATGTGAGCTGTCTAGAAGGAACATTATGAGAACTTTAGGATCATCTAATATAACTGTTTGAGTTGGAGTTAATCTATGGTTAAAGAAAATTGCATGGAACTTAATTTCTCATGAATAGGTTCTTCGTTTTAGATGTTATTTCTACCACTGATGCTTGACAGAGTTGTCCTATTGTATTGAGCTTGGATAGAAGCTGTACCCATGGACATCTCTGTCATCACTGACTTCTTGCTGTGCAAATAAAGAATGCAGAATCTCTAGAAAATCAGAGTAAATCTGGAAAGAAACAAATAATCTGGGAATACCAAGATTAAGTGGAAATATTTTTTATAATTCTGTTATTTTCCATTCTAGTTGCCTACTTTCTTGTTCATGAAGTCCTATAATAATACTCTGTTGAGCTAGGCATTGCACACAGAAGACAAAAGATTTCTGAAGTTTAAACAGGGACTTTGTGTTTGTTTCTGTTCATTTATCATGCCCTACACAGTGAGGTGTCAGTTCTCATTTAAATCTCTGATACCACTAACAGCAAAAAACAGGTTTTTGGTGAGCATGATACAAATGATAATTGATTTCCTCTGGTTTGTGTCCTCTGTCCCCTCTATCTGCCGTGGCAATGGCACTCATTCTCCCTTTATCCCTCTGATATACCCCAGGCAGCAGAAGGCAACATTGCTATATGGTCGCTAGAAAATTGCTTTAACACCTAAGTTCTCCTTCTCTCCAAACTAGACCCATTTCAGGGAGCCTAACTGCACACTTGGTAGTGCTTGCAAATATTTCCATAGGAGAATCAAACAAAACCACCAGGCTTGAGGCAACTGAACAGGTTTTATGAATTTCAGTTTGGGGTTTCTGTGTTTCTTCCCTCTTTTGAGGTTTTGCATTATTCCAGCTTTCTGACTTTAACTTCAAGGTCGTGTAAACTTCAGTTCAGCAAAGCAATCATCTGCTTAATTTTTAAACTATACCTTCAGTCTGAAAAAAGTGTGTGCTAAATTGAGGGTTTTGGTATTATTAGTAATGTATGTTTTGATTAATCTGTTATTTCAACATTCTTTTATTAAAATCTATTGCACATAGGAGAAAAAGATGGAGGAGGATGCTTGGAGGAGGAAAGGATATTCAGAGATATAAACAGAGATGTAGAGAAAGAAACGTTTATAGTTCAAAAATGTATGTATATCTAAATACATATTAGTAAACAGAATAAAGAAAATAGTCTTTGCCATCTGAAGACCTTTAATGTTTTTTTATTTTTACATAAAGTGATTTTTTCCTGGCATCTTTTTTTCTTTAGACATTTAATTTACAATAGTTCTTTTGTCAGTGATAGTGACCTTAAAGGCAGTAGTAGCAGATATGATGAAGAAGACAAGATCTTGGCATTTCTTCTGCTGAGATGAATGGTAGAATGTTTAAAAAATATATTTAGTGGAGAAAGAGAAAAAAGAGGTTGGCTGAAATTTGAGATTCACTTATTTTTAGTGTGTTCCATTTCTGAAAATAAGCATGGATACTGCTCAAATGAGTAAGTGAAAATTATGTGTCTGTGTGTACTGTAAAGGTAGGTGCCAGAATAAGAGAAGATAGCTAAGGGTCCTTCAAAAGTACTAGCAATAAACATAAAATGGTGTGAAATTAAGATCGGATCCTTTCTTCTGGCCTTGAAATATTTGGCTCATTGGAAGTTTTGGTCGATACTTTAAGGATTTAAACTTAAACAGGATACAGCACTGGGTCAATGTTGTCTCATTATCAGAACTAGAGAAAAATGATTAAATGAAGGGAAATTCTTGAAAGGCATATCAGACTCTAGAAAATGAAAAATTAGGATCAGGTACCAGTCATGATTTTAGTGCTCTGTACTACTGTACTTCTGTTTGTGACTGTTGTGTCCTGTTTATGATTCAGCCAGGGCCTTCAAGTGCATCTCTTGTATCTACTGCTCTACAGTGACAAAATTTCACAGTTGGGATGGTTTTCTTGCTTTTAACCCAAGAGCTTCTTACTCCTAGTTCTATCACCCCGGAAAATACAATTCCCTTCTAGGTGATTAAGTTCTTTAGTTAGTTATTTGTAGAAGTTACACCCTCTCCTCCATGTCACTTAGTTACAGAGGAGAGGAGATGAGGAGAGATTGTTTACTTGGTGAGACACTCTTCTGTGTCTCTGTTTGTTAGTATTTAGGTTAGATAATATGCACATGGATAAAAATGTAATGTATCGGTCTTTCATAGAGATCCTGAGCTATTCTATAAAGCCCAAAGAAAACATGTGTCAAAAGTTGGTTTCCTTCAGACTTCAATTGCTGAATGACTATGGAATCTGGAATATACCTGAGTGGTTGAAAACCATTCTGTTCTGTTTTACCAGTTTGATATGAATTCCAATGCTGAGCTCTGCCTAAGAATTATAGGCCTCTAATTTCGCATAATTTAATTTCCAATAATGCAATAATAATAACAATAATAATAACAATAAATAATAGACAAGATTAATAAAGAATAAGAATAAAAATAAGAAAAAAATCACACAATAAATGTTTGCATAGGATTGCTAACACTGGCAGGTTAGGTTGGTGGGGAAGATGCTGGTATCCAGCCTGGAGAAGTTGTGCTAATGTAACGTTTCAGGCCATGTACTGGCGCAGGTCAGCCTTTAAATGTGGTGATGTGCTGACAGGATTGTCATTTTTGATGGTAAAGAATTGAGACAACAGGGGAAAAAATAAGACCCTCTAGAGATCTATATGTGTTAGTTTTACTGCAGAAGATGATAAAACTGCTGGAAGCAAGCAGTCTCCATGCAGAATTATTGCAATACAAATGGCCTGGAAGTGAGACATATTAATTTCACTAAGTTAATTTTGTCAGTGGTGAAGGGTTTGGATATTTTTTTTTTCTTACAAGAATGAAGAAAAATTAATATTTACCATCAAGAAGACTGTAGCTCTAATTGGTGTTTAGATATGACACTTAAATTACCATCAGAAGATATAGTGTAGATTTGGAGTGTAGATTAGGTGCTTCTGAGAAAAGGCATGCAGCTTTTCTGCAGCTGTTAACAAGAAGATTTGAACAATCTCATCATTGTGCATGGAGGGTTTTCTAAAAATGAAGCATATGGTACAGAAGAAAGGTATATGCATGTTGCCACTTTAGGAATCTTGGGATTTAATAGCTTACTAGGTGGATGGGGTCCATCTTTAGCCATAATTTACTATGATTAATACTTTGGTGATAAAAAGAGATAACTAGGTGCAAAAGAGAGAAACTAGATGGCTCAACAAATTGGTAAAAAGCTATTAATCATAGCTCGCTAGGACGTGTTGAAAGCCATTCATGTGATCAAGGAATGTTAATTTTGAGACATTATTTCGTATTATCAAAATATAAGTATTATTTATTACTTATTATCAAATTATCAAAATGACTAAACATTTTGTATGACTGGCCTCCAATCCATGTATATCAGAGTATCAGAGGTGACATCCGTGTTATACACCTTGATGGTGATGGTCAGGAGGTTCTTGATGAACAGAGATGGAGGATTTAATGTAGGCAGGAGATGAAGAATTTGAGTTTATCCACGTTCAGCCTGAGCTGGCAGCTTGACATGAGACCTCTCAGAGGGGCTAACTAGCCCTGAGTTATTCAGCCGAGAATCTTTATCGGTCATATTATAGGGTCAGAAACACTTACTGCCATGTCTGTGAGCAAAGGCTACAATGCATAGTATTATTTGCTTTCCCTAATTTATTACACACTTCCCAATTCATCAAAGCACAGTTTCCTTTAGGTTGCTAAAGCAACACCTTATATTTCTTATTTTTTCATGGAAAGAATTCATTCTCAACTTCATAAACTTTATTTTTAAGAAATTGTGGGTTCAAGGTTTCGAAAAAATAATGTCTTTTTCCAAAAAAAGTAATATTTCACTTTCAAGTGAAATCAGTTGCCTGTTGCCAGGAGCAACCTTTTGGCTTTAGTACTCACTGCCATATACTCCAAGAATAGCACTAGATATTGAGAAGTTCTGATTTTCACCATCATAACGGTGACTGACCTTGTAATATCAAGTCAGAGAAACTTTTCCCGGGGGGAAACGCAGGCTATCCAGGTTTGGATATCCTCATCCATTTGTAGTTCTTCAACACTATGCCAGGAAGCCTTGCACATGCAAACACCATCATATATTTTTAATCCACTTATCAACCAAATTCAACACATGCTATTTCATGCTATGAACACATGATTCTGATAGGGTAGCCCCAGCATCATTATAGATACTTTGAACTGAAGCAGACACACAGAATAATATTCTTTCATAGGACCTCTGGACACCTTGACAGGGTGCAGAAGAAATCCGGAGTCAAATGCAGTGCAACATAAAGGCAATAAGACTTTGCTACTTGGTTTGAGAACTACCCAGTGCTGCCGTATTTTACAATACAGATACAGGTGGAGTGGCTGGAGCTCTGCATTCATAGTGGGTGTTGAGGGTTTGGAAAATTTACATTGCAAACTCAAGCTTTCCAGTTCTCTAAGTGTAGTTTATTTAGGGTCTCAGTTCCTTGTCAAATATTTTTGGAAAAAAAGTTAATTGGGGATTGTAGAGTAATGAAGAGGACAAGTTAGTGACAAGAGCGTTACTGGGTTACCATTTGATAAATGAAGTGTAAGCAAAGTGTTTTCATTCCAGAAGAGCCAGATGCGAAGTATTTCATCTGTGAATTAAGAAAATGGGTGATGTTTACAAGATCTGGGGCTGTATCTTGCAAAGTAGTGATTTTGAGAGTGTCCTGGAGTCTGGAGGAATCAGTTGAATGTGATGGGGCCAGTATAGTGCTGTAGCTGAAAGAGCTGGTGCACTCCTTGGGCAAATTGGCAGGGGAATAGGAAATAGAAGAGTTTTCTGCTACACTGCGGCAAGCAGGTCTAAAATATCTTTCCAGTTTGGGTGTTTGTATTTTAGTAAATCTGTCAGCAATTGCAGAGGACTGAAAGATCTAGGAGAAGTTATTAAAGACTAGAAAATCCCAACATGGAGATACACAGAGTGCTTTATCTGTGGAGTTTGTCAAACTGAAGAAAGCGATGTGTAGTTAGTTTTTAAAGACCCACTAGAGAAAAATCTCATGGTTTAGGGTTTTTCAGTCCTAGCATTCAACATTAAAAGATATTCAGGGTGAGAATCCTCTGGATAGGTACAAACATCTGTATCTGGGCACAATGATAACATTTCCTTTATAGCAAATCAAGAGCAGTAAACATTTCTAGCCCGTAACTTATTTCTACCTAGGGTAGATGTTTAAGAGGAGTCAAATGAACCATGCTGTGGAAGTGCCTTTTTCTCTATCTTAACAGAATGATGTGTGTAGATATAGAGGTTGCAGAGCTCTAGGTCAGGTGAGAAGAGTCCTTCTCTTCCCATGCAATTTGACATCTAAGCTAGACAAATTCAAACTAGAAATAAGACATAGATATATTTTTAATAACATAACTAAGTGCTGAAATAACCAATGATTGTGACTGTCCATGACTGGAAATTTTAAAATCATGATGAGATGTGTCTGTAAAAGCTACGCTCAAGTTCAACCACAGCTACTGGATCTGGAGAGCTAATTCAAAAAAATTGTGTGGGTTGTGTTATGCAGCGAACTTAGATTAGATGGTCCTTTCTGTCCCTAAGAGCTGTGAATCATATTTACGTATTCGGTAAACTGTAATTGTGAAAATCCACTTTGAATGCAGGTTCGTAGCTTACCCAATTTGAATTCGTGATGTTCAGATGCATGGTTTCAGAGGAAATAATTTGGAATAATTGTGGTAATATGCCTTTTTAAATATAGAAATTTCACTTTGGAGTTACAATTTTCAATACCTTTTCATTAGCTTTATGTTACACAAGGTACTCTGATTTTATTTTTTTTTCGTAAAAAAATAAACATCACAACTATGTAACACAAATTTTTGGGAAGAAGCTATTGATTATGAAATTGTGACATTTGGTTTTAGAAATGAAATTTTGATAGTTTGTTATTCAAACAGGTATCGGAAAAAATCAACATTGCTTTTAAAAGTCGATGGAATAACCCTTTTTACAAACCCTCAGAAAACTTGGGTCATTATTTCTATATGTGGTGTCTCTATACGTTTATAAATATTCATATTACACTTATAATGTGAATAGAATTATCTAAATACACAACTTTAATTAGAGTAGTGGAAATAATTAGTTATTTCCATTCTTTGAATGTCTTTGGCAAATTTCCATTATGTCAACATGATTAAGATATATTAATATTAACCTAGTAAGTACCGTAACTTTACATAGTGGAAAAATAAAATAAAATGGACCATGAGAACATTTTTCAATATCAGTTTCAATTTTAATACTTTATATTGTTGTGAAAAGTTATAAAAATGCGTTATTATTTTATTACCCCATTAAGAAAACAATGCAGCAACAGATGCTTGTTACCCTGATTTTCTCAGTCTGTTTAGGGGGATGTTTTATCAAAATGGGTCTTTTAAAAGTTATAAAGATGTAATACTCTTCTAAATTAGGTCATAAATGCTTAATGTGGAAAACTAATACATGTTATTATTTTTCAAGTATGGGTTTATGTATATTAAAATATGCAGCTGTTAGGAAGTCTGGAGCGTGTATAACAGAAACATATTGCATTACAAGATGTTAGTGTCTCTCTCTGAGTATGTACATTCTTTATGCGTATACCCATACAAGGTTTTGGCATGTGGAAGAGACTGCATTCATGTTTTGGCCCAGTATTACTTTCTAATATCAGAGATTATTAGTTTTTACAAATAAGTGTAAATGCTAAACCTGTCAAGCACATACATCTATTTTTACTCTGTATTTACCAGAATTCTTACTGCAGCCACATACACGTATTCGTAGAATCATAGGATCATAGAATGGTTTGTGTTGGAAGGGACCTTAAAGCTCATCTAGTCCAACCCCCTGCCACAGGCAGGGACACCTTCCACTAGACCAGGTTGCTCCAAGCCCCGTCCAACCTGGCCTCGAACACTGCCAAGGATGGGGCAGCCACAGCTTCTCTGGGCAACCTGTGCCAGGGCCTCACCACCCTCACAGGGAAGAACTTCTGCCTAAGATCTCATCTCAATCTATCTCTGTCAGTTTAGAGCCATTCTCCTTTGTCCTGTCCCTACATGCCCTTACAAAATGTCTCTCTTCAGGTTTCTTGTTGGCCCCTTTAAGCACTGGAAGCTGCTCTAAGGTGTCCCGAAAGCCTTGTCTTCTTTAGTCTGAACAAGCCCAACTCTCTCAGCCTGTCTTCATAGAAGAGGTGCTCCAGCCCTCTGATGATCTTCGTGGCCTCCTGTGGACTTGCTCCAACAGGTCCACATTCTTCTTCTGCTGGGGGCCCCAGAGCTGAACGCAGTACTGCAGGTGGGGTCTCATGAATTGAGCAATTAGATGTAAAATGCATATATATATATGTATACAACATTCAGTTCCAAAATCACCAATTGTACACTGTGTTTCTGCAAAAATGGTAGGTGTTCCCATACTAGGAACAGTAAAAAGTCCCTTCGTTTAAACTTCATTCTGTCATCCATGCTAACCAGCTGGAATAGATTTGTGGTGGAGGAGAAGTGATTCAAACACCTGCTTGTTGCAGGTAGCATAGTGACCATCACTTCTTTAGGAAATGGTGCAACCAGAAGGATTTTCAAATTTCCCCATAATCTGATGTGGATAGACCAGTTGTCAAATATGTACTTTCTACGTCTCAAACTTCATGTTTCCACTGATGTAACCCTTTAGTGGTCACAAAAGTGTATAAAGTATACACCAGATGTTGTGGCAATGATGGGAATACACCAAATTAATAGGGTCCTGTTTCACACACACACAGAGAAACATCCGCTTCCTTAAAAAATATATGTATATGGGAAAATCTATATATAGCATTATTTTGTTATAGAAGGGAAACTACAGTTTCACAAAACTGCATAATTTTGTGACACTTTCTTCTAATTATTACAACATTTTTTGACCACTTATACTTCTTTATTTGAAAAAAACCCCACAACCAAACATAATATTTATGCTTTCTCATGTTCAGGGCCTCATTTGTGAAGAACTGATAAATACATACAAAACTGTCTTTCTGTCCTTCAAATACTCTCTTCAAAACACTTCTTTTTTCATAAAGCTTACAAAAACCTTGTCAGTAATTAGCATTAAATTAAATAATTATAAATGCCATAAAGCAGCAATTTAAATAAAGATAAATTAGTAATAGATATTTTTAATATAAGTAATAGATTCTTCTAATATAAGCAGTGCGAAAACTTAACCTTGAATCAGGAGAACCACATTAATCTCTAATTTTTGTAGCTTCATCGTTGGTGTGTCTTACCAAGATCAAAACAAAATAGCAACAAGCCTGATCCTGACATCAAGGAAAAGTCGTCTTCTTGCTAGCTTTGGTCTCAGTGTGTATGGTTTCATATAACACTGAGTATGTGGAATCACTGCAGACCACTGTCCACACAAACAATTGCCTTTAACCTTACTTTTAAACTTTCTGTTTGCAAGATGTGCTGAACTGTGGAACCTGATTTCCTCCACATTCAGATGAATTTTCCATATGATGCACTGCAAACTCAGCTTTGTCTATGAAACCATTGTTTCTTCAGATCCTCGAGCAGTTGGGTTTAAGTTTTAGTTTGGATGACATGTAAGTCATGCTGCTTCACTCACTTCTGTGTCTGAAGTTTCCACAAGTTCAGAGATATCCGGCCCAGGATTTTGCTTTTGGCCTAATTCTTATGCTGGTTATTTTCCATCTTCTTTTGTCTTACATATATTTTCTGTGAGGATTAGAAAGTTTTCTACCTTCTTTCATTGCCCAGCAAATATTGTTCTTGTGTTGCGGCTGTGTTTATGTTGACTGATAGAGTTTGTTAGAGAAATCTGCAGGATAATGCCCTTCCTTATCCATGTCCCATTCGCTTACTTGTTTTCACTTATGTCTGGTTGGTGTGGCATGATATTGTCCTCAGGGTGGCTTATGTTCAGGTTTTCAACCTATGTGCCAGCAATGTGCCCTTCTGGCAAAGAAGGACAACAGTACCCTGATGTGCTTCTTCTTGGAAGTGTTCGAGGCCAGGTTGGACAGGGCTTTGAGCAACCTGGTCTAGTGGAAAGTGTCCCTGCCCATGGCAAGGGGTTAGAACTAGATGGTCTTTAAAGTCCCTTCCAACCCAAAGCATTCTGAGATTCTGTGATTCTATGGTTAGGCAGGGCATAGCTAGCAAATCAGGGGAGGGAATCCATCCCCTCTCTTAAGCACTGGTCAGACCCATTTGGGGTGCTGGGTCCACTGTTGGGCTTCCTAGTACAACTGAGGCATGAACGTACTGGAGCAAGCCAGTGAAGGGGAACTAAGATGATTAGGGGATCGGAGCATCTTTCATGAGGAGAGGGAGCTGGCTGAGAGTTCAGCCACAAGAAAAGAAGCCTCAGGGAGACTTTATTAATATGTATAAATACTAGATTAAGAATGTGAAGAAGACAGAGACAGACTTTTTTCAGTGGTTCCTTGTGAAGGATAAGAGACAACTGTCACAGATTGAAATACAATAAATTGCACTTAGAAAGAAAAAACTTTTTATCTGTGAGGTTGTGTGATCAAACATGGGAACAGGCTGCCCAGAGAGGCTGTGGAGTCCCTATCCTTGGAGGTATTCCAAACCCAAGTGGACACATTCCTGAGCAACCTACTCTAAGTGATCCTGCCTTGAGCAGGGGGTCAGACTAGACAATCTCTAGAGGTGCCTTCCAGCCTCAATGAGTCTGTGAATGTGAGGGATGCCATCCAGAGGGACCTTGACACGCTTGTGAGGTGGGCCGATGCCAATCTTATGAAGTTTAACCAAGCCAAGTGTAAGGTCCTACAGCTGGGTCGGGGCAATCCCAGGCTCAGCTACAGGTTGGGCAGAGAAGAGATTCAGAGCAGCCCTGCAGAGAAGGACTTGGGGGTGTTGGTTGACGAGAAGCTTAATATGAGCCAGCAGTGTGTGCTTGCAGCCCAGAAAGCCAACCGTATCCTGGGCTGCATCAAAAGAAACGTGACCAGCAGGTCAAAGGAGGTGATCCTGCCCCTCTACTCTGCTCTCGTGAGACCTCACTTGGAGTATTGTGTACAGTTCTGGTGTCCTCAACATAAAAAGGACATGGAGCTGTTGGAGCAAGTCCAGAGGAGGGCCACGAGGATGATAAGGGGGCTGGAGCACCTCCCGTATGAAGACAGGCTGAGAAAGTTGGGGCTGTTCAGCCTGGAGAGGAGAGGGCTGCGTGGAGACCTCAGGGCAGCCTTCCAGTGTCTGAAGGGGGCCTATAAGGATGCTGCAGACAGACTCTTCCTTAGGGACTGTAGTGGTAGGACAAGGGGTAATGGGTTCAAGCTTAGACAGGGGAAGTTTAGATTAGATATAAGGAAGAAGTTCTTTACTGTGAGGGTAGTGAGGCAGTGGAATGGGTTGCCCAAGGAAGTTGTGAATGCTTCATTCCTGGCAGTGCTTAAGGCCAGGTTGGACAGAGCCTTGGGCGACATGGTTTAGTGTGAGGTGTCCCTGCCCATGGCAGGGGGTTTGGAACTAGGTGATCTTAAGGTCCTTTCCAACCCTAACTATTCTACGATTCTATGATTCTCTGAATTACAATGTTCTTGAGAGCATGTTTAGGGACTGTGTAAATTCAAGTTTTCTGTCTTCTCATCACTTTCTGGATTCAAAATCTGCATTCAAAAGGCTTCATGGATGTACCTGTTACAGTTAAAATCATGCTGTAACACATTTGCTTCCCTTGTAACCATGTTAGGAACTGCACATGAAGCCTGCATACCATATAGTTTTAATTAACCGTATTGATCACAGTAGCTGTGCTACCAACCACCAAAGTTTTGATACTACTTCACCTGAAGCCCAGTTAGTCTGTCATCATCTGGTCTCAAAGTGTAGTTAAGATGATCCTCCCCTTTCAGAACTTCAGGTTTTTAGGAAGTCTGAAATTCAAGCCAATGTGCAAAATGCTGAATTTGCTGTCATTTTCTACTTTTCAGGCTTTGCAAATAGGTGACTTACTATAGCGTCCTGGATGTAATTCACATTAATGAGGTAGATTCTATAAAGACAGCATAAAATATACCATGGTTTCATTACCAGGGATCCATGGTCAACAAAGAGCTTAGTCTGCCAGAGGTTTGTGCTTTGGAAAAGATCAGTCAGAAGTGAGCCTTTACAAAACTAAAAACTTGAGATGTGCTTTTCTGAGTGAGCTCCATAAGAGGTTGTTGTTCCTGGTGGCTAGATATGCCTGTTGCTTCATTACAACCTGATAACGTATCTTATGTCCTGTTCCTTGTTGAGGTGTATTTCTTAACTTAGCACTGAGCCAAAGTGTTCATAACAAAGTGGAGCAAGACTTGGTAAACAGCTGTTTTATGGCTTCAAGGCAATTTTTGAGATATATTTTCTGGATTAAATATCTCAGACCCAATTTAGTTATCTGCTTGTCGCTTCTTTCTAAAGAAAACTAAAAGGCATAAACACTTAGTTGTACACTTTTCTAGGCCCAAGCTTCGATCATAGAACATAACTTCTCTATTTTCCTTCCCCAGAAAAGTAAGACTAATAATAATAACATTATTATTATTCTACCTGAAAGTTATTTTTCTCTGCTGTGCATCCAGATTAATTTGGGGTGCTTACATACTACTAATGCCAGTCCGAGGGCTGTCAGAAGATAATGTTGAAAATGCCTTTTTCTGAACTATAAGGTGCATAGCTTATCCTGAGAAGGCACAATAGTTCATCTGGAAACACATCCCCAAATTTTTTTGGTTGAGTGTGCTAAAGTGGACCAGGGCCTGCAGGACCACCCACAGGCAGTTGCTCAGCAGGGACCCAGATGGCTGCAGCTGTACCAGTTGTCTTGTGTTGTAGGAGGGTACTGCTGTGGCTAATTTTGATGTTATATACATTTAAAAAAACAACATTTCAGGGTAGCTAAGTGTTGTAGAATGCACTTGTAGAGGATGCAGTCCAGTGCCTCAGCTTGCATATACTATTGTGTAGTCTAAGAAAACCACAGGGATGATTCTCTGCATTCTCATTATACCCTACGCATGAATGAAAGGTGTATGCTTTTCTGAACTGTTCACTTTCCGATTAGTAAGGTTTGTAAATTCAGAACAGTTATACTTCAGGAACTTAATTTCTCCTGTTTGTAAAAAGAGGTCTGCACACTCTTGTTTTCATGGTGAGAACTCCTGTCTTTAAGGTGCAGTAAGTTGCTGGGGGGTTACTGGCATGGCAAGTCACTCTTTAAGAATATTGCTCACTGAACTTTGCAGTCATTGCAAAAAGGAACTACAGTTTCAGGAGTTTCAGTTAACAGCCTGATTTGTGGACAACTGGCTTGCTATGTAAAGGAAGTCAGTAATAATTTATTATTTGATGAAAAAGCTCATGATTAGCCACTTTTTTTTTTTCTTTCAGAAAGCTCAACTTTATGTGTCTAACATGGTTAAAATAACATATATAACCAAATTAATTGTGGAGTTTTATATGGTTAAACTGAAGAAGTTTGCATTTTCCAAAACAATGAGATTGGAATTCATCTTGCCAGATGCAGGCATATAGGGGAAGGCACTTTCAGAGATGCACATCCTTCTAAACAGTGTATTTCTCAGCACTGACTGTAAATGGAGATGGGGATGACTAGCTCAGACTGAGAGGTTTCTATGGTCTAAAATGAAAAAAGTAAGTTGAGGTGAATGCGCAAAAGATTTTGGGATATGTTTCTTTTAATTCATATAGAAGGTGATGTTAGACAGCACTGTAAGGGCTTAATTATAGGATTGTTAGATACAGTATAAATTGTTTGTTTTATAAGCCTAAAATATTAATAAATCATGCTATTTTATATGCAGAATACTATTCTCAAACTTTTGTTGCACATCTTAGTACTTCTTAGTCATATTAAAGGTGGATTTCATATCCATTTGCCTCTGAATTTCTTTACCAGTTTTATAATCACATTTTATTAATTATGTAAATACATTTTCTTTCTGTTCTCAGTGAATAAAATACACAAATACAGTTTAAAAAACAGAGGGTAGCAGAAGAGCTGGAACTTACTATACCAAAATATTCTCAGATTAATTAAAAAAGTAAAATAATAAGATATTTTTTGGTCTCATTTGCAGCTGAAATCTCTCATAACAGTGATTAGTAAAAATATTTAAGATAGTTTATTTTGCTGTTGGGTTTTTCCATGTCATATTAATAGTATTTGAAAACTCTACATAAACAGAATATTTTATGTTTCTAAGTATATTGTATGGATATTTAAAGTTTTTTAGTAGTTTTATATAACAGTAGCAGAAATTCTGTGCAATATTATAACATCCTATCCCATTAAACCAGTTATGTGTCAAGAGTTCGATAGAAAAAGGACTGTGTTTAACACACATGCTTAATAGGAATCAGATTCAGTATTATGAATAGACAGATATTTACTTGCAAGTCAAATACCCAATTACAAAAAAAGTGACACCCAGCAGTTTAAAGTAATTGATGGATTTGAAAATTCATGATACTGTTGGATATTTGTGTCAATTTTGTCATATTTGTTAAAATCATACCCCAAGGCTCTTAATTGGGACTGGAAAACTCATTGAGCTAAGCAGTGTATGAATGCAACTCTCATTTTAGATGTGTGAAGAGGATTAATCACAGAATCATAGAATGGTTTGGGCTGGAAGGGACCTTAAACGTCATCCAGTTCCAAACCTCTGCCACGGGCAGGGGCACCTTCCGCTAGACCAGGTTGCTCAAAGCCTTGTGCAATCTGGCCTTGAACACTGCCAGGGATGGGGCAGCCACGGCTTCTCCGGGCAACCTGTTTCACTAACAGGAAAGAACTCCTTCCTAATACCAGACCTAAGTCTCCCCTCTTTCAGTCTTACATCACGGCAGATGTAAGCTCTACTGGTGCACATGTCATTAGCTCAAACTGCCACAAAGATTACCTAAAAGTAACATAGAAGATAAATAGAAGAAGGCTGAATTACTCTAGGCCCCAGAGAATAGGACTGAAGAACTACATCTCTTAAAGTGGGATCCTAAAAAGATGACAAGAAGCAGAAGGTGACTGGGGAAAGGATAAAGTTATGACTGCTAAAGGAAGCTGTGGTTTTGAGGATACACCACTCACCGTGTCCAAAGCAGCTAAATAAGCCAGGACAAGTAGGCTACAAGTGTACCCATTAGTTTTAATCGTGAAGTTGCCTTTATGCATCTTGGTGAACTTGGCTGAGAGTTGTAGAGGTGGCAGCTATTAAACTGAAAGAAATTTCTGACACATTTAGTTTTGCTGCTAATGGGCTGTACTGATGTTAATAAGGCTTACGAAGTACACAGCCGTAACTGTTCTTATTTATATGCATTATATAAATATCACATTGTATAATAGCTGTAAGACAATCCAAAGCATTTCTGAGGGATTATTGCACATCTCGAGTAGTTTAAGTCACCCAGTCTTTTGGCTTTATGCCTTAAAATGCTACAGGAGACATGTTATAATCGTCCAGAAATGCACTGCCTGTTGCGAATTACAGTTTAAACCAAAATACTTAGTATGCAAAATATACAGTTTAACCAGGTAATGTGATGTGTGTATTTAAAAAAATAATAATCTAAATATGGTGTTCAGTATCCTCTTCTCTCAAGCTGAAGACGGATTTTACCTACCCATCCAGAACAGCTCCAGAAAGTCCTTGCTAGTTTTCAATGTCATTTGTTTCTGCGTTTAATGATCCCATTATCATCATCTATGACCTTTCTTTCTTTTTGGCTTTGGTTATTTGGGCTTTGCATTTGATCTCTGCAGTGCCCCATATGCTCTGAGACACTCAAATAAGGGATATAATTATGGCAATAAAGTGTAAAGAGTGTCATAAATAGCATTCAAGACCAAACAGAGAAAATGGATGGAAGAATCATGACTAAAACTCTAGCTCAACCACTATGATGTTTCTCTTAAGTTACACTTCCCAGGAAGAGGTTTTCCTATAACAGAACTATATCTGATCTAAGTGTTCATATAAATACCTGTATTAAACTGTCTCAGTGATAGGACTAAGTGTCATTATTTATTTGTTTTCCTGTCTTCTCTTACATGAGAGATGAAATACGAGATCCCTATTTACCTTCTTTCTTCCTTTTGCTGCTAATCATCCACTCTAAACTCTGCCATCCTGGGCTGTTCTCTCTCATCCTGTTTAACAGATTTCTGAGCCTAATGTTTTATTGATCCTGTCTTTACTGGCCCTATAATAGTTCGCTCTGAATGAAGCAGAGCATTGCCCACTAGATAGGGTTAAGGAGTTGCCGGCAGCCAGGCACACCTTATGTTGTTTCTTTTTTCCCAACTGCCTTATTTTTGTCAGATAAAATTGCAAGCAAAAAGCAAATTACAATGTTTTCCAATATTAACTGTAATATTATGTCTTCTTCCTTGTAGGCAATTTAGCTCAAGCTGGCAGGCTGCCCATTCCAATGCTCAAGGACACTGCTTTTCTGGGAAGCTATGTCAGATAAAGCAGTTAGCTTTTCTGAAAGTGAAGGCTTTTTTTTTTCTCTCATTAGTGGAACAAGACCTTATCAGCATATAAACACAGCCTGCATGGCAACACAAAGATACCTGTTTTGCCTCATATTTGACTTCCTCAACAGAGCATATTTCTCATGTGGATATTAAAATAATAGCTTTTAAGTTAGAAAGTATGCTTGCTTGCACTGCAATTATTAGCTACTCAATTAGGACACTTCCAGCTATCTGGGCTGAGGTTTTCAGAGGAGCCTAGGGAGTTGACTGCATAAAGCTATGTCTGTACTAGGAGATTAACTGTGTCTGTGCTCTCTGACACAGCATGGAATGGCCCACATCCATATTATTCAATTTTCTTACCCTCTAAAATAGGGTGGCTGTCTCCAAACCGCCTCCTGAGAATGGTTTCTGGTCCCCACATACCTCTGAGCTGTGTCCCAGCACTGGGGAATGGTAGTTGCCCTGTGCCAAAAGCATTCCTGGGGTTAGTCGAACAATTTAAATGTAAAGGGGTTTTTAGATAGTCCGGGAATATTTCCTGAGGCTATTTCATCTTGAGGGCAAGTCTTAGCGTTGTTGGCTGCTCTAAAGCCGAGTCTTAAACCCTAGCCCTCAGAGCAGCCACATGCGCAGTCTTCATGGTGTTACCACATGCTGTTTGACCTGTGGAAAAGGTGCCTTCCCCTCAGTAACTTTATCTGGTAAATTCTGTTTTGTAAATAAGTTGTTCTTAACTGTTAAAGTATAGAAAATGTAGTCATCTGTAAGAACTGCACAACTCTCATGTTAAATCCCCTTCAACAGCATTCAGTATTTGATGCATCTTTTATATGATGCCTATTAATAATAGTAATAACAAAAAGAATGTCATAGGTTCTCGTTTCATTGGCTTCAGCATTATAATAAGGTTTCCCTGTCTTATTGCACTCTGCAGATACCACTACTGCTCAGCTCAGGATTGTGTGAACTACAGATGTTGATGATGATGTTGTTTTTTAACTTACTGTTGACAAATACGAACAAATATTATTTCCCCCCCCATTTTGCTTTCCTGTAAGAATATCTAAGAATATCTTTTATCTTCTTTAATACCATTGGGATGATGTCAAACCATGTTTTGAGATCCTCTAATCAAATACTGTGTAGCTGCAACTGGTATTGTGTACCCCGATGTGGTCTGTGTATTTGCTATATGTTCCTCATGGTCAAAGACCTGCTCCAAAGCTTCTGTTGGTTTTTGGTTCAGGAACTGGATATCTGTTATGTAGACTGGTAATGTTTCACACAATCCTTCTGTGTTCTGTATACGTATAATGAAGTCAGCACTTGCTGCGTGACATCAAAGCCTGTTGCTATAAGAATAAGTGTAATCTAGCAAACAATGATCACATTGTCCGTGTAGGCAGGGAAAAGAGAAGGCAAGTTATAAAGCAGGACCTTTTTTATTTACACAGCAATGTTTTAATAACCAGCAGATTTTGGGGAAAGGACCGGAAAAATAGCAAAAGGATAAATGTTTCGATGTGATTTTTTTCAATAAGTACAAAAGTTCATTTCTACCTATTAAAACAAAAAATACTCTTGAATTTCAAGCAGGATCCTGAGAGAGCTATTGGCATTCCCAATCAATGCTTGTTGGGATATTTTCTTTTGATTTTTTTAAAACCCTTCCCCTCAATCCTTCTATGGTACTATTAATGCTAACCTCCTTAGCTGCGCACTTGTAACAGCCCAGTGCGATAGCTTTGCTACAAAGGGCTTCTGTGTATTCCAGGAGTCAGGATATAGCACTCTTCTGGCAGAAAATGCCCTGTAATGAAGGTGAAGCTTAGACATTATTTATTCCAAATACATGATCTTTCCATCTGCAAGTTTATAGAGGCTGAGAAATTGTTGAATTTGGAGATTTGCAAATAAAAATTACAAGCTCAACTCTGGAAATATTCCCTTTTGGAAAACAAGTCCTATTCCCCCTTGTGAGCATCCTTTTGCAGCATTAGATCTGTACAGAAGGTATGTCTAAGATGGGCAGCTTTGCTCATAAAGACACAGCACGACCCTCTCCTGGAACGAAGCAACTAAAACATTTTGATCCCGTGATCGGGTACCTGGTGAGAACAGACCATCACTTGTGTTAAATTACATGGACTATTTTTTGTGTCTCTTAACTAGGTCCACTTTTTAGGCTGCAGCAGGTTAAAGTTATAGCTGTGCAAACTTTGAGAAGCCTAAATCCAAATAAAGGCTGGCTCGCTTCCAGAAATGGCTGGAGCTGGCAAATTTAAATCATTTTCAAGTTGGAGCTGTTTTTTTCTGGGTTTTATGTCATCACTTATGAGTTAAAACTGAGAAAAAACCTGGTTGTAACCGATTTAAGCTCTTTTTGCCTCCTGCCCTGGTCTAGAATCTTTTTTCCGTATGTGACTTGTTCGTTGAGAACTTACCACTGATGGGATTATACAGTGTGTCGACTCTCTGGAATTGCCCATCTAATAAAGCATGGGATTTTAAAGATTTTCTTTTAAAGCTTTATAGAGCATTAATTGCTGAAGTATCTAGAAGAAAGTGGTTCGTAAAACATTTTCTGTAAAATAAGTTATTTTTCCACTTTATGTTTTTATGCAAGTCATCATACATTAATTGACAATTTTAAAACTGACTGGCATTACCAACACATTTTGTGGTGTCATGCTTCTGGATTAAGATCAGTAATAAAAGTTTTTTAGCACTTTTTTTTTTTTCTGAATTTTTCCTATGGTAGAGGGATAATTTATATACATAATAGATTTACAGGTGAAATCACTCTGAAGCCCCAAGTCAGTGTAACTTTACACATGTGGATGATTATTATGAACTGATCTGAGAGACACTGGAAAAGGAAGCCATGATCTGAGGAAGGGAGCCATGGGATTCTGAGGAAATGGTTTACTTCAGTAAAACACAGGTGCCTGGTTAGGATCTGACCTTTTGAAGAGCTGTCCAAACATTTACTCACTCTCACAACACCCTCATGAAGTAGAGGATAAATATTATCTCAATTTTATGGAACAAGAAGGTGAGCACCAACAGAATCTGGATTAAAACTCAGGAATTTGTGGCATGCAGTTGCGTGCTTAGTCCATTAAACCATGGTGTTTGGTTTGTCAGTAGTCCTGTGCTTTATAGGCTAGACAAAACCTTTAAAATACCAATTAGTTTAGATAGGCAGTAGTTCAGTTCTCTTTGCACAAAACAGAGATGAAGCCATTTCATATCATCATAGCCAAACTTGGTGAATTTGTTCCATATTTGTCTTAAAGTGAGGATTGCTCTTGAAAGTGGCAGTGTATCAAGCAAATCCCTTCTTCTGAAGGAAGGGGAGCTTGGAAAAAGGGATGGTATTTCCATGTTAAATGAAGTAGATCATCACTTTAGCCTTAATTTACCAAAGCACGTCACTAGGGAAGCAATCCTGTATGTGTAATTATCTTGGTGAACGGTTCTATAGTGTTTTCATACAATCAGTTTACATTTGGTTTATGCAGGATAGAATTTATAAAGCATTTCTAAAATTTATTCCAAGTCCTTGTGGTGCTGTCACCCAGTTAAAACAAGGCTGAAAAGCACTGTAGAAATGACAAAGACTACCACCATCATCTTCCAAACTGCAGTGGAACTGAAATGATACAGGACAACAGGGCAAATGTTGAGAACTGGAAAAATAGAAAAACAGAGCAGCATGAAATGTCAAACCACATTTTTAAGACACTTTTTACTATATTTCCATAAATGCATGAGGGAATTATGTTGCAAATACTTGAAACTGTTTATTTTCATTTTTGGCTTGATTTTCTAGCATTGAAAAAACCATGTCTAATGGTCTTGAGCATTCTTAAAGAAAAAAATTATATTTTACATAATGGTTTGCATGTGTGAGTTCCCTCTGGCAGGAGCACTGTAATTAGCCTGTCGTCTCTGAGAGAAGAGACTATCTGTCTTAAAGATGCAACAGTGAGTCTTGGCTGCTAGAGCTAGGAGCAGAACATTGTGATTTTGTCAAAAGATAAACATTATCCCTTTTCACTTATTCATCTTTCTCCTCTTCCTGCTTCTTTGGCTCAAAGCTAGCCTGGAGAAGCAAAGGACAGCTGAGTACAAACAGTTTTCTTCCTTCCTCTTTCAGCAAGCCATGGCAAAAGATCTTGGCTTCTTGACATCAATAGCTGCTTCAACTCAACTTTGAACTGTTTGGGCAGTCTTTCAAAAATAAAAAGGTACAATAAAAGGGGATTAAACTTGCTGGTTTACTCACAAAGTAGCAAATTCATCTAAGGCACACTTCCCTTTGGGATTGTCCGTATACAGCATGGGAGAGTCACGGAATCATAGAATCGAAAAGATCATCGAATCCAACTTTTAACCCAGCACTGCCAAGACCACCATTGAACTGTGTCCCTAAGCATCACATCTACACTTCTTTTAAATACCCCCAGGGATGGTGACTCCACCACTTGCCTGGGCATCCTTTTCCAATGCTTGACATCCCTTTCGGTTAAGAAATTTTCCCTAATATCCAGTCTAAACCTCGTGTCCTATCGCTTGTTACTTGGGAGAAGAGACTGACTCCCACCTCACTACAACCTCCTTTCAGGTAATGTAGAGAGTGATAAGGTCCCCCCTGAACCTCCTTTTCTCCAGGCTACACAACCCCAGTTCCCTCAGCTGTTCCTCATAAGACTTGTGCTCTGGACCCTTCACTACCAAGGCAAGGATGTGGAATATTATTCCTTTGCACAACTTTACTGTAGCTGTTAAAAGACAATCAACCAGAATAGGGCAATGGCAGACAGTGTTGTGTGTTTCAGTCTTTTGTGGTCTTGTTACTAAAGGAGAGTAATTTTGGTAGAAAGGCTTTGCTGCTTTTGGGTAGCCATGTGTGTCCTTGATCAGTGGAGGGGGAAGGAGAGAAGGAAAACTCACAACCACCACAGAGTCAAAATAGTGTAACTGGTTTGAGCTGGCATAGCAGTGTTGGTGTGTGTTGTTAACTCTTAGTATTATCATGCCTGAGGTTTCATTTCCAGTATCAACAATGAACGCTGTAATACAGGAGATGATCACATATGGCATCTTTCCAGGCTCAACTGGTTACATTAGCAGGGAGCGGGTAAGAAGGTGAGGTTTCCAGTAGGAACAGGAGTATGTTGCATTTCATTTGGAAGACTGTCATGTACATGTGCCAGTCCATCAGAAAATGTGTTGATATGCTGGTGAAAACTGCAGTGACAAGGACATTTCTCCACAGATAATGATATGTGTACCAGGTTCCTTGAATGTACCCATTGTCAAATTCTTTGATTTGTGCCATATCTGTTTATTCTGGAGCTTGTTTTGTGATCCTTTTGCTGTTGCTGTCCTTCTACTCCTCTCCTTATGTCATGTAATTTGTCAAAACAGTATAATTTTCATTTCTTATTCCATACAACCTTTCCCTCTCCACCCCTCTACTTTCCTGGTACTTTCCTTTGCCAAATAGTCAAAGATTTTCTCAATTCTCAGTTCCTATGTAAGCTATAATTTTATTCTATTATGAGTGAGCACTGCTTCTGCAGGCCTGGAATTGATTACTGTTTGCATATATCCAGCATCACCAGCCAAAGAGTCAAAGACCAAAGTGACTTCTCGGAACCTTACAAGGTTTTCAAAATCACCTTGTTATTCTTCTCAGATTCCCCTTTTGTTGGGAATTTCTTTTTTCTTTTGTATATCTGGAATTCAGAGACCAACTTCATCTTTCAAAAAATTCTTGTAGATATTGGTTACCTTCTTGAACAGTCCAACACCTAAAATCTAATTTTAAATCAGCATCTATTTCCAGTCTTGGACATCCCAAGAAGTCATTGATTAGATCAGCATGAACCCTGTCTGCTCTTTTCTGCAGTGTATTTCAGACTTTTGGATTGACAGATTTTTGCTGGGAGGCTAAAAGCAAAACTTTTGTGTGTTTTGTGTTGGTACTAGGCCCTGCTTGGAACAAATGTTTTCATTGTTTTTGTAAAGTTTCAGTACTTTAGTTCTTCATCCCAGAAAGGAAAGATAGCAAAAAAATAAATAAAAAATAAATCAATCCCTTGGAAAGGTGAAAATATTAGATGAAAAAAGAGAAGGTTTTTTGGGTTTTTTTTTAATTAAAACGCTAAAGAGAGGTTTGTGCTCTTCTGAAAGTGCATGCTGAAATTTCTACTGACTGTTTTTCTCTTTGTAAAAGGCATATGCCACTATAGTGTTCTGAAAAGATGGGATAATTAGGAACTGTGATATAGAAGAGGTCATACTGGCCAATCTGATAGCTCTTCTGCCTTTCAACTCCTGGACATGAATACTTACAGGAAATATGATTTGAAAGGTAGGGGAAACTGTTGAACTAAGACTGAAATAGTTCTTACTTCTGCTTTGTCAGTCACTTCCCTAAAGATATCTGTAATAAATCTTGGTTTGCCATGATCACTCATGCATTGACCTTTATATTCTCCAGGAAGCTTCCTTAGCAAAAACAAAAATATTTTGAAGTGACCACTGACTTAGCCATCTTCCTGCTGCTCTTTGCGCATTTTTTGGTAGTTTTTGTCTCACGCAGAAACATTATTTCTGATAATGGCATTTCTGGTCTGGCAGCCACAAAAAACCCCAACTTTCTTAAGTGGTCTCATGTGGAACTGCATGTCTCATTTTAAGTCTCCTTTAGCATAAAATGCTTAATTAACCTATATCTCTGGACTCAATAAATGGATGCAAGTTCTGAGTATGTATTCCTATTCTTCTTCCCTTGGACAGTATGTTGAAGGCCATTGACTGGAAACAATTAAACCAACTATCCTGATTGTCTAAAGTTTTGTGGAATAGCCATTTCTGCATTTTGAATTCTGATACTTATTAGGTCAGATTTGTTGTCTTTTTTCCATGTCAGTGTCTCTCCTTATCTTTTCCTGGCAGTTCTCCTTGAAGCCCTTTGTCTCTGACTTGGTCTTTTCAGGATGAGCCAGAATGACAATATTTGTTATTTCCTAAACATAAGGATACCACTGAAAAAAGGAACTCTATTTGCTGTATTGCCTTCTGATCACTGCCATTGTTCTTTAGATTATGGATTAATTCCCAGCTATTGTTCAACTAAATTAATTCCTGCAGTTACTGTTCTCCTGAGGTGATTTGCTAAATCCTGATTTTCTATTCTCTGCTGCTGCTGGCACAAGATTCCTTAAAGTCAGGCGAAATTAGGCTGTGACTGCTTTGCAAGTAGTACAAATAGGAGCAGATGTGTACAAGACAAATGGTTGGTGCCGACCCAACATGCACATGATGAGCATTTCAGTGAGGTTTACTTTCACTCTAGCACTAGGTCTAATCTGGCCCTGTTGACTGAATGCCTGTTAGTGGTTGGAGTGAATCTTTTGATTTGGTTTTATCCAAAAAGAGTCCAGTTGTGTGCTTTGAAATCACGCCACGGTGCAAACCAATGTGCAGTAAGTGGGGATGAATAGGAGATTTGTTTCAAAACCACACCCCTGATCCAAACTATAATGCTTCCATGGATGTTTCCTTTTGTACCTGACTCAGACATCTCAGTAAATCCAATAAAGGGCTTATCTGGATCAGCTGGTGCTTAAATATTTCTGTGTATGTGGCCAGAAGGCTTCTTAACATCCCAATTGGACATGTTATTTTCACATTAATGTTACCATTATTGTGGAGACAGTCATAATTGCTGTTCTTGTAACTTGTATTTATGTAGAAAAGTAATACCAGAGAAATTCGAGTTAGAAATAAGGCACAAGGAGATTAACAGTGGAACAAACTACCAAGTGAAGTTCTGCATTGTCTAATTCTTGGTGTCTCCAAATGGAGGTCAGATGAATTTCTGGAAAACATGCTTTTGTTAAACTAGTTACTGACCCAAAATAGGGGCAACTGGCTGAAATTCTGTGGTCTGTGGTACTAAGGAGGTCAGACTAGATGATCTAATTTTCCCTTCTGGCTTTAAACTGTATGAGTGTGAGCAATTCCCCTGATCACAGGACACTTCTGTCCATTGAAAACTGCAGGATCAAGCTGTCAGTTACCAGTAGAGAACATTTGCTATTCTGCCATCAAATTAAGGAATTAATTTTAGGATATCACATTGTATCCTGGTTTATGATGCAAAGAGCTTTGTGTAAGCAAGGAAAAAAAAGACCCACCACCTAGGGCATGATTTAGATTAGGGCAACTCTGTATTGTAAGCTTAGCCTTTGATATTGCTTATCACAATTCAGATTCAAAATCAGATCTAGAATAGGATTTTGTTTTAGAGTTTCAGTGTCAGGAAGGTTAACGGGTTATTGACAGCTTTAGGAATGAAATGTCAGGGAGGAAATTAGAGCAAACATGCATCATGAGCCAGCACACAGCATGGCTGGTTTTAATAGACACGGCAGATCTTCTGTAGTAATGCCTCCATTAATAGTGCAGTTATCACTGTTGCCAGATGGTGTGATCATAAACACACAGAGCTTTTTCAGGGACCTATAATTTATCCTGATCCTTTCCTCCTCTGGATTCACCCAGAAGGAAAGCAAGTGGTACCACAGCCCACCCCAACTGATTTGGGTTTTTTTGCCAGGAAGTATGGAGTGGGGGCAGGATTACATGTGGGGGTCCATGGAGCCCACCAACAGAGACTGCTCTGATTCTTTAATGAACGAGCACATCCACTGCCGTTCTTAGCTGCTTCCTTCTCACTTATGGTTTCACTTGTACTGGGCTGTTCCATGCCGCATATTAGAAGGCAGGTTGCAGCTCCTTTGCAGCCATTTTAGACCCTCAATCTGACTTTGTTTTTTGTTTTTTTTTTCTTTAAATCGAAATTTTGTTAACTGAGTACCCATCTGTTCTCAATGAGTTTCACTCAACCACTGCAAAATCATCATTACAGATAAAAACTTGGACAATTAGGAAATGGGAGGTATTTTTAACTGTATTCTTGACAAAGCGTGTTCCTTGATAAATTGATAAACTGCTGTAGACTTCACAGTAAGTATGGGTTTGAACACATTTGAGAAATAAATAATAAAGTGTCTCCTAAAGAAGAAATCTGCAGAAAAAAGATGTTTTTCTCTTCCTATCTCCTAAAATAAAGATGCAGCACTGTGAAAAAACGTCTCAAAATATACTGAAATGGTATAATGTTCTTTTCAGAAATCTCAGATCTTAATGTTTCTAGGAAGTGGGAGCTACAGATGGCAATTTAAAAAAATTTCCTAGTAGACTCATTAGGAAACTTTACACTTCTCAGTTTAGATCCCTGGGTTACCTAAAAAGCATGTACATGAAAAAATAAAAGGTATCCACTTTTGGCCTTTGATTGTACAAAAAGGAACAACATGCATTACCAGTGTATTTCTTTGCTGTGTCTGCCTTATACATTTGGTAGGAAGGAGTGGGAAAAGAAAGAAGGATCCAGCTTCTTCTAAGCTCTGTTTGGTTTTGAACTGTTAGGATATTGCAGAAAGCGAACTGTGGCGCCTTAAATCTTGCTTTCATCAAGAAGATGGCAATTCAAAATAGCTGAATTTTGGTTAGTATAGCAGCAGGTCTCTTCGTATCTCACTTTTTGGTATTTGTAAGTAAACACACATGATTTATAGAATATTTTATTTCAGTTATTTTGACTTTGCCTCTCACCTCTTTGACCTAGAAAATCTAGAGTGCTTTAATAACCAGTGTCCTTATTAGAAACATTATGTGGCTCTTTTTGGAAAGGCAAGTTGAGTATGTGGCAAAGTGTAAGGAATTTTGATGTAATTTGTTCAGAGAGGCTGTTGCTTGACAAACCTTTTCTGAACAGGCTACATGGTAACTGAGAAATTGGAAGTCTTGAGGCTGGACTGGATAATGGACAATACATGCTTTCACTTCTGTTGCCTGCTCAAATCCCATCTGTCAAAGATTGAAAATTGTTCCCTTTTCATACTGGGCAAGTGGCCTGTGAGTAATTAGTTGGTTGACTCTGCCTCGTGCCTGATTGATTAAAATTTGCCCACAAGACAGAAACACCACCCCGTTTGGCACCTTGTCTGGTCGCTTCAAAAGCCAAAGCTGAATCAGCAACTGTCTTTGCTATATTCTTTTCCAGACCAGGACCGAGATGTTTTATTGTGTAGTGTGGAAATGCTTATGTTTTGTTGTCCCCAATTTTGTTCTCTGTAACGCCTGTCATAAGTACTACATGTAACATAGCAAAAAAGGGTTGTTTCCCGGGGATGGATGACTTTAATCCCTCTGCAGAGTGCCAGGATCAGTGGTTCACTCCATCAACAGTTCTCCTCATGGAATAAATATCACCCCAAAACACACTCCACTTCACACTGTCTCTGCATTTGCTAAAAGCTGTGTAAGACTTTATCATGCATTTTGAGTTGACTCATGCCTAGCTAAAGACAAAAGGAGGAAATATTACAGCAATGAAGTGACACCACATTATCATGAAAAAATAGAAGCTTGCTAGAAATGATAGCTTGTGAGTTTGTCCAGTCTTAGAGTAGGGCAAACCTATGGGCCACCATTTCCAGGGCAGCACCTCAGCCTTTCACAATGGGAATATTTCCACAAGGGTTGATTGAGCAATTTCTTCAATGGACAAGGCATAAGTATGCTTCTTTGGCATGAAGGTGGCATGTGCCTTTTTTTTCGCTCTTCCTCCTGCTTTCTTTTACTTAAGCAAATTGAGTAATTACAGTCACAAAAAAAAAAAAAGGAAAAAAAAAGAAAAGAAAGAAAATTGCATGCTTCACTTACTTACATTTATATTTAATATCCAAGACTGAACTTAAACTTGTGGGAAATGTGAAAACTTCCTCAAGCTTTTGGGGGCTCTGCGCCCTGAATGCCAATTGGTGGCTACTCCAAATTGCTGTTTATGATCCTACTGCTCCTATACACAAACACTGAATTTCTCTTGTATGCCCAATTCCCCTTTTGGCATTGCCAAAACTCTCTGTCCTACAGCTCTCATAAGCAGTAGATCCAGTTTTTCTCTAGTTTCTGCAATGACTGCTAATACAGCTGTAGAGGTAAAAGCTGGTTGGGAGAGAATGAAGTAGGGTTTGGATGGAATTATATCAAGACAGAGAAGACCTTCACTTCATTACAGAGGAGATAATTTCAGCAAGAGACAAAAGACCTGAAGAAATAAGGTTGGAAAGAAAAGCAGCAGAGAGAGAGGTGGCTTATGTAAGAAGGGAGAGTCGGCTGGGAAGCAGGGGTGGGTAAACTGAACTGAGGGGCAGAGAGATAAATAGAAGGAAAGAATTAAGGTTAAAAAGAATAGAGTTGGTGATAAAGTAGAAAAAAAATGCTGTCATGAGGAACAGGAAAAGGTGAACAAGAAAACATATTGAAAGAAGAAAAGTTTTCAGGTTATTGGGGAATATCTATCTTGTAGGTTCCAAGAAACAAGTCAATGGTGGTGCATATTTTAGAAAACTGAGAAAGAAAGAATAATGAAAAAGCAAAGAAGAAAGAAGAAAATTTTAAGTAGATGTTATTTAAGGTCTACTTAAAGTTTTAGCCACATAGCTCCTGGTGAAATGACCAGGAGTGAAATAGGTATCATTAGTTGGCTTTCAAAATCTCAACCTTAGAGTTCATACTGTAGAAATGTTAGAGATTATATTACTACTATGCAACAATATATAATAACTAAATTATTAATTCATATTAATATAAATTATACGAATATATACAAGCTAGTATCTATATATGTTACAAATATTGACTAGCATGAAGAAACATAATAGTCCAGTTATAAATTAAGTATAGAGTAACATAGAGGGTTCCATGCTTTGTCTAAAACCAAAAGTGTAGGGAAATGAGAAAAAGGATTTTTTTTTCCTTTTTTTTTTTTACACAAATATAATGTTTGTTTCAGTTCTTTTTTATTTTGAAGTTTACTGCTTGTGAGATAAGGTGATTATGTGTTTTGGGAAACGAGTGGTTGATGTGAGGAAATGCCTCAACTACAGATTGAACTCTTAGAAAGTCACACCTGCATTCATGCTGGCGTCCAAATAGCATCAGCATCCAAAAAACTTAGTGGGATTTATGAAAGGACAAAGCATTCTGAGTACACCTAGGGTGATGAACTCATTTGAAACAGACTGTAAGCATGACAAAATGGTGCTTTGGAGCTGTAAGATTTTTTAAAGGTGTGATTCCCATTACAGATGCTGAACATCTGGAAATACAACTCTGCCCTTTTAAAATTCTAGCTGTGTTTCTAAGTCCATTTTGATTGTAGCTGTTATTACCTATTGATAAGAGCAACACAAAATATGGGGCAACAGGTAAATTCTTCACCCAAAGGCTATCAGTTATAAAGGTGTACCTCTGATGCTGTATATATGACTATCTACTGATGTTTAAAAAAATAGGTCTTAGCCTCAATGAGGTGCCTCAGATTCTTCTGCTCTTAAAATTATGATTTTGTGTGAGAGAGAATTTTCCTTCCCACCCATAAGGATTAGTGGGAGAAGGTGTTGAACCCACCATCTGATGCAGCATGAAAATCTGCAGTAATCTGTACTGATTTAATCTATTTTTTTCCATTTCACCATGTTAGCATCTGAAACCTAGTATGCCTTCTTTCGACCATGTAGCCCAAGATATTAGTACAGTACTAGTAAAATGAGGAGCTGAAGATTCAAAATCCTCACCATAAATGGGCTACAATGGTGCGTATTCCTACCCTATGCAATGAAAATCGTCTTGTTCATTTACAGTACGTGCTGATGGAGGCTTCTGTGCAGTATCATTTACAGCCGTGTTGTCTTTGTAGATGCCTTCCACAATGTGAGAACACTGATGAGTGGAGGGGGAAGGGGACGACCTTCCATTTGCCATATGGAAAACATCTGTAATGGGCAACATAGCTCTCTAAAGAAATGTGTTGCTGTTTCTTCAAAGTGTTACATAGACAAAAGGTATCAACTTGAATTTTTACCAGGGCTGACTGTCCCAGCCTCTAGAGCCATTTACCATAATACCAAAGTGTTCTTTTACACGAGACAGGCAGTAATGTTTTTCACTGTCTCACACAAAAAGAATGTAACATCAACTGGAAAAGTGTAGTGTAGTCAAAGTGCTCCAAAAATAAAACAAAAGAAACAATATCATGCCCTTTTATTGTGGCCCCTTAACTCTAGTCCTCTGAGAACAGTGCTGATTGATGTCAGTGATGCAACCTAAAAATTATTGTCAATTACCCAAAACAAAATGCACAAAAGCAGCATTAAGGGTCTGATTTCCGTAAAAAAAAAAAAGCCAGGAAATTCAGAGCTACTGGACAGCCAAAAACCTGGATTTGACATTCCCATTTTACCAACAGCCATTCTGCTGGGGGGGGGAAGGAGAAACAAAGAAAAAGGGAGTTACACCATTACAATAAATAATGTGACTGAGACAACACGCTTTCTTTCTGCTGAGGTCCAGACCCACTGGGTCCCATTAGCTTTAAGACAAGGAACTCCAATGTGTTCTAGGTTTGGAGCTCAGTAAATCCTCCACCACCTTTCTGCTCTTTTTTAACATAAATTCTTTTATTACTTTAGTAACAATAACCTTTTTAAGAACTGTAAATGAAGAGTTAGGTATGAGACCTAATTTACAGTAATTATTTACTGTTCTTGTATTTCCAGCCATCGGAAGTGGGGGTGTTGCTATCAGCATGATTAGCACATGTTATGTATTTGGTGCAATAATTGCACAATCAATCGGGATCAACTCCGCACTCTTTGATAAATGAACATGCAGTAATCGAGATGTTCTGATGTCAGCATGCACACAAATCAAAATGTTCCAACATCAAAGAAGTACTCATGAAAAAACTTTCATACAGGATTTAAATATTCCTCAATGTTATTAAAAAAATATGGGCTGCAATATCATGAAAAGCCCTTGGTGGAGGTACAAGCGGGTAATCCATCTCCCTATTCTAAGCCTCTATTTAATGACTGAACAATGGCAATCAGCCAGAAGAATCTCATGGCCTGCCCGGTTTGTTCTCAGACAAGTATCAGTTTTATAAATGTGCATATAAATGTATGTCTTCTGTAAAATTGAATACAAAGGGAAAAATATGAGATGTGGTCATGAGGAAGAGAGAGCTTGATGTGATAAGTCAGTCCACTGACTTACCAATGTTAATAGCATTGGTCTGTATTTGCATTTCAAAATCAGATTCATTTAAGTAAAGTGTGCCATAGCAAGTACTGTGTATGAGTGGGTCTGTGGAGCGGGAGTGTAGTATGAAAGTTCAGAGTCCACCTAGTTATTTCATTTTATTCACAAAATAAATATCATTGCCCCCTCTAAACACTAATCAATGAGAAGCAGCCAAAAAGAATATTTAGTCAAGTCTAGGAAGGACATTTTTGAATTCTGCTATTCTCAGTAACCATCCAGTGTCTCTAGGATGACGCATTTTGTCAAGACGATAGGCAGATAAGAAATAGACAGACAAAAAAATATTTGGAAAGATTACAGATAACTTAAGCCACACTTTGGAGAGACTAGAAGTCTACCTTGACTTGTGAACCAGCTTTTCCAACATATGAATGTGGGTATAATGTTATTTTAAAAGTATAACGTAAAACAAAGTCTGGGCTTCCGTAGGATCCCAAGTTTCTTGGTACATCCTTGCAGCTCATAACTTGCCAGAAGCTCTTTGGAGGTCCAAATACGTGAAGGAGTCTTTCTGTCCTGCAGGTGGCCGCTGGGAAGAGACCCAGGTCCTGGGGAAGCAGAACCAGTCCCTTCAGTGTGCATGGTGATTAGGAGGGACCTGTGCTTTTTATGTGTCCCCACTTGCTCATTTACAAATGAAAACACCCACAATTGAGCTCTTCATGTGCTCGACATGTTTCGGCATTGAGGTCCTGATTGCTGGCTGTCAGGAGATAGTGAGCAGGGCCACGACCACACAGACCAAGTCAGGCGATCTTGTATTGTTCACAGATGACCAGATCATTCCTGTTACCAATTTTTTTCCTTCTCTTATTCACTTTGCATATATCAAAGAAATCTGTTCTTCGTACTGCTTTCTTTTCCACATCCTCATGCTTAGATCTGACTTGAATGGGATAAATGAGACATTACTTTGATGGGGCTGGCCAATACTGAAATGGGTTGTTACTTAAGGGAGGAGCATCTTACTGTGATTATCACCAATTACAAGTAAATCGTTAACTGTTCAAAGGAATTAACTGCTCTGCTTTATATATTTTACGGGCATATTGCATTCTTTGAATAAGGAGTAGGACATCGGACATATAATTAAAGAATAACCTTTAATTGCCTAAGTTATATATGCTTCCTGTCGTCAAACAACTGTATCAATATATGGCTGGATTAAAGTTCAAGTTAGGAATGGAGCTTTGTTTTGAAGTATAAGGACATTTGGCTTTCATACTTAATGGACCATTTTTTGTTTGGATTTGATCCTGGTCTTCAGAATTTCAGGAGGGACCAGAAAACATATTTTGATTCAGGGCTATTTCTGCTTTAAATGTCATAAAACCTCATAGTGTGTAATAATTTATTCTTCTGCTAAAGTATTGTTTTAACTGGTTAAACTGCCTCAGCACTTGGATTTTTTCTCCAGCGTGTTGCAGAAATATATGTGAAAGATCGATTGGATGCCATTCTGCAGCCTAATCCTACATCATTTATTCAGTTTTACCTGAGAGAAAGGTCCAAATGTGTGTTCTTCTGGGTTTAATCAGTCCAACTACAATTGACTCAACTTTTGCCTGAATAAGGAGTGAGTAAAAACTGAACGAAAGCCTCAAGATTTGGCTCTTATTCATTAACCTCAGGGCAGACTTCATTTTGTATGATTTTTAAGCTATTAAAGTGTTGGTTGGCTCCCATTTGAGCTCAAATTCCTAATATCACCAAATAATTATGTGGAGATGATGAAATGAAAAAACAGGCATGTATTCTCCAAACACGTGTTTCAGTCTGGGTGGCTGAAATGGCTCATAACACTCAATGCATGAAAATGGGGTGGATTGAATAAATTAGCAGAATCACAAAAGGAAACCACTATAGGAAATAGTTTTACACGTGTAATCACTGAAATACTCTAGTGAATGTGTCAATCTGTACTAAATAAATATATTTGTTTATAGACATGCTCTGTATTAGCTTCCACTCTTTCACAGCACTTTGCCAAACAAAATCCCACTAGAAGTAGGATGTTCGCACCCGAGTAGGAGTTTCTTGGATAAATATTTTTTCTATATTGAGACCAAAACCACTTCTACAAATTTCAGACTTTGATTGAAATAGTATATTTCTTTTGCGCCCCCCCCCCCCCTTTTTTTTCCCCTTTTTCCTTTTTATTTTTCCTTCCCATATCCTCCACTGGCAACCACTGATGCATTACCTTAATTCCTCTTACCTCCCACCGCTCCGGTGAGCAGGCGCCCCACTGCAGACAGAGCGCGTCAGTCAGTAAGGAGCCCGGCTAGAAGTGGCCGCACCCGAATGCCGCCACCAGCAAAGGGCCTCGGAGCCTGAGAAAATTCCTCTGTTTACAGACTGACTCTCTGCCCTTCGTTGTTGGTTGGGTTCTCATTTCCCCGGTGAAATGCTTCCTTGAATCAAAGGGAGAACAGCGATTCTTGAATCAAAGGGAGAGTGCAGAGAGCACTCACAGGATGTTTTTCAGGGGGTGGGGGAAGAGAGGTATGTTGCAAAATGTCAGATGCTCCTTCTTATTAGAGTTTCAACAGTTTTAAGAAAAGAATGTAGGTGAACTGCCTTGTTTTGCTCAGATAATTGAATTTATTTCAAAGTAATACACGCTCCTTCTATCCAATAACTGCCAATTTCAGCATCCATTTCTGTACATCTGGTATTTCAGCTGTTACAATGGAAGTTGTAATGTAATGAAAATAATAATTATGGATTAGCATACGGTGTTTTCAAAATGCCATATATTAGCTCTGTAATCAAGCAATCCTCAAAAAAGGTTTTCAGCAAGTGATAGTATTTCTGTTTCAAAGGCAGGGGAAATTGAAACACAGAGACATTAAGTGGTTTGTCTGAGGCCACACAGCAAGTAAGTGTCAGAGCTGGGAGCAGAGCCCAGCCCTGGCTCCTGTCCGTGTACTCAGACAACTGTACCACACCATATTGTTTCCAAATAAATTTGCTAAAAATCGTATGCTGAGCTCATGAGGAGCAGTGACATGGAGGAGGAATTTAACCCTTCTGTCACTTCCTACAGAAGAAGAACCTGAGCCTCTACAGCAGTAGAAAGAAACCTTAAAAAGCCAAGAAAAGCCTTCCTTGGCGAGATGGAGCCATCCAGGTTATTTCATGCTGAATTACTCTCAGGTTGAAGGAGTTTTTATTATTAGTGGTATATTTTCACATGGGAGTGCTGTGACCGTTCACTGCCCTTGAGTCATAAACCAGAGGTTTCAGTATCTAACCATCCCTGAAGTCTTTTCTTTGTATGTCTCAAAGCTTCTAGCTTTAACTTCATACTCAGACATAATAAAGTTGCCCGCATACATTATTGCTGCTGTACAGCTAAAGCAGCAAGTTGAGACACATCAGAAGAGGAGACATTGGCCTCTGAGCAACTCAAAGTGTTTTGACCAGTTTGGTGACGTAAGGTGGTAAAATTATTAGTGACCTAATTGTGATGCTCATGAGGAGATCAGGGATAGTCAGGAACCACTGCATTTCCATTGGGATAGAGGGATTGAGCTTTCCCAATTACAATGGGGTCCAATAGGTTGTATCCATCAAGGTTTGGTGCCTCATGGAGACCTGCTGTCTTCAGAGCATGTCATATGCAGCCAGTTACGGGCCATTAGACCCACAGCAATAATAATCTGCTGGATTTCAATTTGGTCTGCAGGAGAAGCAGACTGCTCCCTTGGACCAGGAAAGGCAGGTGATGGAGCTCAGCTACACATTTTGCAGCCTGGGGGAAGGAATTCCTGTCTCTGACTGTGAACGGAGAGCAGCATGAGGTTGAGTAGGGCTCAGAAGAGGAATTTCTATCAGTGTGCTAAGCAGTGTTGTGTTTTCTCAAACAATTAAAGAAGGTTTCTTGCTCTCAGACAAATAAAGCTTATTAAAGCTGGTGGCAGTGATGGGAAGAACTTTGTGAAAATATGTCTGTTTTGCAAAGCTGGCTGCCAAGTATTGTTTTATAGTTCAGTTTTTTCCTTCTTTCTCCACTGTTTACAGTACCCTCTGAGAAACTTTAAATGATCTCTCTCTTCTTACCAATTTTGTTCGTTTTTTCTTTTGGCAGATATTGGTACCCCACTCCCACACCCTGGTTCTTGCTGCAACAGAAACCGTGATATTTTTGCCTTATTTTTCTTTTTCATAATACCAGCCCAGCCCTGAGAACAGTGTTTGCTAGTTAACTGTCGTATTGCAAATTTGGCCAAATGAGCTGAAGGACAGCAGTACAAGCCCTACATTTTGTTCTCCTTCCACTGGTGGTATTGCATGAGGTGTCTGACACATACATTTGGTCCTTGTTTTTGAGATCCTATGTCTCCATTGGCCTTGGGAATGTCGTTATTGCCAGTGGCAGAGAGCAACTATAAAAAAATTGGGTAGCTGAGATCTAGACTATGTTCTTTAATAGACTTGGATGATATATCCTGGATATAGCTTGTTCCGGGACACAGCAGCATGGTTTTATTTGATTATTGAAAAGGTTTACGTCATTGGCATATAAAAGGTAAGTCAAAGCCCAGAACTGACTTTGCTGGAAAGCATTTTGCTACAAGCTGTTGAAAGTTGTTTACTGAAGCAGTTCTTTTATCAGTGTGGGATGTTTGTGGCTACCTACATAAAGTGTGCTGATGATCTCAGTCACCTTCCTGGACAACAGGTACTCACGGCGTGGAAGCTGCTGCTGTTGCCGTTGTCTCACTCGGTGGCTGAAGGCTCAGGGAACAGACCTGAGGAGCAGAGTGGTTTGTTGGTGTTTCTTACACTTAACTGTAGTGTCTCTGGGGCTAGCTTAAGTACAAATGTGGTTGTGCTTCCAGAGGGACCATCACTGTATGGGTAAATGGATGCTATAGCTTTCGTCACATCAGTCTGGCCTCATCATAATGAAATCTGTGAGATTTCATGAATACAGCAGGGCAGATCATCCAGAGCATCACAATCTACTAAACCTGGGTGTTCACAGATATATATTTGGGCTTTGCTGTTCATTATTGACCATGTACTAGACATTATATACATAAAACGTTCCCTCACCCACTGAGTAATACCAGGCATCTGTGCTTTGGCTACTGATTAAAGATGGGTTTATAGAATTAGAGCCTTCAGTGCTATTGTTTAAAATTGGAGAGAGAATTATCCATTATATTTCTTTTGTAACATCTATGTACTTTTAAAAAGGTGAGTTTATAGCTACACAAATTTATTTAAACTTAAACAGAAGCAACTCATTCTAAACAACATATGGATTTTCTTTTTATAACAATGTTGCTTATACTTTGCCTCCTAAACTAATTATTATTTTAATCTCTAAATAAGCTGACACTTCTTTGCATATGGTTTCTCTATGCAGGCTGGGAAAAATTAGAGCAGTAACCTTTTAATCATAGGGGGTTTAATGTAGGTGTTTGTAGATGTACAAAGAACTATGAATCTGTCCAGGATGACTTGTTTGATATTATGGCGGGCTAATGAAATTTCAAAGTTAACATTCCCCAAATAAAATGGAAAGAAGACATAGGCAGAAAAGGAACAGATTTAAAATTAGAGAATCTTTGTGGTTTATGGGTTCCAGGTTATTTGGAATGGAATGAAAATTAATGCTACATCCTTTTTTCCATCCTGCCAGCCAGTGTCTGATCCAAGAATGTCTCTTATTTAAAGGGCAGGGCTCCCTCCACTGTTCTTAACTAAAGGTTTTCACTGTCTGAGATCCAATCCTCCATGATTTTCACAGTAACCTTGTAAGACTGCATGAAGAGAATTACTTAATGGAAAGAAGTTTTGCATATGATTCCCCTGTCATAAGCCTGTTCAAGTCATATGGTTCAATTTACATTTATGCAAATGTGAGAGAATAGAGTAAAATTACCAAAGGAGGAAAGGACCGTGGCATGTCACAAACAAGATTTGCCTATTTGTATTTATGTTTCCTAATGAAGTTCAGCCAGGACTTGCTCTTTAATTTTGATGTCTCTGTCTGCCATTCCACTTTATGCATTGTAATTAAACCACTTGCCCACACACATACAAGAGGACACCAAGAAAGGGAGACTTCAAGTTTTAGAAATGCCATTCTGTGACTTGCTTATACAGGACCTATAATTCGAGCTTTATAGTTTTTAAGTGATACAACAGACCTGTGGTATGACATGGTGCCTTAGCTTTAATGTAAGCAGAACTCCTGGCTTAAACCAATGGAAGATTTGGCCCAATAAACTTTAGTGTCTAGGATGCCCGCTGGAGATGTTTTATCATAGACTTTCCAAATTTTATCCTGAATAAGAATTAAACATCAACCCACTCAGAAATCACAACTGTCTTTCTCTTGTCAAAATTATTCTTTCTCATCATGTTACAGCTATGAAATTATGCTCTAGTGTAAATTGTTAACTGGAAACCATTTCTAGCCAAAGTGACAGTTCAGAAGTCTTAGTTTTCTAACCTTCTATGTTACCTAATTGAGGAGTACTCACATCTTCAGATTTGGCTGGGACTTGTTTCTGTAAATCACAGCTTCAGTATATCTTGTGTTAACAAACACAAGATATATTATTATTATATATTATTATATATAATTATCTGCCCTGAAATTGGTCCTGTGAACTCTTCAGTAAATGGTTTCATTTTGTGTGACCTGCTGTGGGGACGGGACTTTTGCTGCCCTCTTCATGTAGTGGTTCTTTGTGGTCCTTCATAATATGCTACCTCAGGCTACCACTACAGAAGAGACATGGGACCAAGAAAAAAGAGTGGAAAATGGATGATTTTTCATGAAATTTGACTTGCTGCTTGACTAAGGCATATTGTTCCAGGTTGCTTTTTTAAAATATTAGTTTTCCTTTCTTTCACCAAACTAAGGGCAAAGCATGATCTTTCATGACGGGTGACTGACAGCAGTGAACACTGCTCATCTTTTCTGCTCCATTGTACCTCCTTTCAGACTGTTGAAAAAAAAAACCCAACCTACCTTCATTTACTAAATAATGATAGCATTCCCAAGAAGATCTTTATATTAAAATCCAATGTGCTTTAATAACTTGAAGGAGCAACATTTTCAAGGCAGGGTTCCTATATTATATGCAAATAGAGGATGCCTGAGAAGCCATGAGAAGACTCTTCACAGGGTGCCTAGATTGGTTGTCCTTTCACCTTCATCAGGGTCAGAGATGGGGGATGCAAAATCTTGTCATATGATAGCAAGGGGCAAGAAGAGTTGTTGTGAGAGCTAAATTGACCAAATAAGGTTATATCAACTTTTCAGATCATGGAAACTGTTCTGGGAAGGTGAACTATGTAACTTCTGCCAAGCTAGGTGATTTCCCACATCTAAAAGGTGGTCCTTTGGCCACCTGCACACATGGTGGGTACAGTAACAGGCTGACAGACCTTCAATCATGGCAAATGGTTGAAGCCCACAGAAGAAAAAATCAAAGTACAGGCTGGTAGACAGTAAATTTTGAGAAAGAGCACACATAAAATGCAGTAGATGCTTTTCCAAAAAGAGCTCCAGGATTGACCATGGACTTGTTATCTACTGATGTTGGGCTATATAGCAAGACCTATCCAGCAAAATGCATACAGCAATGGCTTGACATTTTAATCCCACATCAAGAGTCTGCATCATCCTCTATCTGTAATTCTGAGCCAAGTAATCATATTTTTTAAAAACATTGGATACTGCCAAAGTGGCATAAAGCACCAAGAAGTGTCATCTAAAACCTTTACATTATATCAAACCATGTTAAATGACTGCCACATACATAGAAACTCTCTCTTGCAAGGGCACATACACAGGCAAGTTTGATAAAAAACATCTTGCCTTTCTCTTCACAGTTCTTGGCATGAAAAGATATGTCTTTTAGTATCACAAATTCAGCTGTATAGATCTTAAAGATATATAGCTCAGAACTATGGGATGACTGTAAAATAGTTTTGCTATGCATAAAAGCATTTTGGAAGTTAAACTTTATTATCTAGTAATGTATCGAAATAAGAATTGTTATCTTGTTATGGAATCGGATGAATCAAACTCTCTCCTCTGAAATACTGATTTTCAAAACAGTTATCTTTAAGCTGAGGTTGAAGATAAAGATTGTTTCTGAGTATAATGCTTCACTTTATGGCTAAATTCCATAATAAAATATACATATATCAGAATCACTTTCTGTAGCTTGGGAAGGAAAAAAGTGTTGTTTTCATTATTGCTGAACTTCAAAATGGCTTAAGGAATTTTGTTGGTCCTTTCCAAAGAAATTGAACTTCAGGCATAAATTAAAGCAGAGGAAATTTCAGCCCAAGGGCAAATGTTTCAGAAAGTTTAAAATATGTGAAACAGCAAGTTAAGTAGGAAATAGTTTTCAATCCTGACTATAGCCATGCTAGTTATAATATATGGCTAAATATAGACTGGTGGGTGTGTCCAACTTTCTGAAGGTGTTATCCTCCCTCCTCTGAAACTTGCTTCTAAAATGACCTTTTCAGGGGTAGAACTAACTGTATAATATTGCCCATGTTGGAAAATGTTAAACTTCATTATTTCCCAGGTGAGCCCAGCCAAGCCCAACTTTGCTTTGCAACCAAAATTCCTTTTGAAAAATCCAACCTTTTATCTTTCATGTGGATCCAACTTTATACTTGGGTTCATTTATCTTCAAGCAAACTGCACAATAGCCCTGAATATTTTGTTTATGTGTTAAAGGTTATCACTTGGGTTATAAAGCTCTGTATAAATATCGGGGTCAATTTGCTAAAAACATTACTTTTGCATTGACTTCAAAATGCCAACTGTAATGGTTTGGGCAAGCTGCAGATCCAAACTCCCTTGGACTTGCTGCTTGTGGTTTTGGGAATGTATTGGATCCTTTCAGAATTATTGGCTAATCTGTTTTTGTGCATTTTGTGTTTTGGATGTAGAGTCTTTGGGTTTCTTTTTTGTTTTGTTTGTGGTGATACTGTCATGTCTGATGACTGGCTATATATCCAGAGCTAATATTCTGCTCTTTGGCTTTAATGCCATATACCGCTAGTCGCTATATTGAAGTATGGTGTTAATGTCAAGGATGCTGTAATGAACATCTTGCACATATTTCCTTTTGCATATTCAGTGCCTGTAAATGTCTCTCAGAATACGTGCTTGCTGGTTTTGAAATTATTTCCTTACAGTTCGGTATAAATACTATTTATGTACAAAGTTGTTTGAGGTTATTCTTTGCTCTTAATGATACTTTTCTAATTCTATTTAAGAGAGGAGAAATTGATCTTTCTGAAATTAATTAGGAAATTGGTAGAGCCACTAAAAATGGTAGTTATATGTGGCACTTCCTAAGTGCTTGAACTTAAGAGGTAAAAAATAATCTGACGAAGCACTAAATGTAATAAAATAGATGACTGTATTTTCATTTTTGAGACTGAATGACTGCTGAAGGTGAACCAAATAAAGCAAATGTATTTACACTCCTTTCCTTTTTGAAGCTATCATTAATATCACAAAAAAAACCCCAAACCAATACATTTTTAAACTGAGAATATCCCCTTAAAATATAGGATTTCCAGCATGCCTGGCGTAAAAAGGCATAATTTCCTATATTGATTCAGAAAGAGATGTTAAAAATGTATGAAAGGTATTTTAGTGAGACGTCACAGGATCTTTTAAAATTATTTTCTCAAATGCTATTTAACTCTTGTGCTTCTTTAGCATTGTAAACACTTGATCCCAGGTTACAATATATGGGATATCAAATTATTTTGTGCTGATCAGAGCATCTCTAAGATTAATTGGTTTTGGGGGGTGGGGATTATACCAGTATCTGTTTACATAGCTTTGGACTCAGACTGTAAGTTTGGAAAACTGTAATTATTCAGTAATTTATACACTATTAAGATAGGTTAGAAATGATTATTGAACATAGTGAATAGATAACTCATGTTTATAAGGGACTAACAGATTCAGCATATTTTTGGCCTCATCTGTTTTGCAGGCAATTAGCAAAATAGGATGTTGCATTTTTGCATATCTTTTTCTCTCCTGAAATAGAGTCGCTAACCACTTGCTAGCTACACTGATTTTTTTATAGACAAAGTGGTTGCTTATAGCTTCCCCACCAGAAATGTTCAGATTAAGCACACTATTAGATTGCAGCCAGAATAGTCTACAAAACAGGAAGAAAGCCTTGCCTTCTTCCCTTATTTAAGTTGATGTGATAATTCATTACAGATTTTCTCTTTCTTTGACAGAGTGCCTACCGCAGAAATGGGATGACTTTTCTCGCCTGCTAATATGGATGTGACTGCAGCAGCAGGAAAGACAGTGTTATATTAAGGTGATTTTCTTTTCCTTCATGGAAGGAAAAAAAATAACAAGCTCCAATGTCTCTGTGTACCAGTGAGTGGGCTGGTTTGTTGTGACTATCTGCTGGCTGACTCTGTCTCTTTTTCCAGCCCCCTCAATCGTTCTTCTTGTTTACTAGCTGGAACATTTAGCTAGTTAATGGCAGGATGTTTGGGATAGGGTGTAGGTGGACAAGAATGCAGATCAGACAATGCTGAAGTTTGCAGGGGACTTGCTGCTGTCAGCCTCTTAGTGAAATGCAATGTCATTTTTATTTAAGTCTTTGAAAGTCTGTATGTTCTAGAGACATTTTTTTTTTGTAAAGCAGCATGGGGCAGAAAGACGCCAGAGATAGCCTGGGTTATATAGGTTTTATAGATTATTAAAAGATTACCTATGCTTTCCTTGTGATTTTTTCTAAAAGAAAAACTGTTTTCCACAATTTTCCACTATTTTCCACTGATTTCTCTCAACTAATTTTTAAGTGTTCAGACAGGGTAATCCAGTTTAATCCAATGAGGAGCTTTTTTATGAGAGTAATAGCTAGTTCAGATCCAAAGATATTCAGAAAAAAAGTTCAGATTAACTGTACTTTACCAGTTAGAGACTTTTCTTTTTGCAGACCCAAGGATAGGCTAAATCAGCCCCAAATTCTAAGTATTTAAGTCTCCTAAGGCTCGAGCTATCACTGTCTGAAATCAAGGAAAGCCTTTGAAGTGATTGGCACTGGATTGGGCCCCTATTCAGAAAAATGCATCCTAAAGTACTTAAATAGCTGTGTCTGTCTCGGTGGTTGTAAGGCAAAGGCTTAACGCTATGTACTTGCTCAGCGTTTGCTGCAGGAAGCAGATGTTGTCTCTGTTGTTGACAAAGGCAGCATTACTGTTGGATTTGGTTAAAGAAGAAATGGGCTCTTTTTTTGCCTTTTTTGTGTTTTAGTTCATGTTGTTTATTTTCAGATTTATTTTTTAAATCTCAGTCCCTCCTTCTATGCTTCTTCCCATCCGCTGCTCCTCCAGCCTTCGCTGGCCTCACAAGCAGATTCATTTCTTTCAATAAAAACTGTACAAATATAGAGCTAACCACGATGATGCTTGACCAGAGAAAAGGGCTCATGCTTCAGCCCGTCATCAGGATTTACAAGCGTGACCTGCTTGTATCCCTGTGGTACCCCTTCGGCCCAGGGGTCTGCTCCAGCCACTCTAAGCCCAGCCTTGAAATCTAACTTAAACCTCAAATTAATACAGAGCGCTCAAGAGATCGTGAGGAGATCAGCAAAATATCACTTTTATATAGTTCAGCCATCCTCATCCTTTGTGCTTAGTATGTGAGGTCTTAATTTTTACTCCCACTGTATGCTCTTGTAGTAATTTGTAAGTGGTTTCGTTGCCCTCCTTTCCTGGACCTGCTTGCAAAACCTTTAAAAATACATATATATTTTAAATAAACAGAAAAATGCCTCTTTTTGCAACCAAAATATTGTAAAAGTGAACTTTGTACATCAAATATTATTGCCATTCATAAATTGCTTTTTTGTTTTACCTGCTTATGCTTCTGTTTTCTGGGGCTAAAAGTAATGTGTACAATGCAGTGTATTAAACGGGGGCGGGGGGGAGAGTTTTCTGATGTTCCATCTGTGCTTCTTGAAATATATGGTTAAACTTTTCTTTTTATCATCACTCTTATTTTTTTTGGCATTCTAAATCATGGAAAATTATATGCTTGCTGTAAACATCCAGACTTTTTTAAAAGGACACCAGCATTTATTGTATTTGGTTTCGATGTGCAGGGATAGAGAAGAAACCGTTTCAGGCACTGGGTACTGAAATCAAAATTCCTTCTGTAGCTGTATCTCTCCCAGATTTTACATTTTAAAATATGCATAAGCAGGAAAAATACTGGCACTTACTTTTTACTGGTCTACTTAAAGTCCCAGAGAATGAAGACTCAACATGCATTTCTCTCAGAAATATGACAGATCATGTTTTTGTTGGTCTGCTGTATGTTTGTCTATCTTGAACAGTCTGACAGGCAATTATTTATAAAACCTGGATTTGCCCAGTAAACCCATATAATAACCTTTCACTTCTCTACACAAGTCAGAGAGCTGAATTTAGAGTAAAACAAGGTAGGTTATGTGTCCCTATCTTGGACTAACCCAGTTTATTCTTATTTTGGGAAGTAATCACTTTTTTTCTCATCTTCAAAGTTGTTCAATTTAAAACACAAAAGTGACCGCTAGGACTTGCGCTGCATACAGAGTGTGTCCTAGCACCGCTTTATGTGCTGCAGAAGCAGAGATGTATGTTTAAGCTGGTACTACACATTTTATCTAAAACTTTTTTCTGTATTATAAGTATAAAAATCAGTTTGAGATTCACCTAAGGACTGTGTACAAATAATTTTGTGCTTGTATAATTTCAACTTGCAGAATCTTAGCAAGGATTTGTAGCAACTGAATCAGGTTATGCTGATTATTTAACATCAGTTACCTGAAGAAAGGAAACAGAATCAATTTTAGTAGGAATAAGACTCTGTAGCATTTAAGGGTGTGGGGGTTTTGCTCCATGTCTACCTTGCTGTATGGTTATAGTGCCTAGCTTTTCGGTTTCTTGGTCCAGCTATCCACAAAACAGGGATAATAATTCAGCTTGAAAATCATCAGAGGTGAGCGAGCCACGACGCAGATTTCTAACTGGGCTTTCTCTCATTTTCTGACCTGTCCTTCCTCAGGCTTTCTTCTGAGAAAATAAATCGCTTTAAAAATCTCTTGCCTTCATCTGGAAATCAGGAGAAACTGACAATGCTCGGTATTTCTCCAGAGACACTGAGGACCTTGCAGAATTTGCCCCCCTGGGTTTCCACAATACACTTCTCGTTGTCAAGTGAAGATATCACTGGAGCAGGGGAAGTGTTTTCTGTCACTTCTTGAATTTAGATGAACCTTAGCGTTGTATTAACATTCTGCCATCAGCCGTGCCTAGATCTCATAAAATGTTTTATAGCTTCCCGTCTAGCTCATACAGAATGTTTCATAGTACATAAACACTTCTACTAATAATTTAAGAATAAATAGATAGTGACATTAGTCCCAAGTCTAACCTCTGCTTGAAACGTACACAGTTATAGGGTGTGTTTTTTCTCTTGCCTAAATGAACCATCTTGTCCAAGGTTAGACTTTTTATACCTCTACTATATATCTACAGAGAGTGGCGGTGCAGCTAGGGAAACGCAGTGGTGGCATGCATTAAATCCAGGGCTTTACTTGGGGGGCACAGAGCCAGCACAAAGCAACAGAGCTATCCCTGAAGGAATTGAATGTAAATTTGATGGTTTAAATAAGGCCAGATGCCTTAAAAATTATTTTGAAAGCTGTATCTTTAATGTAGCTCTTAACTTGTTTTTTCTGCTTCAGATAATGATGTTGCCTTTACAAAGTAATAAGAAAAAAATAGCTCTCATCTATTGTGGGGAGACAAAAATCAGATACTTTGGCTTCTATAAATCCCTGTAATGTTGGCAACTGAAACAAACTTCTAGAAGGCAGATGCCTGAAAATTTGAAGGAAACCTTCATATTTTACTATTAGGAGCTTTTTAACTGTCTAGAGAGCACTTTAAGATGCTACATTAATAGCCATTCTCAGTAATCAAGCTCCACTATACTTACATACTATTTTTCCTAAATAAGATAGATTAATAGTGGAAGACAGCTGGAAAGATAAATAAGGAAAATCAAGAACTAAAATCATAATAGTACAGTTTCATTTTACATTTTATAGCTCTCTTTATTTGTGATTGATAATTTATCTTAATTCCCATCACACACAAATATTGGCACAAGAGTCTTGTACCAATATCTCTGCATTTCTGCACTAGTCTTCATCCAGATGCTTTGCAGATTTTCTTACTGATTTTGTGAAGATGTGATCTGTCAATCTTTGGTACTTGTATGACTTTGATTACTGTAATATCTTAGTGCCTCACAGTCTTCCATATATTTATGCCTGCGGCACTGCTTTGAAATAATAATGTGTTGTTATCTCCATTTCTTCTGATGCATGGAAAGTTTAAATGACTGGCCCCATGTTGGGAAACTTGGGATTGTTCAGAAAACCTGGGTTTCCCAAATCCGTACTGATGCTCTCAGTTTTCAGTCATCGTCCCTCTGCAGTGAAAATGATAGGTGTATCAGAAAGCACATAACCCAGCCTCATGGGTTAGGAAAGTGGCAAAGGTAGTATCCAACTGGATCTATGAGAGGAATCTGGGGAGGAAGAATGCAGTCACTCAATTTGGATCCAGTCCAGGACTCAACACTTTAAAACCTTCAGGCTGAAATGTGCCACAGCCACTTAATGACCTGGTGCAGAAACATAAAAGTTACATTTCCACCAAAACACAGACTGTGGGATACTTTTCTTCCTCTGCACCCTGCTGGATTTCTGCATCAGAAATCACCACGAGGGACATATTCTGGCAGTGCTAGAGTGTTCTTATATTCATCTCCTCCCAACCTTCCTTTGCATAGAGCATCAGAACTGCAAGAAACAATAGGAGACACACAATTAAGAAATGTAGATGCCCTCTTTTAAATGGGGCAGCAGCTGTGATGGGTGTTCACAAAGGTAAAATAGTATGTTAACTTTTAATAAATGAACTGGATCTCAGTCTAATAAAGTTCAGCTGAATTGTGGTAGCTGATCTTCAGCCTGTAACTAGTCCAGGAAGAAGAGAAGCCATAGCAGGATTCAGAAAGTCAAGAGTCAATAAAGCAAGTTGGCTCAAACCAGCTGTGTTTAGCTCTCATTTCCATAAGTATTTAATTAATCTGCAAAATAAAAAAACAACAAAGAACCTATTGCATTTCTTGTACTGACATGACTTCTTCAGATCTGGAAATGAAATGGCAGCAACTGTTTGTCAAGCCTAGGTGAAAACAAATCTGAAACATCTCTTAAAGAAGGAGAAAGAAGGTTTTTATAGGAGGAAGGTCCAGCTGAGCTTCTCTCTCTGAGCTCCCTTGCTCAGATGATTGGAGCAGAAATCTGCTGCACACACACAAATTTTGTTGTAGCTGTAAGTAAATTATTTCAGTAAATTAGATGTGATATGTCTAGCTTTCTCCATGTCACCTTGCCCTTACTTTAGTATTTAAAGAATTTATAGTCCTCTGTTTTGGAATATTATCAACATTTTGCTAGTCCTAAATTTTCACTGTTCAGCAGACTTTAGTGTAGGCAGAACACAAATACGTTGAGGCAATTATTAAGGGGTGCTTTTAGCACCTGGCAAAGGGTGTCTTTGAAAGTCAGTTTCTCCATGGAAGGTGCTACTCTGATTCATCTTCTCTGGTATGGTGGCAAAATTGATATATGGCTTCTGTAGGATTTTGACTTGTACAACAAACAGTTGAGGTCAGCCTTGAGGTCTCTCTCAAACTCATGTGCAGCGCATTTGTCTCCTCACTGTGCAAATCAGACATGAGCCCAAGAGGAAAAACATGATGTATTCTTCCACTGGAAGATCAAGAACCACTGAATATTCAAAGGTAAGATAACCTTAGTCTGACTATACTCAGCTACATATCACTTGGAAAAAAAAAAAAAAATTAAAAATTTTTTTCCCCTATTTGACAGTTACTTCATGATTACTTCCACACTTTGAGGATCAGAACTTTGTCCTCATATGTTTGGCAGTGAAATAGTTAAGAATAGTTATTTCTCATATGTGATCAAGTTTCACAGTCAATACAGTGGTAAACAGGTCTCTGTTTTTCTGCAGCTGTTTTTTTTTAAATAGTGGGTTAAGAACCTTTCACATTTTAAGGGCAAATGTATTTTGGAACAGAGTCTGAGTTGGTTACCTTTTTTCATGGTACCCAAGTAGGTGTAGCCATCTAAGCTAGTCCACATTGCTCTGTTGAGAGTGTATGAATACCGTCCCTGCAATGAAATCATCCAAGAAATGGCCAAATCTCCATCAACACATGGGTTAATAGGAGCAGCATGAAGATGATTCCACCAGGACTCTGGAGTTTAAGTATCTGTTAGTCTCTATGCTCAAAACCCTGTTAAACCCCTGGATACAGGTGTCTGTGAAGCAGAGGACTATATCCTCATGTCTGTGAATGGGACTTCAGTAGGAAATTAATGTTGCCTTGGGACCTAATATATGCTACCATCAAGCTAAATGAGAAAAAGGAAAGGCTTGGCTGTGGACTGTGACGGGAGGTATGGCCATGCTTGCAGGTTAAAATCTTACCAATGTTACGGTAGTAAAAATAAAATTTGATATAAGCAGCCAAACTTTTGAAATTTTGGCCAAAGTCCAAACCTTCCCAGTTTTCGCCGTGGCTAGTTTTCATATGTGTTTTTTCCAGTGTTGAAGTTGGGCTTGTAGATGGTGCTGGATTCATTTTTATTTTGTTGAGGCTTGTTTTATGTGCGCTTTGGTATGTATTTGTGGTGCACAGTCTGAAGGGATTTTGCATCTTAGTTGGTTTCTTTGGTGGTCCTATAGGCAGTGCAAAATTAATGCAGCACTTAAAGAGCCTGTTATTAAAACTTTATTCATAGGTGAGCCAGTGAAGCATAGAAAATTTATGTATATGCATATATATTAAATAAATATGAATATACATATTCATATTTTTTCAGGAAGATTGAATTCCAAACAACAGCTCTGCTCTTACAAACCGAAAGCAAGCTTGACCCTGTTTTGGTACCTCCCTCTCTGCAATGAAGGTAGTTTAACCTGGTAAAGATTTTTACTTCGTCAAAGTAATTTGATTGTACCATTGGTTTCTTTGCTGTTGTATTACTCATTCGTATCTTGCACAAAGTTTAATGTCACACTGTGGATCTTTAAGAGATTTTAAAGCCTCATGAAGTTTTATAAAAATCATCTCTGACCTCCTCAAATATGTAAGTGTGTGTGTGTGGTTTGTTGTTGGTTTGTTGTTGTTAGGGTTTAAGTCCAACAGAATATTGTTTGAGAGGGAGAGAGATCTCAAAGGTCAGGGAGTAAGTCCCCAGTTTATGCGCTGGGCACACAACAGGTATTTTTATAGCACTTGAATGTTGGAGGGAGTTGTCAGAGCTGGACACTGCAGAGTTACTTCATTGCTCCATTAATTTGTGTCTGAAAAATACTTATATTCTATAATACATGAGTTGCACTCTTGGCAACTATTTCCTTCCTTCAGACTCCCAAAGGTGAGTGGATTGTGCCCTCTGGGGGCTCTCTACTGCTTTAACTCAGATTTAAGGGTGGTGGTTTTCTCTTTTTCTTTTCTTTTTTTCTTTTTTCTTTTCTTTTCTTTTCTTTTCTTTTCTTTTCTTTTCTTTTCTTTTCTTTTCTTTTCTTTTCTTTTCTTTTCTTTTCTTTTCTTTTCTTTTCTTTTCTTTTTTCTTGTTTTCCTTCTTTCTTTTTCTTTTTCTTTTTCTTTTTCTTTCTTTCTCCCACCCTTCCTCTCTTTTTCTCTCTTTCCTTCTTTTTTTCTTTAGTGTAAAATATCATGTAGATTTCCAGCCTCCTTGTGTCTTACAAAGGAAAAAATTTATGTCCTTTTTACATCAGGAAGTCTAGCTTTTCCTGATGTTTTATTGCTTTGAATTTGAAACATTTCAATCCCAGACAATAAATATTACATGATTATTGTTTTCATATGGTTAGGCTATTTCCCCCTGTTTTTTCTCTCCAACTTTTTACTAGCAAGTGACACCCAAAAATTTATGGGTACTAAAAACATTACTGTTCAACTTTGCTGGGAAGTTCAGAAAGTCCCTCAATTTGCATGCGATATATAAGGGGAAAAAAAATAGTTAAAATGATCTCGTATGTTTTGAATCCTGTAGTGATACAAATTTGCATCAGAAAAGATGTCTTTTTTTTTTTTTTTCCCTTCAAAAAATGCTCATATTATAGCTCAAGCCTTGTTTCCACTGAATTGAGGCTTAGGTGGGAAGAGCAGTGAATCCCAACTGAGCATTTCCCAGATCAGCAGCTGGTAGCCTTAGGAGTTTACTTGAAGTTGGTGAGATGGGTTATACCTTTTCACAACTCAGAATGTAGGCTTTCTGCTCACCCAGGTCAGTATCTTGTTGCTCTCATGGTAGAAATGATTCCTGGTCAAATGGGAACTGTAAAATCCAAACTGAGGTTACACTTTTTAACACCTTCTATGTGGGAGAAGGCAGCTGGCTCCTTGCTGTATGTATGGAGCATCAGTTCTGCAGTATGAGCTGTGGCAACAAAGTCTTACCTTACGGTCCCAGGTTTGATTACACAACCAGCAGATAGAAATTTCTGGTCAAGTAGCTAAGTTTATAAGAATATAAGAAACACAGGTTCTGCTCAGAAGCCCTAGATTGTCGATTTTTTTTATATTGACAGTTTTTCCTGGATGCTATACAGGACCTACTGCTCATGCTCCATCAACCATCATATTGTCAGTGACTTCAGATTAATGATTGATCTTATTTGCAAAACTGGATCCAGGATAACCAATAAATCTCCCTCTTTCTGTCAGTTCCTATTGAATGTTTCATGCAAATTCAGTGACTGTCTTCATAACTATAAAGAAAGTAATCCTGGTGTGTTTCAGGAGGCAGCAAGCTGTCAAGTTGTGGAGACAATAAACATACATATAGGTCTTTGGAAGTTTATCTTCAGTGATGCATCAGGCCACTCTCAGGCTGGATAAAGGTTTGTTGTGGGGATAAGAAAAAAGACAAAACTTGTCAAAGTATTCAACTGCAGCAATGCCCATGAGCTGGTTGTTCTCTCTCTCTTTGCCTTGTGCAGACAAAAGGAACCAGAGTCTAAATCTATTCAGAAAGAAATACCAGTAAGTACTTGTTTAAAGTCTTTTTTGAGTGTTGTTGTGTCTTTACCCTCTCTCCTGTCTCATCTTCTTTTGGGAATATTGAAAATAACATTCAGTTCTGTGCTGCCTTTGTCTGTCCTTTTCCATGAGGTAAACATGGACTTTTCCCTCCCTGTTTCTTACAGACTTTCAGCCAACTCAGCTTTTCCTGTTTACTTCCTTGTCAAACGCATCATTGGTGATATCACTCCAAGTCTAGAAATAAGGGGTTTGCTGCTTTTCCTATCTTTCTGCTGCTCCATTTGGTATTATATTGATTTTGCATCATAGCAGATTTGGCATATCTACTGATTCTTTATTTTTTTTTTAAGCAGATGCTTCTCCCCCTCCCTTTACCAACACAAGCTGAAGGTGAAGGCACTGAAGTGGCTTTATGGAGACCTGGGCTCCCATCCAAACCTCTCAGTGTCTCAATTATAGCTGTATCATGGGAATCAATTTGTGGACCCAGTCTTTTTAAAATACCGGTGATAATAATGATAATGAGAAGCCTGTAGGCTCCAAAATTCAAATGAAGAGATGATGGTATGGAAGCTGCAATAGCTGTGACTGATAAACTGATCACCACGGCTTTGCAAAACCTGTTTTCTTCTTGCACAGAGAGATAATGCAGCAGAGCAGCTGCATCATCAAGTGCTCTGTTTGTTTCTTCTGATTTGGAAACCCTAAATATTTTAGTGCTTCAGGAAGACACTTAGTCCCGATAAAGGCAGTTACTGGCTCAGAGTTCCCTCTGTGGTTTGGACACAATGCTTATATTCTACACAACTTGAAGTAAAAAAAATAAAATGTGATCTCATGTAAACCCTTCATAGTTATCAAAACAGGCTCTGATTTAATCTCTCAAAATCTGTGATTTGTTGCTGAACAGTAAAGGTACCTTACATGTAAGGTAATATATGAGGTTTCTGGACTGATGATATTTGTAAATCTACAACAACCTCCTCATGAAAGCACCAGCTTCCTGGCTGAAATCAGAATTTCAGGTTTTTGTTTAAGTAAGGAAGGTGCTGCTTTCAGAGCAGCGCTTGGGCCTGTGCATAACCAGTTTACTGCCTGACGTCATCGGCAGCTTAGAATAACACCTGTGAGAGGAGTAAAGTAATCATTTTTCTCAGCAAGATATTAGCAAACTCCTACATCTCCTTGAACTCTACTCAGAAGTACCCTTACATTGCTAAGTATACGCTGTCTTATCACCATCGCTGCATTTGCAAGGACCAGGGGCAGCATCTGTCACCCACCTGACATGAAGCTGGCTCGGTATTTGGTGTAATAGAGCATACTCTTAAAGGAAGACTGTAAATAGGAATGTTTTTGTGAATTGAACTCTATAGGATCAGGAAAGAGGAAAAAAAGGGAAAGCCTGTGGACATCTAGGAAGGAAAATAAGTTCATGGTCTGTTGTGTGATACTGAAGATAATCAGCTGCTGTCTTGGAGAGTGGTGATCTACAACCACCAGTGAGTCTTGCTAGCTAGAACTAACACCCTTACCCTTGGGTCTCTCGCCATTTTATTGCTGCTCTGTAACAGGATGTGCAACTGCTATGCATTAATATGTTATTACAGATTGGCTAGTGTAAACTCCAGGTGTTGAGAACATGATTTATTCTATTAGCATAAAAAGGTGTTTTCTATGGCCATATTAAAAATTATACTAACTGTTGGCCTTGCCACTGCGCTGTGTGTGGCACATGCCAATTTAAACCTGTCATTTCCTCTAATTTAGTGATATGTCCTCAGAAGATCATTAATTTGGGGTGGAGTTGAGGATCATAGTACTACTGTGGCCTATTAACCCCCACCTGGCCGTTAATCCCTGCAAAGCACCTTCCCCAAAGATGTCTGCTACTACCATGTAGTCACTGAAGCAGAGACAAAAGAAATTACATTTTTGTGTGTATTTTACTTTTAACTCTATTTTACACTGCATTTTTAGTTTAAAGTGAATTGTACCTGTTATGTGATATATGAACCCAGTAACTGATAGGGCTGTGTTTATAGTAAATTCACTATTTAGTGGACTGCACAACTCTTTAAGAGTTATATAAGAATCCACAATGTTTCCTTATGTTCCCTATGGCTTATCCCAAAGCAGTACATCTTCCTGCAAGCACCAACCCTAAGCACCACTGGGATGAGCAGGCATGGCCTCATATACCCCCTAATTGGGCTCCCCTCTGCCAGTGCAAGATTCAGGAGTCCTGGTCGCACCTTAAACTGAGCAGCTGGAGAGTCAGTTTCTGTGTCTTGATCAGTTCTGTGTGTGTGTGAAGGCGGTGGAGTGACTTCAGTGTGTCCCAGATGACTCCTACAGCCCCAAGATCACCAATGTAATGCCCTTCCTGAGAAGCACCAAACCATCTTTGTGCGGCCTCCCCTCCACATGTTTCTTTGGGGGATTTTACCATTTTACTTTCCCATTCTCAGATGCTGTTCACTTTGCTGGGCTTTACACTTGGTTGTCCAGTTCTTCATGCCTTGTGTCCACATAGCTTAGATATGAGATCCATATCTGGTTTGAGGTGACCCTGGGGTAAGCACAGAGAAAAGACTCTGGTCGTACAATCATAGAATGGTTTGGGTTGGAAAGGACCTTAAGATCATCTAGTTCCAAACCCCCTGCCATGGGCAGGGGCACCTTCCACTAGACCAGGTTGCTCAAGACCCAGGATACAGTTGGTTTCTGGGCTGCAGGCGCACACTGGCCCTTGATCAGTTTCTCATCAACCAACGCCCCCAAGTCCTTCTCCGCACGGCTGCTCAGAACCTCTTCTCCGCCCAACCTGTAGCAGTGCCTGGGATTGCCCCGACCCAGGTGTAGGACCTTGCACTTGGCTTGGTTGAACTTCATGAGGTTGGCATCAGCCCACCTCACAAGCGTGTCAAGGTCCCTCTGGATGGCATCCCTTCCCTCCAGTGTATCAATCCAACCACACAGCTTAGTGTCGTCGGCAAACTTGCTGAGGGTGCACTCAATCCCACTGTCCATGTCGCCGACAAAAATGTTGAACAAGATCAGTCCCAACACTGACCCCTGAGGGACACCTCTCGTTACCCATCTCCATTTGGACATTGAGCCATTGACCACAACATTTTGCGTGCGGCCATCCAGCCAAGTCTTTATCCACTGAGTGTTCCATCCACCAGATTTATGTCTCTCCAGTTTAGAGACAAGGATGCCATGCAGGACAGCGACAAATGGTCTGCATATGTCCCAGCCTTGTGCACTTGCCTTAACTGCAATTTTTTCCCATCTGCCCTTTTGGTAGCATTGCACAACCATCATATCTCCTAGAAAAGCCCCAATCTTGCCTGATGTAAAATCAGCTGTCAGTTTTTAGGCATCTTGAGAGTGGATTATCTCTGTATGCTGCACTGAGCTACCAGCAGCTCATACCCAAGCGATGCCAATGCACAAAACCTGGCTAGAAGCACATCAAGCTTCAAGACATCATTCAAATGCACACAGAAAGCCTATCTTAAACAGGGTTCTTTATACCCGTTTTTTCTGGCAAAGTTTTATCCACCCTGTGTTTAAAGACCCCCAAGGATGGAGATTTCACGGTCTTGAATCTACTGATGTTCTTGATCCTCATAAATTTTTTTTCTATCTGGTTTGAATTTTTCTTTGCAGCAATGTAAAGGCATTTCTTATCCTACCAGTAAGGATAGATTCTACCAGTGCACTTTTTTACAGCCTTTTCTGTACTCAAAGGCAGTTATATCCCACCAAGACTCTCTCTTTTGGCTAATAAATGTAACTTAATCAATCTGTCCTCCTGGGTAGTGTTTTCTGGATTTCCAGCACTGCTTTCTGTTTTGACAATGAGCCATTGATAACTGCTCTCTAGGTGCATATATCTACAGCCTTGTCCCCACTCTGTAGCAGTTTTATCTAGACCCATGTTTCCCACACCTGATTAGGAAAGTGAATATGAGGCACTGTCAGAAGCCTGCAAGCGCTAGTGATGAATCTATTGCTTTTTCCTTTGCCTTAAGGCTTGTTACCTATCACAGAGATCCCACAACAACAGTTCAAATGGCCACCAAAAGTCACACTTTGCATACTCAAGAACAGACAAAGGATTAGTTAGAAGCAGAGATTATACAACCTGTTTGTGGATGGGGTGACAGAAGAATTGAGGTTCCAGTGAGGGGCACCCTGACCTGTAGCCAGCCAGACATTACGAGCGAGAGGTGGACTATCTCCAAAATCCTGTGCTTTTGTGGTGTAGGGTCATCGCACCGATACCGGTGCCCCTATGACAGGTCAGTGAATGCTGACAGGCAGCAGTTGCAACGTCTGCTCTTCTAATGTGCCGTGTGAATGAACTGGTGTCATAGCACTGATAATCAGATATTTTCCCTTGACTTTGCTCACCAGGTGAACTGAAAGGAATATTCTTTACAGTGAAGTTCAATTCATTTCTAGTGATTACCTAAAGGCTCTTTTAATTTTATCTGGGTTTTCCAGCTTTGAGTGTGTTCTTACTATACTCATAGAGATAGCCAGAGTGCTCTCATCCATGTGATTCTCCTACTGATCTGGAGAAAAGTTAAATTTTCAGGTTTTCATTTCCTGCATCCTACTCCTCACAAGGCCATGAAATCCTAAGCATCCCTTGGAAGGTGCATGGGACTGGGACTCATGACTCCTGGACTTCATTTCCAGCTCTTTCTCCAACTTGATCAGTGTTACCATCACCTCTGCATGCCTCAGTGACCCCATCTGAAAAAATAATAACATCTTGCTTAATTCATCCCTAGCCCTCAGGGCAGCTTTCAAAAGAAGAAGGAAATCATCATACCAATTTTATAGATGGAGAAACTGAGGCCCAGCAAAAGGAAAAGACTATCATTAGCTTCCCACAAGGCACCATGCCCTTGGCCTCACAGCTCTGTGCTCAGGGGCTTGTCCACCAGACTAGACAAGTGCTGGAGTGGAAATAAATATTCCTCCTGATGACTGTGGTCTCTGTGGTCAGGGCTGAGGGTCGAAATGTTCGCACAAGACCTGCACACAGAAACCACAGAATCCCCCACAGCTCCGCTGCACTTTATTAAAAGTCACTGCTTCTGTGAAAAATGGGTTTTACAAGAGTTAGGTGCCTTAATTATAAAGTCATGTGTGTTTGAATGACTTCTTCCCTGCTAACCATTTGTGACAGCGTACAAATGTGAAAAGTATTACCAAGCCTATTTTTAACATGGCTATGGAGAGGCTGTAGTTGTGGCAAACAAAATTCTATAGGATCCTAATGAGAAAGACCAGTGATTCTTTAAATATGGTTAGCGTTGTCTGAGTTTAGCAATGATGCCAGTGCTATCTGAAAGACAGGAGACACCGGAGTTTTGCAGTAGCAATCGTATGGTAAATAAGCAATAGGAGTAAGTGATATACAGGGTTAAATTTTTCCCTTTTAAGTGACTGAATGGTCAGTGTACGAAAATAAAAAAATCATTTCAGAGGAGTGCTATGTACAGGTTTTACATGTGTTTTCTGCAGAGCTGTAACCTCTTAAGAATTTATTCCATTCCCATTCTTCACTAGACAAACTGCCATCGAATAGGGTATGCAAACAGCATGGGATCTAATGCTTTGTAGAAGTGAATCCTTAATATTGCTTCTTCATGGGTTGTGGCAGACTTGAGGCCTGGAAGTATCATTTTTATCACCAACTTCTGTCCATAAGCTCTGCAGGGGAAGAGAAAAACACAAGATCTCTCTGGCAGGGTTATTGCCTGCATCCAGTAACAAGGGCTTCAGCCGTTCTTATAACAGGGCTAGACACTGAAGAAGGAAAGCAGGCCAAAAGCAACATTAATGTTGCAGCAATAAGTGTCAAACTTGGTTTGAAAGGAAATGAAAATGATGAAAAGGAAATATTCTGAATAGGAGGAAGGAGAGCAAGAGAATGCTGTTCTTTTTCAGTTAAAAGATAAAGAATAAGGTAAAAAAGATGGATAAAAAGACGACATACCTGTGGATAAAAATTTTATTGTGGGTTAGGTTTAAGATTAGTGAACACCATTATGGGAATTTCCTCTGATCAAACATATAACTCTATGTTTGATTTTTATGTTGAATCTAACCCTATGATTCTTCCTTTGTCAATGACTTCTCATTGTATTATACAGACCTTAATCTTGGCATAAGGTCTTCAAAGAGTACTGCTTCATCTCTGGATAAATCATTTTAGTGCTAAGCAACAGAACAAAATTTACACCTTATTTTGGTCGACTGTGTTTTACCCTCATTTCTCCACCACTGACTTATATCAAACTTGAGTGATGAGTTATCTCCCCCTAACTCAGTATCATAAATATTCTACACATATAGCCTGCAATTAAGTTGCTTCTTAACCATTTCTTAAATAAATAAATGACTAGATTTCTCTTGGCCAAGGCAAATTTTCCAGACTTAAGTTAATTGTCAGAAATCTTTGAAATCTTCGAATTTCACCAGCACTTTTAAAAAAGTGTGATCAGCAGAACTAGATGTAGCTTTTGAAAAGCACTCTCACTCATACCATGAACAATGGTAAAATCCCTTCCTTGGTGGTACTTAATATTTGTATAGTTATGGGTGATTTGCATACACCTTTGTAATCAGTTGGCTTTGTGGGTAGTGGTAAGCAATGGTGGGAATCATCTCTGGAGGACACCAGATGCAGTGCAGCCACATGAATGCCCTTAGCTTAGTCTGCCAAACAGCATGGACATACCTAAATTGCCTGTTAGAAATAAGCTCTGGACCGGACCAGTTCCCATATTGTTATTTGCAGTGTACACCACACGTATGTTTCTATGTTATGTACTTCATCTTTAGGTGTATATAGTTACATTTATGAAGACAGTATATCTACATGCACAGGTACAAGATGAAAAGGTAGGTATGCACATATGTACATGCACATAGGTAAGAATATATCTGTGCAACACGTGTGCACACACCAGCATGCTCTTTTTTTTTTTAATAAATATTAATAAAATATTAATTGCTGTCAATTTTAAAACAAGTTAAATTAACTATATGTTATAAAAAACCTAGCAGGTGTAAGTCCTTGCTGGCTTGACTAGAAGCAAATCTAGTATATCAAGCATTTAAGTAAGTCCCTACCTATGATGTCCTGATTACTTCCTTCAAAAAACAAAACAAAACCAAACCAGCCCTAAACCAAAATATTGCTAAACCAAGGCTTCATGTGATTACTTGCTCATAGATGCTTCAGTGACTAAAACTATTTTGGTGCAGAAGGCCAGCAAAGAGACTATGCAGCAATATGTCTGCTTATCTTCTTCAGCCCAGGCATAGGCAATGCTGAAGTCCAGAGCTAGCCTTCTGCAGAAGATGAATTTTCTCTTAAACTTTGCTTAAGAATAGAGCTGAAATCTGGAGTAGTATCATTGTTCCAAAGGACTGGATAATATCTGGAAGAGAGATGCCTTCAGTTAATTTATTCCCCTACCTTCTGATTTATCTGGACACTAAAAGCAATTCCTTTGCTCCGAAATGTATTGGCAGTGAGAAAGATGTGAAGATTCTGAACCAAAGAAAGGCAACATCCTGCTTCTCTTCCTTTTTTTCCCCCTTTAAGGCAAAATAGGTGGATTTTGGTACCCAGTGTATTTCTTGGATGACCCTACAATGAAACCTTTTTACTGCTTGCAGATCAGTGTGTTTGTACTGCAGTGAGGAAAAGCAATGCATTCATAGAGGTCTAAAGAAAGATATTCTTTGTGCAACATTTATTCTCTCATTTTTTTAGTTGTAGGAAACTTTATAAAAGCTCCAGACTTTTATACAGGGACAAGTTATTTAAAATTCTTTAAAGATAAAAATTGAGTCTGATGGTCATGAGATCCTTCACACCATAGTGGAAAAAAATAAGTGCTTTGTTTTCAAGCCTTTTTCATTTCATTAGTTGGATACCATGAATGTGCATCTGAAAGAACTTTTTCTCTTTGTTGCGCAGGCTGAGGCTGAAGCACAGCATATCCCTTGAAATAGCCATTGGTACCAACCTGCCAAGGCACTACCTGCAGTCAGAGAGAGCAAAACTAAAAGCTTAGAACTTCATCTTACATATTGAATCTTTGGTTTAACTTCCAGTGGGACCCTCTGTCTTTCCTTTGCATTTGCATTCATATATGCATTCATATATGCCTTTCACAATGCTAATGGCAAATTTATCAGAACATCCACTTGCCTGGAAAAGCTCCAGGAGCTCTACAGCTAAAATTGCAAAGGAACTTTTTATTCCTCTGCCAAGTCCACATATGAAGGCATGGCATACCTAGGCTTATCCAGTGATGTTTATTAAAAATAAGTAAATCAATTTAAAATATTGAAACTTCTTGGAAAAGTCAAAATTGAAGTTAAAAATAATGATGTATAATGGTTTGGTATTGGTAACAGACTGTGAATGTACATTGGGGGTTATAAAACGCTTGTGCTGCAGCGATAAATCTAGGGAGAGCAAGTGACCTAATGAGTGCAAATTTGTGCCTAATCTATCCCACTCACACTGCTTGCAGGGTTTGAACTTGCAATCCTCACTGCTAAAAAGAATCGTTACTACTATTTAATCTAAAAGAGTAGTTTTGATGCTAGCTCTTCCCTGGTTTGTGGACAAGCCACTGAGGCACATCTGCACCTTTCTAGATACTTTTTAAACAGTGACAATTGAGAATATCCCTCACTGGCAAGAGAAGCCCTGCCTTGGGTCAAGCCTTTGTCATTTGCTCATCCTGTGTTGGAGCAGAAGAGAAGTAATATTTAAATTTGACTGACTTTTCTTTTTTTACACTTACAGATTTTCCTTAATGAAAACATAGAAAAACTTTTCTCGTCAGTGTATTGCAATGTACTTATTTTGTGATTAAACCAAGCCCACAGTCATAAGACTGTGACGTGTTAAGGCCTAGTATTGAAGTCTGGGTTAATTTTTACGGTTTTCTTTCAGGACAAATGTTAGACCCAGACTTTCAATGTAATCACACTTGTCTGAGTCAGGAGTCTGAGTCATGAGTTTGTCTGACATCTTTGTATGGCAAAATCTGCACTCCCTCTGGAGACCTAAGGGCTCAGGGAGATTGAATACTCAAAGAGACAAATTGGACATAATAGGGAAATTTGGAAAAGGAAATGGGAGATCATGGTTTTTCTGATACATGACTTCCCTTTTCAATCATTGTAGATTCTTGTTTCTTGGTTTTTTAAACCTAATAGAAACTCCTTTCCAGTCTAAACTGTGGATGAGACAGAAGACAACTGCAGTCTGAAGGTGAAGCACTAGCTATAATAGATGTTGGCTGACTTAGAAACTGAGCCTGTGATTGTAAGGTTGTGTTTATACTACTGAGAGAGACAAATTCAAGCTTGTTGTGGATCTGCACTGGAGGTGTTACTCAAATTTGAGAATCTGATCTGGAAATCTTAAATTTGGCTTCCTCCTCCCTGCAGCAGGCTATGAAGCTGCAACAAGGAGACACTACTGCCTTTCTCACAGCATTGATTATATTCAAACACAGCACAGGAGAAAATTTCAGTTCAGAAAAAATATGTAAAAAAACAATTTGGCAAAATAATTAGCACTGCATTGCAGAGAATGTGTCTGCAGAAACCAAAAAGGGTTTGGCAGCTACAGTATGGTTATTTATACTTCCTTAACAATTTGCCTGCCATAATCTTCATCTCTTAGGTACAAGAATTAAACACCTTCAGTGTGTCCACAGTATATCTTTTGACCAACTAAGATAATAATAACGTGCTGAGATTGTTCTGTTGGAGGAGGACAGACAGTCAATCTGTGTAATCTGCAGTCCTACCTTTTTTATGAGAGGTACTGTCACAAGGCACAGCTTTAGGTAAACATGAGGGAATTCACATCCAACACAAGTCAAGTGAAGAGTGGAAGAGGAACAGGAGATAAATTGACTGGTTTCAGGCAGGCAGGGCATGGGTACCAGCTTGAGACGAGCATGGAACCTGGCTTGTTGCATTCTGCACTATTGTGTCTTCAATGATGTAATATTTCCTGTGGCTCTTTCTGTAAATATTTTCATAAGCTTTGGGTGATGTGTGCTCTGCTAAGGAATTGCCTAATACTATAATCCCATGGGGGTTTGGGGCTTTAATGGTTTTAATCACTTTTAGCTGGATTAATTTCCTCAGATTTATATCATACAGAATCAGCTATTACTGGTTTATTCCTCATTACATCTATGACAGCTACACATTCTTACCTACCTAAGAAAATATCAGAGGAGTTTATTTTCTTAGCTTTAGCTAATGGTTGTGTACTGATCCCCAAGTAAGATGATATTACTGCAAAAGTAGAGAGTTTCGTGCTGAGCATGTTCACATGCATCTGTGTTTTCCCAAGAAATCTTGGAAAGTTTGGTTGTCCCACATTGCTCAGGTTTGGTCACATCATGATCTTTCTAATTTTTAGCTAATCATGGTTTCTTACTCCAGCCAAAATGAGGGTACAGGTGAACTTTTCATGTGGAGTTCATGCCACCCAGCATTCACACCTCAACTTCTTGTATCTTCCAGCCAGTAGAGAGAAATAGATGCATTTTGGGAGTGAACAGTCTGACCTGTTTTAATTGTCTGCTTTAATATTACATGAATTGCACCCTAAAGACACCTATTTCTTTGAACTGAGTACAAAAAGAGTGTAAATACAGTTGTCAACATTGACACTGTCTGCACTTGATCAGATGAATGCTGCCCTTCAAGCCATATTTATAGAATTATAGAGTTATAGAATAGTTAGGGTTGGAAAGGACCTTAAGATCATCTAGTTCCAACCCCCCTGCCATGGGCAGGGATGCATCGCACTAAATCATGTCACCCAAGACTTTGTCCAACCTGGCCTGGAACACCGCCAGGGATGGAGCATTTACAGCTTAAACTTATTTATGATAGGATCCATCTGGCAGATGATGAATGTCTATGTGTAACCTGGATGTCTAGAATCTCTTCATACCCAGAACAAATAAATATACTTTTCTTATGGTGGAATTATCCCACATAATATCAAATATCTGAAACAGCTTAGTTGAACTAAGCTGTTGATTGCAGGAGGGACCCAGAAGGACTAGAATTTCATTCTGCCGTTGAGATATACACCTGTAAAGTCACATGAGACTAAATCTATTCCAAGGAAAGACACCTGACTCTTTTATAGTGCAGAACATCCCACAACTCCCTCTGAGACCAGTGGGCACTGAGCATGTTGGATAACCATGTTGCTCTTTTGCATGTGTAAAGATTGATTCATGAATCTTCCTGGGCAACCACACTAGAAAATCTGGGCTTTCAATCATGTCTTTGGATTATTTCCTTGCCTAATATGCTTTTGGTATTAATGCTAAAATTAAAAAAAAAAAAAGAAAAAAGAAAAAAAGCTGAGAAAATAAAAATCCCCAGAAGACTTTTTTCACAGAGCCAATACTCATGAAGGAGGTTGTGAAGTTAGTATGTTAGCAAATAGAAGAAGTATGTTACATCTGCAAACTTTTTATAATTTACAGCACTTTTCATCTAGGGGCATTATCATCATAGTCATAAGAAAAATAAAGAATGGAGGAAATGAAGAGTGGGAGGAAGGGTAAACTCTTGTCACCAGTTTGATTTCTCTCTTCTAGACATCCTGGTTTGTGCAAAAGAAACTGGGGGTAATTCTACTCTGTAATATGCGGTAGTTTATATAAATTGCAACTTCATCCAGCTGTGTGTATAGGGCAAACCTGTTGTACCTTTCTCTGTGGCAGACTGTGCCAGCCAGTTTTAGTGCCAAGATAATGGACATGCTGTTTCCAATTATTCCCCTTGTGATTAATTCATTATAATCTGGTTGGGGGCGAGGGGGGGAGGCTGTAGCAATCCCAGACATTTGGGTCTGCTGTGAGGAAAAAATTGTAATTTTTTTATACAGGTGTAGGCCAAGATTTGAGTGTACCTGGGCCATTTTATGGTTACAGATGAACACTGTGTGAAACGAAGTGATTTCAACCTGAAACCAGGCAAAACACATTGGCTTTGGTTGGCTTTGCTTTGAGTTACGGAGTCTGCAGGAAATCAAAACTCAGAAGGGGATAAGCCCACACAAACCAAAGCAAAAGGAATGATTTGCATGAGTGCCCGCAAACTGAACCTGCACAGTTGGGTGAGTTACTCCATGCTTCACCTCCCGGCATCTTGGGTGTTCAGAGTCCTGCAGTGGCTGGTGGTGCTGCAGAAGCACTTGGCTCTTTTCCTAATTGCGCCTGGGAGTTTTTCCCACTTTACTGTTTCATTGACTAGGATACAAGAATACAACTGTCTTCTTCGTAAATGAAGGAGCTTTCTGAGTTTCATTTTTCTCTATCCATGTCTCTGTTTCTCCTCATGTTGCTGCTCTGATCTTTGTAGCACTTGAGAGCTCAGTTCTGGTCCCACATAGTCATGTAGCTGTATGCTGCAGAAATGCTCTTGCACTTTCTCAACATTGCTGCTGCCAGCACAAGACAAAGCCATTTGTGTCTAAACTTTCACACAAGCCTTCTCTAAAGAACTCAGAAATAAAACTGCTGCAGACGGATGCTAATTTAAGAAGTCCTTATATTGCACAAAATTACAAATCAAAACTCTTTTTTAGCAATGATGAGCATCACTCAGCATAGTGCTACTCCTAGTATTTCTGGTTTTGTCCACAGATCTATTCATGCATAATTTGAAAATCTTTTTCATTATTCAAGTTCACTGTGAGCTATGCTTTTGTCTGCAGCATCATGAGATGTGATTGTCAGATAATCAGATTCATTAAAAGCAATATTTAGTTGTTGTTTCCAACTGCAGCACATTAAGTGAAGATACAATATGGAAAGGAGAAATTTCTTAGGTATGCTACATAAAAATCAGGACAGAATTATGATGACTACGTCTAATGGAATAATTCTCTACAAATAATAATTTATTCAAATGGAATTTTTTTTCCTGCTGAGGGAATAGCTCTGAGCTAAGTGTAGTTTCCTACACTGTACTTGCTTGGACAAATATAATTTTGAGCTTTTTTGCCCTCTGGCTTATTCATGAATAACAAAACTTGAGACATGTTGGTCAAGCCAGTCACATGTTGTTGGTCAAGCCAGTCACATGTTGCTGTTCCTGCTCGCTTCATTGAAATATCGCTGCAACTGCTTCCAGTACAAATATCCAGGTCAACACATTTAAGGTTTTCTTCCTCTTGATGCTCTTCCATTCAGCCCTGAAATGTTCTGTCCTGGCCCATTTAGGCCTGTGAAATTCACTCATAGGAATGTTCAGATAGAAGCTGAACCCAATTAATTAAGAAGTAAATTGTAACTAATATTCATTTAATGGAAAAAAAATTCAAACCTCAGTAACTTGTATACATGTGGAAGCTGCCATACACCATACTTGTCATTTAACCAAAGTATACAATGTCAGCTCAATCACTGATGTCCATATTTTGCTGCTTACTTCAAGAAGTAAGGTGAAGTCCATTCTTAGTTCATTTTTTTGTGATGAGCATAACATTAACATTTCTTGTGAGGCATAATCTTACATTGTACATACATACCAGATGGACTATAATACCATTCCTCTTTGCAAGGGAGGATTAACAGTACTGCAGCTACTTAACTGTGAAATTTCAAGTCTGATATCATCAATCATCAGTGTATTACAATGCACACTACAGACGGGGCTGGCTGCCTATTATTGAGGTTGTCTGACACTTCCCATTACAAGACTCTGTTTTCAGTTGTTCAGAGCTTTGCTGAGCTTTAACCATTTGGATTTACATTCTTCATGCCGAGTGCCTGCCTCAGGCTGAATTAATTTTAGAAAATGTCAGCCAAAATCAAAAAAATGCATAAAAATTCTGACAACCTTTATGTGAACTGCTCTTTTGCCCCCTGTACTTTGCAGGAAGGGCTTGACGTCTGGCAAACAGACTGACCTCTGTGTCAAGGCTGAAAATGCGTTGAAAGTCTGTATGAAAATTTGCAGAATCACAAACTTGCTAAAGTTTCCAACCTTTTGCCAAGCAGCAAGGTGCATGGTTCAGATGAGACTTTGATTTCACACACAATGGATGTGCTTTTGCCTGAACTGCTGCTCCTGTTGCAGGGTCCAAGAATGTTCTTCAGTATCATTGAAAACAAAACAAAAAAAATCCTAAATTCTTCAGTCATTCTCAGGCCCGTACGTTCCTCATATTGGCTCTACTTCATATATCACTGCTCTCTTTTCATCCATGGGCTAAAGAGAGACATTTTATTATTTGCACTATGAATCATTCGAGATGACCTGTGTCTCACTTCCATTTCTCACTTTCATTACTTGATCACTAATCTACAGCTACTGGCACTCCATTCTGTTCCTTGTAAGCAGGCTATTAACTCCTAACAGTCAAAGCTGATGACCTAATTTCAGTCCTGACAATGCAGTTCAGTTTTCAGTCCTGACAATGAAACTCATTGAAGCAGAATACACTAATGGGACAACTGTATTAGTTAGCATAGCACTTCCTAAAATGCTTAAAGTACCATTAATTTTCCTGAAGGCATTTGGAGGCATTTGATGGTAAGGGGGCTAAAGTACCTCTCATAAAGAAAACAGTCTGAGAAAATTGACACTGTTCAGCCTGGAGAAGAGAAGGCTGTGTGAAGACCTCACAGAATCCTTCCAGTATCTGAAGGGGGCCTACAAGGGTACTGGAGAGGGACTCTTCGTCAGGGACTGTAGTGATAGGACAAGGGGTAATGGATTTAAATTTAAACAGGGGAAGTTCAGATTAGATATAGTGAAGAAGTTCTTTACTGTGAGGGTGGTGAGGCATTGGAACAGGTTGCCCAAAGAAGTGGTAAATACGCCATCCCTGGCAGTGTAGCAGCATGGTCTAGTGGAAGGTGTCCCTGCCCATGGCAGGGGGGTTAGAACTAAATGATCTTAAGGTCCTTTTCAACCCTAACTCTTCTATGATTCTATGAAGTAAATATGGGATGAAGAACAACACATAATAGTGGAAAACCACTTATGCGGCCTTCTTATAGATGGCATGTTGGCTGGGGAAAAGGACATCATCCTTTTGCCAATGTGCAAAATTGTTGCACTTCAGAGATACCCCTTGGATTTTCCAGATCATGCAACACACATGAAGTTCAATATTTAATTCAGCCCTTTCAGGTACATCTCTGAGCTGGACAAATTGCAAGTGAAGGAAGTAAAAGACTCCTAGCAATTTGTTATGAAAAGGCTGATGATTATAGCTGAGATTCCTTCTGTATGAGAAAACCATCCCTTGGCCAACGGCACAGCTGCATCTTGAAACATCAAGCATGGTCTTTATCTAAATCTCAGTGTTCTTCTGCTTGTTCTGCTGCAAAAGCTATTCTCACTGGGACGCAGAGGGAAATCCAGTGAGACAAGGTAATAGAGATGGAAGGCTGCTAATGGAAAGATTAGGTCTCTGGGCTGTCAGACTTGTCTCTCTTAAGCACACGTTTATGCTTTAAGTTAAATAGTACAGTATGCTTATGAATGTCTATATATATATACTGCATATGTATCTGAATGTATGAATCACAAGATGCTGTTCTGTGTAAGAAAGCTGCAGCAGAGACTGGTTTCACATTGATATATATTATATTACATTTGATTAAATTTATATTACAACATAAAAAGTTTCTCCCTTTCCGCAGAAAACACAATCTTAACATTCATGTACTTGTACAACAAACCTGTACATACACAGGATCTTGGAGAGCAAGTTGATTTGCATGTTGAATTTTCTTACCCTGCAGATGGTTTCTGTGGCTCCTAGCTCTGGATAAAATATGTCCCTTTTGTTGAAATGAATGCTTCAGTGCTGAACTCAAGTCCTGTTGAGGGAATCAGCAAGTCAGGGTTCTCAGTACTCCAGATGTCCTTGTCCTTTTGTTCCATAAAAATAGTTTTATATTTTCCTGTCACTGTACTTGAAAAACAACAGGAGAAAAAAATCTCTTGTCTATTATACTCTTCCAATTCTCATTTTCCTGCACTTTGCAAACCCTGCTATTACTTGCAGCAACCCGAACTTGCTGCAATGCAACTGAAATTGGAGACCAGGTCTCTCCATCTGTTTCTCTGTAGGATGAAGAATTTATTTACTGGTTTGTACCAATAGCACTGGAACATAAATAGCTTTCTCTATTTATTTTCTACGACAGTCTTTGTAGAGCTCTTTGGAGATATTTTATAGTCCTGGAACATAATGCCAGGGAAGGTAAAGAGTTGATCATGCTTCAACTTCCTCATCATCCTCATTGTCTTTCCATTTCTTTTTTTCCACCTTGAGAAGAAGACAAGACACTAAATGAAGAGTTCATGCCTCCCACTAGGAAGCTTTTACATGCCGTATCTGGTGGTATTTGTGGGAGTGATGCACAGTCAGCAGTTTTCAAGACCAAAGTCCTGAGAGGAAATGGCTAAGTTTAGATGTCGTGATTTTATTGTATATTCTTGGACAAGATGATAAATGCTGACATGAGAAGCCAGTAATCGAAGCATCAGGCTAAAACAGTTGTGTCCTCTGATGTAATCCTTCCTAGGCCAATTTACCTTAACCTTTCTCTCCACAACTTTTCTGTGTAAAACTTTCAGATGAAATTTTACAAACCAAACTATTATCCACTCCTCAGGTTAAGAAAAGTTTTAAGGTACTTTTAGAAATGCAGAACATAGTTAGTGCAAATGATAAAGTTTGGCCAGTCCAGGGCTGGTTTGTGTTGAATTCAACTTTTAGTGTCCTCGAGAAGCGTCAGCCACACTTCTTCCTATAGTAGGATGTGGGCTGGGAGGAGGTGAACCATGAGACCTGAGCATATTCACAGTAGCCATGTAATGAAAATCAGGCTAAACTGTTTCAGCTCTTAAAGAGGGTTTATATTTGTTTCAATACGTGTGCATTTTTTTTTTGTAAATTGTAGAAAAAAAAAGGAGACAACTCTAAAATCCATTTCTTTCTGTATCTCAAGACAAAAATGGGTGAATTTACAATGAAAAATTGATACATTTAGGCATGACTTAAAAACAGATTTTGTGTACCTTTAGAAAAAGTGTTTATAAGTCTCAGTGGGTTGCTCAGTTGCTTTCAGGATGCAGCCCTCTGTCCTACCCACAGCCAGTACAGCCTTATCTAGTTCCAAGCAGCATCAAACTATAAAAGAAATGTGTTGCTGGAAAAATCCTATTTGATCCCCAAGGCTATTTTCTTCTTAAGCAGATTTATTGGTTTCAATTCTGCTGTTGCTATGTTCAGCTTTAATGTATATTCCCAATGAACAGGAAGAGTTGGGGACAAAAGAGAAATTTCTCCCATGCATTCTACAGAATGGAACTAAATAAAAACCTGCTTGCAAAATATTCAGGAAACATCTAACTCAATATCTGTCTTTTGTACTTAGGGATCCCAGTGGTGGTTGCTGCCAGCTGGGGACAAAACTTGTCTGTTTTGCAGCTATCATCAGTGGTCTTCTGCTATCAGTGCAATGCACTTCTCATTCTACCACTGCCCATCCTGTGTCCCCTTGCAGCAGACCTTGAAATAAGAACTATGTGAGACTTATGATAGGAACTGATTGGTAAAGGGGCAATTTTCCATGACATTGGTATTAACTATAATTGAATTAATCACAGTCAACACTGTGCAGCAGTGTCAAAGACCATTGGCTAAAAGCCTAATCAGAAAACAATTTGCATCTGAGTATTAAAGCAGGGTAATTATTGCTTTGATACTACTGTCATTACTCATGATATTACTCTGAGCAGTACTTTGACTTCATCAGAGGATTGCTGGCTGAAGCATTTCAGGATTTGATGTGAGCACGATAAACCCATTGGGGAGTTCCAAAAGACATCCAAGTTGGCCTGCTTGAGGCCAAGCAGTGGTTTTACGAAGGGAGGTGAAATTGGGGCGATTGGAAGAGTCCTGTTTGCCTTCGTGATTGACAAGACAAATAACTAGGATTGTGCTTGTCAGTGGCGAAAGCAAGCTCTGCAGGGATTGTGGCCTCGTTCTAGCTGGAAACAAAGGTTATTTTTTTTGAAGTGAGGGATGCAAAGTCAGAGGTTGGGTTTGTTCCACTAAAATCGGGTTGCAATCTCTGCTCGCTTGAAGAACTTTATTGATGTGAGTAGCCCCATTGAGAGTATGAGTATTTATGTAGCTGAGAGAAGCTAATGAAATGAACTGAAGTGAAAAAGGGATTGTTCACATGCCCAAGAATTGTATGACAAGGGCCCTAACCCAACCATTGTAGTTTAGGGATTTGCAAAATTACTTATTTTTGCCATTGCATCTATGTCAACTTTGCTAAATCTTCGTGCATTCAGGCTCTCTCCTGAAATCTGCCTTGTTTGCTCAGAATTTCTCTGTCCAGGACAGTCATAGCAACACACTGACCTAATTCTTCAGGTTGCGCAGCTGTGTACCCACTGTTTTAAGAGATAAATGACTAATAGTCTCTCCATTCTCTGCTGTAAATTGACCAAAGCCTCTTCATGTCAAAGCAGCATATGAAGTTGTGAAAACTAAAAGCCTGAGGCTAAATGTTAACTGCAAAAAGAAAAGGCAGACATTGCACAGTATTTCTAAAAATTATTGTGAGTATACAGCATTTTCAGGTAGAAGTGGTGATCTAGTTAAAAAAAAAGACCTATGTCTGGGATGAAAGGACTTTTTTGGTAATGTTCACTGAGGTTTTGCAGTACAGATCTTGTGATGCCAAAGGTCATCACACTGTTCAAACTGATTTTTCTCAGAAGGGATGTTTTCTGCCTTTTCAGCAATTCATTTTTTTATCAGGGTTATATTTTTGAAGGTGTCTGTACTCTTGTTGGCTGCTGGACAGCTGTATCACAAGGATTTCCCTCTGGTATAAAACACAGAGCTCTTCTGTATCAGTAAGGAATGCAGTAGCAAATCACTGTACAGTGGCCCATAAGGATACCAGCTACCCTTATAAACTTTTTATAACTTAGGAAAATAAACATGTGGTTTCAGGGCTTTGCATAGTCAGTACAAGCTGACTTGGAGCTGGCTTTACAAAACTAAGAAAGAAAATATTGGTAAAGCTAATAAATTTCCGAGGGAATCAGTGAATAGTATTATGAAAGGTCTGAAACATTTAATGGTTTATGGATGACTTTGTATTTTATCTCCCAGAGCACCATCCAAGTTGAGCACTAAAGTGCAGTGTTCTCCATAATGAGTACTGTGATCTGAGAGCTCCTGTGGGACACCAGCCTCACGTCAAGTTATCCATGGAAAGAGCTGCTAATCCAGAGGATCCGATGTGCTCTCTGCAAGGCCAGCAGATATGTCTCTCTCACTTAGAGAGAAAATAACTGGTCATAGCAACAGCAAGAAAGCACCCATATCTATGCAGATAACTGTGACTCTTTTTATTTTAAATAACCTTCTTTCTTTAAAAATACATACTAATTTAAAATTAGTAGCTATTGGGGATGATCACAATTGAAAGGTGCAGATTGTGATAATGGATATTAACCACTGCTTTCCAGCAGGCTGAATTCATTATTTTGCAACCCCTCTCTAAAAACAGTGTAAGCCAATTCCTCTCGACAGGAAAAGCGTGCTCATGAGAGATCTTTGGCGCATGGAGAACAGAAAACAGGAATGTAAGAAAAACTCGCACCCAGGTCGTGTGTCACCAACTCCACAGATTCTAAGAGCAAAAGAAGTAGGGAAAAATAAAACTGGTGTCCAGATAAATGAAAATGTGGGGGAGTCCGAGACTGCTCATTGTGTGCATGTGAACTGCTGGCTTTTGGTGGAATCTCCCTGAACTCCTTTCATGCAACAAGTGTCAGGGTTGGCCCCCGAGTCAGATGCATTTGGGGATCAGACATCTGAAGGATATTATGGGTGCAGGTTATTTATTTATTTCTGCTTTCTGAATCCTCCATCTAGGGTTTCTGATCCTAAATCAAAACCTTCCATTTTCTCAGGAACTACCCTTCAGTCTGTCACCCAGTCTTCACAAGCAAAGCACAATAACGTATCTAGGAGAAATTCTGAAACAAGAAAAATGCCTCTTCCCTGCCCATCTGAAAGCTTGAGCTAGGTAAAGGCATGACTCAATCCCTTGGACACTCAAAAGCAACCATGTAATACAGTCCACACTCAGCTGTTGTGTGGCTAGGCTGATAGATCTTTCTTGCCCTGGACACAAAAATGCCAAGGGACTGGAAAAAGCCCAACCAAAAAAACCAGATGGGAAACTGAGTCACAGAAGGATTAAGTGACAGGCAGATTGTGGCAGAGCCAGGAATAAATCTCAGAAGTGTGATTACCAGTTTTAGTGCCTTAACCACAAAATCGCCCCTTCATCACATCAGACCATCGTTTGTCACCACAAGCTAAGGGTAGCAAGCAGTGGGGACAGAAGAGCTGGAGATCACAGTAGTAAGACCATATGTTTACTCTGTTTAGGTACATTGACATCCTGATAAGAAGTCCGTTAAAGATATCAGTGTTTTCACCTGAAGGTGAAAGGTTCTGCATTCTCACTGTCAGTCCCTTGTGTCTCTCTATACTTCTTTTGAAAAACCAAAGCAGGAGAGTTACAAGAAAAATAACATTCATTAAAAAAGTAGTAATAATAGAGCTACAGTAGAACAAGAAGGTGACACTAAGTTTGGATTTGTAGCCTGCAAATGGCTGTGTGAATGCTGAAACATTAACTCTGTTGTTTAGCTCAGATAAAATTGTTTTGGTGCCAGTAGAAAATACCTTTCTTCGGGAAGGTCTTCTGGGCTCTAATTTGGAAATTCCAAAAGACTCAAATGTATCCAGTTGTGCACTTGTAAAGAGGTGAGAGACCTGCCAATAAGTGATTTACAGTATGTTTTCCCATGTTTTACATTTTGGTAATTTCATGTTGCAACTCAATACCTAGTAATGTAAAATCCAGCTCCTCCAACTAAGCCAGGAATGAACTCATGGAGAAGTGTCCCATAGGGAAGGGCATATACTGCATTACGTGTCTGTGTGCCAGCACCGGAGATGCAAAAACAGCTCCGTGGAGATTTGTCCTGTAAGGTCAGCCTCCAGAATTGAAAGGGTTGGCTGAATTCACCTTTTGCTACTGACTGACTGCAATTCCCAAAACTTAGACAGCACTGCAGAGTTTGCTGAGGTCGGGCTGCTGAACCCTAGGCTCAGATGTGCCTTTAGATGAAACTACCTATTAAATAAAACTCAAGAGGTACCTGAGGAAATTTGGAGAAAAGCTCAATTTGGAGAAGCTGCTCTAAGCACAGCTCCTATGTCAGCATGATCTGGAGAGCACAGATCCACATCTGAACCATGAGATGGAAATTGCCACCTTGAGCTGAATGTCCCCATGGTCGTGGATCTGCACAGCAGCTTGCGCCTTACTATGAGACAGGCTATCACATTTCAGGCACATCTTTGATTTTAAGATGCATAGACATGCAAAAACTGACACAAAAATAATTGAAGGGCCAGAGAAAAGGCATTGCAGTGGAACACTTGAAAGATATTGGTCTGTTAGGTTTGTGAAAAGCAAGGTTATGAGGTGGTTTGCTTATGCCAAAGGAATTATCTTCATGGAGATGAAAGCAGCATTGCAGAACACCTGGTCAAGTACACAGAGATGTAACAAAAATGGGTAACAAAAGCTGCACCTGAACTCATATCCTGACAAGAAACAAGGCCCACATTTATAACTGTTAGAATGATTAATCATTAGGAACAGCTATCAATGCAAGTGAGGGATTTTTCATCCTTTGGTCCTTTTAATCAGGACTTTCTGTCATCCTGAAACACTTGGTCTAGTTTAGCACAAGGCATTGAAGTCATAGCAAGATGAGCTGAGGTTCATCTTTAAAGGTCTGTATTAAATAAATAGTTTTTTCTGGGCTTAAACTGTATGGATTTACTGCTCTTTCTGAAGCCTGAAAGATGTAAACCAGACATTTCTTATCAAAACCTGTGAAGGATTTAATTTCTCCACCTTTCACTTTCTCTAGAATCCCGAGGATACCCAAAACTCTCTGCTCTTCTGTGTCCAGCTTGCCTGACTTTATGCAAAAGACTCTGAGGTCACTGAAGCTGATGACATTTTTGTGACATCATTAAATATATCACTATCATGATAGAACTGAAATGAGAATAGCTAGAGACCTGGCAGTGAATGTCAGGCTACTAGAGCAAGAACTGGGTGTGCGGGCTGCAAAGTATCAGCAAGGAGAGCAAACAAGTCAGAGGATATTACTCTTCATCTACCACTACCTTACTGCACCATTATCTGTTTGACAAATCCAACCTTAATTGAGACAGATTCCTCATAGCACAGGAATCCGTGCTAGAATCAGGGTTTACAGCCAGGCTGGAAGGAAAGAAAGAAAATAAAAGAAGGAAAAACCTAGAGCTCTGATTAAATTTATCATTCAAAAAGCAGAGAAGACAAATTGTTCAATGACTGCTAACTATTTTGCTTTGTTTGGGGAAATTTCAAGTTAACCTCTGGCCCTTCCAGATCCTGACATGACTTGTGCTGTTGTAATAGTTCAGTCATGATGGAAACAGCCATCATATCAATGTAATATTTGGATTTCCCCAAGCTGTTGAGTGTTGTAGCCCTGCTGTGTGACAGCACTTTGCCAGGGTCCTACCTTAACATTCTACATGACAAGCTGCAAAAGCATTACTAACTAGCACATTGGGTTGTGTTTACATCTCTCAAATAACATTTTAGGCAGGTTGATGTTATTTATCCACATTTTGTTGGGGGCAAAACCAAGTTGAAGTGATTTGTCTAAGGCCGTATTGCAAAGAGGACAAGAAACTAAACCAGACATATCAATTCTTACCTCTATGTCCAGTAGTTTTTGGCTTAGCCGTATCACACAGTCACACAGCTTAGTGCTAACTTCTTAAGCTACCACCTTGATATTTCTGGTTTATCCTCACAGTGATCCTGCTGTTCCCCAGTCCTGACACCTAGTGGATTCCTGTCCCATTAAGCAACAGATCTGACATTGCCAAAGAACTCAAGCATAAGTGACGGTAAGGAAGAGGCAATTTTGGGATGCAGCAACAGTGTTGTGCAAGTGGACCTTCTGTGTCATTGCTGGGGTACTGCTTAGACTCCAGATCTCCCTATTCCAGATTTCTGATTTGGAGCTACCATGCAGACAAGAGCTCTGCTCTGCTGAAGACTCTGTCTATGAGGCTAAGTAAAACAGGTCAGGTCGACGTGCTTTGATCCTTCCTGTCCATCCTGCTCCTTGCTAGAGGTGGTTCAACAGTTGTTATTACTAATAGTCCTTTGCTCATGACCATAGACTGTGCGGTCATTTTAAACAATGTAAATGATCTTGGCAGGTTCTTGAGCTCATAGCTTGGCACTATTTTATTTACTGGAATATACCTTGCCTGTTTGACTCTGTGAAATAAAGATGCAACGCTGCCTTCCTCCTACTTTTCCTGTCTTTTCAGCTGATTTGTCAAGCCCTCTGGAGGAAAGATCTGCCAATCATCAGGGAAACATACAACACTTAGCTGTGGTTTCCACTGTATCCTGTGGCAGGTGCTGTTTGAGGGCATTTCTATCCCAGCAGCAGAACATGAGAAGGTGAATTAAATGATACCACCTTGGACTCCAGGAGCTCTCAGTGGAGTTCAGTATCTGGGCAGAGCTTACTCAGCAAGGGAGTTTAAAATTGCTTTTTGGCTAAGAAAGCAAATCCTTCAGCGTCAATCGGAAAATTGTATTTTTGATTTATTTTGTTTAGATAAGGGTAAAGACGACCAATTCAGAGCCCCTTTATTCTGTGATGTGGGTGGAAGTTTTTTCAGCCACTGAGATAGACCAGTTGCTCCCTTCCCGTCCCCTCACCACTTCACCCCCCCCCCCCCCCAAAACTTGCTCTCACCGTGTTTTTCTGAAACATATGGGCCTAATTCAGGTTGAAGACTAAAAAGTTTGCACAGAGCTGGTTAAAAATTATGGTTTCTTATAATGAAATCTTTGTCAATGGAAACTTGAAATAGCAGCTTGGCTTCTGACTTATGGGGAGTCTGATGATGGAAATCAATTAATCATCCCATTTCCCAAAATCTGAACAGGAGGGCACACTTAAATCAGAAAAGGGCTCTGGTTTATGAGCTTCTTGGACAGCTTCAAGACTTTCATTGAAAACCCCAGGAGCATGAGTGGGAACAAATACATTAAGATGGAATGTTTTTCTTTGAGAAGAAGAGCAGTAATAGAGATCCTTTGTTGAGGAACATTTGGTTTTGTTTGGGGGAGGGGGACTTTTGTTGTGCTGGAGTGAAGCACTTTGCAGTCTCGAGCAATAGGTTCTCCATTTTTAATAAAGACCCACTGGGTAATTTCACTGAGGTCCGCTAATTCTTACCACCGGGTAGCCAGCAGGGAGCTGTACACGAGCTTTACCTGTTCTGGGCCAGCTTGGTGGTGCACACCACCTCTGTGGCTGGAAGTCCTGACAGGGCCCTGCAGCTGCTTGCTGTGAAACCAAAAAGAGTGGTAAAAACCATGGATCTCCTTCAGGAATGTGCAAGAGGTCATATGTCTGGGACCTTGGCAAGGCTTGGGGCAAATTTATGTGAGGTCCAGATCCAGACTGGAGTCCACCATTTCAATAACCTCGGGCTACGATTATATTGTTCCACATCTGCTTATTAAAAGAAACCATACCATAATTAGAGCAATACATGTAATGGATTCTCTGGTTCAAAGGGTGAACTAAAGTGTGGTGGGTACAGGGCATTTTTGGATAGGACCTAATTTGGAAGAGGGAGGGTCAGTCTGGATCATCTTAAAATGCTTTGCTTGACCTGAAATGACATGTTTTGCCTTTTCTGGAATTGCTTAACCCCTTTTTCTTTCTCTTTATATATCAAAACTTGGAAAATTTGGTTTAAATAATTTTAAAAATTAACCCATCTGCACACCCTAAACCAGCAAACCAATAAATCATTTACAAATAATAATTTAATCAAATACTCATTTGGGAGTAATAGATACTCCCAAAGCTATTTTGTTAGCATCCCGTGCATATTTCATACTGTATCATGTTATAGGAAGGGATACTCGCCCATATGATTGTGATGTGATAGTCCAAACTAATGTGAAGCAAACAAAGTATTCTCTTTCAGAATATCCCAATTTTTGGAGCTACTGCAGAGGAATTCAGTTCCCCCAACATTGTTTTAAAAGGGAACAACTGTCCTCAATTCCCCACTTATTTGGCACAAGCAAGGCAGATGTCTGGGGCAGCCAAGAGAAGGAAGGGACAAGGAACTGGAGGAGCACTGGAGTAAAGGAGCCTGAAGAAATCTCGCCATTTGGCACAAGGATGATTTCCTTTGTCATCCTGCTTGCTTCCTGCCAGTGGGTTGACTTTAATGAATAATGGGAGATGAATGATAATTTTGGTTTCTGCCTGGAGTGGGAACAACTGACAAAGCGTTTAATGGAAGCTGACAGTTAAGTACCCAGCCACAGCAGTAAAGTGTCAGACAAAGCATATGAAAATAAACAGCCCAAATGAAAGCTATTTCTGACCAGATTGCTGGCACACTTTCCCAACCCCAGGCAGGTTATCTGAGATGGTAATTGCTGCCAAAAAATTCCTCCTCCTCCTGTTTTACTTTTTTTAATATACCTTATGAGACTTACCTCAAGGGACCATAGAGCATATTTATGGATACGCTTTACTTCAAAATAAGCAAAATCAATACCAGAAAAAGCAGAGCTGTTTTATGGAGCTTATACTAAGTTTGTTTGCATGTTTAAAAAAGTTGGTTGCTTAATAGCAGCTCATATGTAGTATCTGCTTATATGTATGTGTGTATTTATATATTTAAGAGGTAGAGGCTGGGGTTAGCTAAAGACTTGAAGGAAGCTACAGTGCCTAGTTGCCACTGCCTTTCTGTAAGAGCCCTAACGAAAATGATCTGGGGACAAGATGAACTGTTCCAACCAGGTCAGCATGAACCATACAGCCAAGATTCCCATCCAGTATTTATGCACTAAAAACCTTGCCATCACAAGCTGTGCTTTGGTGTCTTTTTTGCCCACAGTGCACGTTAGTTCTGCTTCTGTTGCTTTCAATCTTGCAGAACAGTTAATCAAAGCTGATGCAGGTTGTTGAATGTTGCCTCATGTCTAAATATAGGTTCATTGCCTTTATGGCCAGAAGAGACTGCTCTGATCATCTCTGATCTCTTGCATATAACACGAGCATGGGATAAGTGCTATTATATGAGTGTTACTGTACACAGTGCCTTCCTTTGTTAGCTTTCTACCTCATTTATTAGCTTAGTTGTGAAAGCAGGTGACTGAGAGTCAGCATCCCTGGTCCCATTCTTGGCCAAAATGGGTTGCGAACCAGTTATAATATTTCCCTATCTGTAATTCTTAACTGATTCCTGCACAGAAAAGGCAACAAGCTTGTGGTGATTTAACAGTTACTGAAAAGAATAATCCTGTTACAGCAAAAATTATAATCTAAATACCAGAGCCAGTCCCTGACCCAAATCCAGGCTTAAACAAACATTAAAAAAAAAAAAAATAAAATAAATTTGAAATTCTGACACCTTGGCTGCATAAACCTAAATGGTTTAAAATACTGGAGTATGCATTTTTCACTTCCAGGCTTGACTCTGACCCTATATCCTTCTGTTCCATTGGTGTGATTCATCTGTAGGTACAAGAAGTGAATAATTCATCACAGATCTTTACCATAGATATAATTACAGTAAATCCTTTAGCCTGAACAGCATGAAGCCTTCTTTAAGATGAGCACAAGAAGTTCTTGTAGGTGGTGCTGCTCTGGTGTGGTTTGAAAGGTGGTAGCTACATGTTTTGTGATGACATCTGCAATGGAAAACCCCAACAGAGTACTGCTGTGAAATATATAAGGAGACAGAGAAGCAGCAAGTTGTGGCACTACGCTCTTGAGGGAAGGCACTTGTGCTGGTTAATGAGCTGAAATCAAGAGGTGGGAAGTGGTTTCCTAGCCATGTATAAGACATCTGTATTTTTCCCATATACTTTGGAAATGAATATGACACATGAAATTGTAGTTCTCTGTTTCACTGCAAAAGTGTTGGGGATAGATGGCTCTAGAGCTATGGGCATTAGAGGAGTATTAACTCTCTTTCTATGTCTATAAAATGATTTGCCAGTGTAATGTTCTAAAATGTTTTATTACTATTACTTTCTGATAGGTTAGTCTTTGAAAGCTTAACTTTCACTGAACTATTTTTATGGGTAGTTTCCTAGAGAAGGGCAACTAAACCCAGCCCTGTTCAAACCTTAGCCCCTTCAGCTTCAGCCTGTAGTCCCTCTGCATACAAAAGACTCCTTCAGGAGTTAAAGCTGGTAAAGGTAAAGGCCTGAAAGGACAATAAAACCATTTAACCCCAATTTTGGAATCTCTAAGAGCTTGAATTGCATCCAGATCTCCTGCATTGATCCCAATGTATTATTTCACTAATTCTGGTCTTTCAGGAAGACATCCTCCTTTGATTTGAAGACATTAATAGATGGAGAATCCACCACTTTCCCTCGTGCTTTGTTCCAGTGGTTAACCATGAACACTGTTAGAAATTTGTACCTTATTTCTAATTGGAATTTCTCTGGTTTCAGGTCTTGTTGTACTTTTCCATTTTCAACTACAAAGCCTGGTATTTCTTCACTCAGAGGTCTAACTGTGCTACACTCATACCTCTTTCAGTCTCCTTGTCACTGAGCTCAACAGCCTGGGCTCTTGGGGTGCAATTCATGCCAAGTGTATTGGTTCTTTGGCATCTAACGTTGAAGGCATATCTGCATTTGCCTTGGAGTTTCTTCAAGGCTTCAGTCACACTTTTACTCCGAAGTGCCAGTTCTGGCATGTGGCACCATGCCAGGTTTAAGCAGTAGAATTTCTGTACTCTGCTAGAGAAGTCCAAAACAGTTAAATATGAGATTGGTGGCCACTTTTGGCACAGCAGTTTAAGGAGAAAAGTGCATATCTTGAAAATGAAAAACCTGAATGCCCAGCTTGAGAGGACTAAACCTCAACTCCCATGTCCTGGGAATATCTCTAAGCATCAGGCTGTGGAGGAGCTCAAGTTTAAATGCACCTCTCTTCAATAAGTACCTAGGGAAGCATGGTCTGGCAGAGAGCAAGCAGAGAGCAGACTGTGCTAAGCATATACTGACACTTTCACAGGTTACTCTTCCAAAATCAAACAATTTATGGCTCAAGAAGGTGATGTCTTTATTTTTTCTTTTTTCTTTTTTAGTAATGCAGATAGGATTTTTTTCCATGAAAGTGTCCAATCTCTCCTTGATGTGAACTTTTAGCATCCACGGCATCCTTTTGGCATGTCCTATAGCTTAGCTGTGTGTCTTCTGAAAAAAAACCCCCACCTCCTTTTCTTTCTTTTGGGTTTGCTAACTGCTAACCTTGATATTCCATCATTTTTGTATTGGAATAGACAGGGGACAATTAAGCCCACTCACTTTCTCCATGTAACTCATCTTATAAATCTGTATAAATCTCCCCTCAATTGCTGGTTTGAAGATTCTTCATGTTCCTTGATCCTTCTTGCCATCATACTCTCATCCATTATAATCTGCCTGAGAACCGCACACACTATTCAAGATGCAGGTGTATCATGGATTTGTAATACTGTTATAACAAAGTCAGGTAATAATGTTTCTCTACTCCTAATAATTCCTAACATTCGATTTACTTGTTCCTATATTGCTAAGAATTCAGGAGCCATCTGAGCTCTCTAATGGGGTTAATTTCCGATCTCATTTCTGAATGGTAATGGCCAACTCCAAGCTCATCATTTTGTATGTGAAGTTAGAGTGGTTTTTCCCCATTGTATATCACTGCCTTTATCTGCGTTCAGTTTCATCTGCTAGTTTAACACAAGTCTCTCAGTATAATAAACTCCTTCCACAGTTCTTTGCAGAGTAGCTTGGCTGTTCTGGACTACTGTGTCATCAGTGAATGTGACCACCTCACTGTGAATTTCCTTTTCAAGATCATTTATGAATCTGTTGCCATCACAGGTCTCCCTAGCATTCACTGGAAGGAGGTTATCCTCCTTCCCAGTGAAAATTCCTAACATATCCTCATGTGCATTATCCATTCTTCATACCATTATCCATACAAGGATCTTCAACTGATTATTTTCCTAAAGGTCTTTGGCTGAGAAGGGTTCTCAGTTCTCTCTGAGAGTTTATCATGCTCTGCTGTTGCTTGCCCAGAGCAGAATTGAGCAGTTGTGCCTTGCATTTCCTCCTAGGTGTCTATGCTGAAAGTGGAAAAGGTTGGCACTTAGTTTAAGCAGAGCAAAGTGCTTTAGATCCTGGTGTCATTGGTAGACCAAAGCATAAAAGGCAATCAGACTGGATAACTCCTCACAGGTGCTCAGTGGCATGTAGCTCTTCCCATCCCAATCACATTTGAAATTGAGGCCATGAGGACATCCACCATCACTCCCTGCCCAGGAGCAAAAGACCTACAATTCCTGTAGGCAGTATCTTAATGAAGCCTTTACCTGGGGCTGGAGACAATCTGCATTGCAAATACGGTCTGCATTCCTATTTTCTGAAGCTATCTTTCACATTCAACCCACTTTTGAGCATTTTCCCTGAACTGACCTGGTTTATCAAGTGAGTTATTGATCACACTCCTGTTCTCCTCTTAGCTTTCCACTGATCCTTAAACACATTTTCTTAGTAGTGATGCTAAATTTATTTCCAGAACTTACTGACAGAAATGCTGAAATGTACCAAACCTTGAAGGCCTCCCTCCAGAGCCTCGGTGGGTTGTCCCATAGAGTGAAGACTCCCTGTCAATGACCCCTTTCTGGTGCTGTCAGTCAGCCAGTCCCTAAGTCACTCTTTTTATGCTCTACTGAGATTGCATTGTGCTAATCTTAAATCAGAATTTCAGTCCTCTGCCCTCAGGAACACACACGTTCTAGCTCTGCTCTGGCATTGATTTATATCTGCCTAGTCCCAATTCTCCTTTCTGTTTTTATTGCCTTAAAGATCTTGCTGGTTTTACCCAAAGTCAATATTCTCCTATCCTTTCCCACAGTGATGACATACACATTGTTGGAGCTGGATCTTATTTACACTCACACCCCTTTATAACGTGCAAGCTTTGACATTGATGCCTGCAGTAAGGGTAGTTCATACTACTGGAAAAGCAAAAAGAGGCTGTAGTGTAAATGCACATCAGCTCTTAGAGCTTTTTTGCCTCAGGTTTTATTACAGTCAAGTGAGTCATAGATGTGGGAACTGCTAACTTTATTCACTGGGGAGCATTGGTAGTGACCTGCACAAGAAGCCAGAAAGCTGTTATTGCTTGAAATGTAAAATTAAAGAAAAAAATATTGCTCTCTTTCTCATTTCCCTGAATTGGACCACATGCTTCCCTGGAGGAAAATCATTGTTGAAATATGTTGACTGCAAATTTTTCTGTTAATCTGAATATTCCTCTCTTGCTCTGAGCTGTGGGATGCAGGCAGAAACCTGTCCCATCTCTTCTAGAGTGATCTGTGCAAGCTGCAAGCCTGACTCTGCTGGAGACAACAGATGGCCTAGCACACTGCCCTTATGTCTGTAGGATTGCACTGGTAGGACAGGTTGCACCAGAGAGTAAAAAAATAGTCCCCAAGATCACGTTTGTCAGCCTGGCACTGACAAACTTATTTTGTCACACTTATTGGGACCCAAAGTAGCACCAATTCCACTGGTGTGACGTGACCACAGAGCTAACAGCCTACTTGTGAACTTTGGGAGCTCTCATTGATGTTGTGCATGTTGTGGCCTGAAGAGCTTTCTCATCACCGAACTCATGCCAGATCCACTTGCAGATTTCTTCTTCAAGTGCGGTGTGCCAAAGACAATCTCACAAGTGTTAATTCTGGTCTTGGCATTCATCTCTGCAGGGCTTAAAACATCCCTGAGAGAGCATCCCTTTCATTTTTCTCTCATTCCTTACTGCATAGAGTGTTTCCCTCTCCTACTCTCTCACACCATATGTTAAAGATTCTTAGGAATGTACCTTTTCTGCAGCATCTTTTGCTTCTAGATTTTAATACAGTCCTGATGCGTTTACCATAAATCCCTGGAAATATGGCAAATCCAGCACAAAACTTGTTGGAAGCAAGAACTCATTGGAAGCAAGCTTTACATATGTGTACAGTCTTCCTTGTCTGGGCGCAGGAGCTACATGATTAACTGGATGAAAACTTCTCTATACCCAAAGTCAGCAAAATTTTTGATTGAAGGTATTTTTACACTAACAAGGCCTCAGTGTCTACCATATTCAGCATAAAGGAGAATCATGGCAAGGCGCAGAATGGAAGAAATGTGCTAATTTGAAAAATCTGGAGATTTTTATCTGTGGGGAAAAAAGATTTCTGTGGAGGCTATTGGAAAAATAGTGAACAGTTTTGTGAACGTTTTTGTTTATATGGAAGCCTTTATCTTGCTTTCCACTAGTTCCATCATCTGGCAAATATTTTCCGTCAACTTTCTCCATTCAATTTTCTTTTTAGTTCTCACATTTCTCCTTTATACAGCTTTACCCTCTGGCTCTGAAATCCTATTCTGTTCTTTACTTGCTCTTCATTTTATAAAATATTCTGCTTTCTCAAGAAATTATTCAGCTTTGTAGAAGAGAGAGAAGGTTCCTTAGCTGTCTTACACCAGTCAGGCTGTGTGCTGAAGAACAGCATCCAGTAGCCACAGATTTTTGTTGTTTATGCTGCCGTGTCCTGTGGAGTGATTGGTGCATATTGTGGTACCAGCACAGGAGAAATATTCACACAAAGTAAGTAAAGAAGTCATGTAAGTTATCAGCTGGAATCCCAAATCTTGTGAAACCCGGTGACCTACACTTATGGTGGATCTGGCTTCATTGCATGACATGGGAATGTGTCCTGCAAAGGCTATCAGTAACAAGAGGTGTTGGGGAAGGAGAGCATCAGAGTTAATATCCTAAGACTTCCTGTTTGTTTCTGGTGTCTCTACCTAATTTCAGTCCAGAACTGTGCCCATGGAGCCCTTGTCCTGTTCACCCAGAGTGGAAGAGAGGCAGAAGAGGCCAGTGAGAAACTGCATTTGCTTCACTTCTTCTTATGCACAATTTCCAGTTCTTCTGTACTCTTCTAAGGAAGTCTGTCTAGAAGGCATTTCTTAGTCAAGACAAACAGGAATAAGCACAGATTTATACCATGTGAGATAATTAGGTTGTTTTGCTCTCTGTTCTTTTCCTAATAATCCCTTGTGTTTTATCAGCCTTTTTGATGACTGTTGAGCACTGCATTAATGTTTTCAGAGAACTACCCACAAAACCCAGTATGTCTGCACAGTCATAGCTAATTAAGTCTTGCGACATATGTATAATTAGGGTTATTTTTAGCCCGTATTCATTACCTTGCATCTATCAACACTGAATGTCTTTCAGCTCTATGAGATCTCATCGAGTATCACTCAGTGTCATGAGATCCTAATAAGATCCTATCATCTGTAAACTTTGTTACTTCATGAGTCACCGTTTCCCAGATTTTATGAATACATTGAACAACACTTGTATGTGTGGAACTTCATGTGACTTTCGTCTATTATGTCAATCGACTCTTAATTCTGTATCTTTTTAGCTTGTTATTAAATGGGAGGGATGAAATCTCAGTTTCTTTTTAAGCCTTTTGTAACCTAAGTATATTGCATTAACAAATATTAATATCATATTATTTCCTTCAAAATGCTGTATCAAGATATGTGACCTATGACTTCATTCTTCATATTTGGGTTCAGCCTCATGACTGGAAAATTAGAAGAACAAAAGTATTAGAAAGAAGTCCTACATTTCCATACCACTCTTACTCATGACTTCAGGATCTATGCAAGCATTTCCTTACCATGTAGCCTTGGGCATCAGAGCCATGTTGAAATTCAAGATGTGACAGTGTGAAGTAGTTAAAAAAAAAAAAAAAAAAAAAAAAGTGGGGTTTTTTTTTTTGTTTTTTTTTGGTTTTTTTTTTTTGGAAAGGTAGAAGAGTCCTCTAAAATGAAGACTTGTAATGAAAATAGGAAATACCTTAATACGCTGATTTTTCATCAAAATAATCTCTGGGCAGAGAATGCCCAAACAAAACAAAAGGTAGGTCTTGGGTGTTATTCCAGAAAGATCCTCAAGCAGATGTCAGGCTGAATCCTGGCTAGAGTCCCTTGTTATAAAGTAGCCTCTTGTTAGCACAACACTAAGAGTAATTGCACAGAAAAACCTAAGGCATGGAACAGTCGTGCATAAATTATTTCTTCTAATATGTCACTGGAATTCCTACAGGAAAGCTGGCTTTTTTTAAAACAGAATTTTTTTTTCATTTTGTTTCTCATTTATTTCTAGGAACTCTGTGCAACAGACTGGTGCGGAGTGGAGAGGGACTCTCTTATACTCAGCCCAGATTAATCCAAGCACTGCACTCTTCCTCTTTGCAGAAACACTAGAGGAGTTTCTATTCTCTTTTGTGCAGTCAGTGAATTCTCTGTGGGGATCTCCATCTATCTAGCAGGTCACGTTACAGCTCTGCTCTTGTAACTGATCTCTCCATTGGTTTCTACAGAAGAAGTGTTATTGATGAATTACTGCACATGGCGCTGAGAGTTATGTTGCAGAGTTGTTACTTTTCAGCTGGGGAGCTTTCCTGGGAACTTTCCATGATGTGCTGGATGGCTAAAGAGTTTTGGACAATATGTAGCATACAGCTGCCATAACTCGTTATGACCAATAAATAGAGGAAGCAAAACGGATAGAAAAATTAAAGATCAAAGATGCCAGCAGGACATGTGTATCTGTGATTAGTGATGAATTTTACTACATTAGGGAAAGCTGGCTGACTTCAAAAGATGCTAGACCTCCTGGCAAGGCATAGAAATAAGCCCCCAAAGTCAGCATGTTATGACAACTGCAGTTTCCCCCAATGTGAGACACTACTGATTGCGCTGCCAAATGCCAGCTAAACAGATTTATTTTCTCTGAGACCATTTTTTTCTTACCATTGAAGACTTCTCTGTACTTTCTGATGAGGTGTAGTTATAAGCAGAATTGGTAGCATTGCCTTAGAGTAGGTCCATATTACAGCTGGGCAAAACATAATTTTGCTGTTTTGTTACAATATTTGACATAATGCAGTACAGACCCCTAGCACACAGATAAAAACACCTAAGATTTTTTAAAAAAGCTAAACACTGAGAAACTAAACCTCATATTTTAAAGTTTGATTTGCACCAAATGAAACATTTGGTATCACTAATTATGAAACTTCTAATTTTAGCAATTTTAAAATTTTTTTTAACTTTAATTTTCTCAAAATAGTAACCTTGATTTTTCTTTAATGTCACAGTATGGCATTTCAGTAATTTCTTTTTTCAACAACATAGGTTGAGTCAGGAGATTAACTGAAACCAATGTTTTTCCATAGTGTTTTGATTACTAGGAATTGTCTTTTTCCTGTGAAAAATTGTTTAAAAATTTCCAACCAGCTCTGGTATTGATGCTTGTCCTGGGTTCAGCTATAGCAGTCATTTTTCTCCTTCTTAGTAGCTGGTGCAGTGCTGTGTTTTTTAACTTTCAGCCTGGGAACGACGCTGATAACACTGATGTTTTTAGTTGTTGCTAAGTAATGTTTATTCCAACCAAGGACTTTCTCAGTCTCATGCTTTGCCAGGGAGGAGGGGAAGCCGGGCGGAAGCAGAGACAGGACACCTGACCCAAACTAGCCAAAGGGGTATTCCATACCACAGCACGTCATGCCCAGTATATAAACCGGGCGGAGTTACCCGGAAGGCCTGATCACTGCTCGGGTCGGGCTGGGTATCGGTCGGTGGGTGGTGAGCAATTGTATCCTCTCCCCTTGTTATTTCACTAATCGTTATTATCATTGGTGGTAGCAGTAGTGGTTTTGTGTTATACCTTAGTTGCGGGACTGCTCTTATCTCAACCCGTGGGAGTTACATTCCTCCCGTTCTCCTCCCCATCCCTCCAGGAGCAGGGGGAGGAAGAAGGGGGGGGGGGAGGAGTGAGCGAGCGGCTGTGTGGTTCTGAGTTACCGGCTGGGCTCAAACCACGACGGTTCTTTTTGGCGCCCAACGTGGGTCTCGAACCCACGACCCTGAGATTAAGAGTCTCATGCTCTACCGACTGAGCTAGGGGTGGAAACACAGCCCTACCATCTGCCATGGATTGATCCAGACTGCACTGGAACAGGGGCAAGCTCCAGAACACCTGCAATACATTGATGACATCATCGTGTGGGGTGATACAGCAGAAGAAGTTTTTGAGAAAGGGAGGAAGATAATCCAAATCCTGCTGAAGGCCGGTTTTGCCATAAAACGGAATAAGGTCAAGGGACCTGCACAGGAGATTCAATTTTTGGGAATAAAATGGCAAGATGGACGCTGCCAGATCCCCACAGACGTGATCAACAAGATAACAGCAATGTCTCCACCAACTAACAAGAAAGAAACACAAGCTTTCTTAGGTGTTGTGGGGTTCTGGAGAATGCACATCCCAAATTACAGTCTGATTGTAAGCCCTCTCTACCACGTGACCCGGAAGAAGAATGATTTCAAATGGGGCCCTGAGCAACAACAAGCCTTTGAACAAATTAAATGAGAAATAGTTCATGCAGTAGCCCTTGGACCAGTCCGGGCCGGGCCAGATGTGAAAAATGTGCTCTATACCGCAGCTGGGGAGAATGGTCCTACCTGGAGCCTCTGGCAGAAAGCTCCAGGGGAGACTCGAGGTCGACCCCTCGGCTTTTGGAGTCAGGGATATAAAGGATCCGAGGCCAGCTATACTCCCACTGAAAAAGAGATACTGGCAGCCTATGAAGGGGTTCGAGCTGCCTCAGAAGTGATTGGAACTGAAGCGCAGCTCCTCCTGGCACCCCGGTTGCCTGTGCTGGGCTGGATGTTCAAAGGCAGGGTCTCCTCTACACATCATGCAACTGATGCTACATGGAGTAAGTGGGCCGCACTAATTACACAACGAGCTCGAATAGGAAATCCCAGTCGTCCAGGAATTCTAGAAGTCATCATGGACTGGCCAGAGGGCAAAGATTTTGGGATGTCACCAGAAGAGGAGGTGACGCGTGCTGAAGAGGCCCCACCATATAATGAACTGTCAGAGAGTGAAAAGCAATATGCCTTGTTTACTGATGGGTCCTGCCGTATTGTGGGAAAGCATCGGAGATGGAAGGCAGCTGTGTGGAGTCCCCTGCGACAAGTTGCAGAAACTGCTGAGGGAGAGGGTGAATCGAGTCAATTTGCAGAGGTGAAAGCCATCCAGCTGGCCTTGGACATTGCTGAACGAGAAAAATGGCCAGTGCTTTATCTCTACACTGACTCATGGATGGTGGCAAACGCCCTGTGGGGGTGGTTGCAGCAATGGAAGCAGAGCAACTGGCAACGCAGAAGTAAACCCATCTGGGCTGCTGCATTGTGGCAAGATATCGCTGCTCGGGTGCAGAACCTGGTGGTGAAGGTACGCCACGTAGATGCTCATGTACCCAAGAGTCGGGCCACTGAGGAACACCAGAACAACCAGCAAGTGGATAAAGCTGCTAAGATTAAAGTGGCTCAAATGGACTTGGATTGGCAACATAAGGGTGAATAATTTTTAGCCCGGTGGGCCCATGACACCTCAGGCCATCAAGGCAGAGATGCAACATATAGATGGGCTCGTGATCGAGGGGTGGACTTAACGATGGACACTATTGCCCAGGTTATTCACGAATGTGAAACATGTGCTGCAATTAAGCAAGCCAAGCGGTTAAAGCCTCTCTGGTATGGAGGACGATGGCTGAAGTACAAATATGGGGAGGCCTGGCAGATTGATTATATCACACTCCCACCAACCCGTCAAGGCAAGCGCTATGTGCTTACTATGGTGGAAGCAACCACCGGCTGGCTGCAAACATATGCTGTGTCCCACGCCACTGCCCGGAACACTATCCTGGGCCTTGAGAAACAAGTCTTGTGGCGACACGGCACCCCAGAGAGAATTGAGTCAGACAATGGGACTCATTTCCGGAACAACCTCATAGACACTTGGGCCAAAGAGCATGGCATTGAGTGGGTATATCACATCCCCTACCATGCACCAGCCTCTGGGAAAATCGAACGGTACAATGGGCTGTTAAAAACTACACTGAGAGCAATGGGTGGTGGGACTTTCAAACACTGGGATACACATTTACCAAAAGCCACCTGGTTGGTTAACAGTAGGGGATCTGCCAACAGGGCTGGCCCAGCCCAATCAGAACTTTTACGTACCGTAGAGGGGGATAAAGTTCCTGTGGTGCACATAAAGAATTTGTTGGGGAAGACAGTCTGGGTTATTCCTGCTTCAGGTAAAGGCAAACCCACTCGTGGGGTTGCTTTTGCTCAGGGACCTGGATATACTTGGTGGGTAATGCGGGAAGATGGGGAAGTCCGATGCGTACCTCAAGGGGATTTGATTTTGGGGAAAAACAGCCAATGAACTCAATTGTACGCTGTTGCCTGCTCTAGAACACTTTTATAGCCCACCAGCTAGATATCTTCAGGTCGCCAGCAATTGACCCTGACTTCCCTCCGATCATCACCTCAACAAAGAATGAATTTTGAGGAAACCAGATGAGTTCAGCAGTGACCAGACGAGTTTGGCGGTATCATCAGCAGGCAACAACCCAACACTACATACCGTCCCTCCTGCCCTGAAAGACTATTACAAGAGATGGAGCCTGACATCATGGACTGGATGAGTTCAGCAATTTTACAGGGATTGGTCCATGGACTAGGGAATGATATCTTTCTCTGTGTGTGGGTGTGGGTGTATATATATATATGTATATATATGGGACAGGGGTGATGGTGTGCTGAGAGATGGGGGATCTGAGCATGACATGAATGGTATGGAATAAGGGGTGGATACTGTCCTGGGTTCAGCTATAGCAGTCATTTTTCTCCTTCTTAGTAGCTGGTGCAGTGCTGTGTTTTTTAACTTTCAGCCTGGGAACGACGCTGATAACACTGATGTTTTTAGTTGTTGCTAAGTAATGTTTATTCCAACCAAGGACTTTCTCAGTCTCATGCTTTGCCAGGGAGGAGGGGAAGCCGGGCGGAAGCAGAGACAGGACACCTGACCCAAACTAGCCAAAGGGGTATTCCATACCACAGCACGTCATGCCCAGTATATAAACCGGGCGGAGTTACCCGGAAGGCCTGATCACTGCTCGGGTCGGGCTGGGTATCGGTCGGTGGGTGGTGAGCAATTGTATCCTCTCCCCTTGTTATTTCACTAATCGTTATTATCATTGGTGGTAGCAGTAGTGGTTTTGTATTATACCTTAGTTGCGGGACTGCTCTTATCTCAACCCGTGGGAGTTACATTCCTCCCGTTCTCCTCCCCATCCGTCCGGGAGCGGGGGGAGGAAGAAGGGGGGGGGGGAGTGAGCGAGCGGCTGTGTGATTCTGAGTTACCGGCTGGGCTCAAACCACGACAATGCTAAAATGATTCACAGTAATATCCTGTGGAGTAGGCAGAGCAAAGGCAGCATCAACAGGAGTTCAACATTACAGATAAGGGCTGGATGATGAAATGAAGTGTCCGGTGCCATCCTTATTCAATTATTCATACAAAGCTTTGTAAAAAAGAGGATATTGGAAAATATAATCACTAGCTTTTCAGAAGATGGCAGAAAGAGGAGAACATCATCCACAGAGACATAACTGGACCCAGTTTTGCAGATATCCTTTGTCTCCTGTCTTCAGGAGGTATCATGTAGAGGGTGGTGAGGACAGAGGCCTGGTTATCAAAATAGGAAAGGAGGAAGGTCTCCAAAAAGGTAACTGATCTTGGCTCTGATTCCCAGCTTCCATAAGGTGCAAGGATGAATACTCAATTTTCAGCTTTCATTCAGCCAGTTTAAAGAGCAATTATCCACCCATGTTCTTTCTATAATCCAGTTAAGAACTGGTCTCCAAACTTTCCTTGCATTAAGGTCTGAATTTTCCATTTACTTGGATTACAAAGTCCATTTCTGCTATTGCTGTTTTGCCTTTGCCTCACACTGCAAACATCCAAGAAGACTGAAGGTACTGGGAAAAAAGAGTTGATCCAGTATCTTCTTTATTTAAGAAAGGAAGCATATAAGGAGATGATCTATTAATACAACATTTATTAATACCCTTCTCAAACACAGGAACCAAAAATCACAAGGCTTGCTTTGAAGCTGTGACTCTCTCACATGCATTGAAATGAGTTTCCAGCAAAGCGCAAGTGAATGCCATATGAGCAGAAGAAACCTTGGGACCACGAGCAAGCAATTTTATGACTGCTGTGTGCTCAGTGCCCGGAGTAGATTCATGTCAAGGTGACACTTCCCTGGCTCAGCTCTCCCCTTGTCTCTTACTGAAGAGCTGTAGATATTTTACTTCTGCAGGCTCCTTTTTCTTACTTCTCAGTGCCTGATAGATGTTGTTCCTAACCACTTTTGCAGGTGATTACTGTGGGGAATTAGTAGGCTTCTTATTCACACCTTTCTGCCCAAGCCCCTCTTGACTTGCATAATTCATTAAACCAGAGGAAACGAGGAATCTCACAGAGTGCTGAGGACCCAGCAGGCCCAGAGGGGCTTTTAAATGGTTTAATTTAATGACCATTGTGGGAAATGCTTGTGTAGATGTTAAGCATTTTGATTCCCCTCCCATTCCTTCCCCTGTTAATAGGTGGTTGTGCCACTGAGACATTCCTTAGGAAGACCATTAATGTGAAGTATGAACTTTGTTGCCTGTTGATATGCGGGCTAACAAGTAAGAGACATCAGACTTAGGTTCCCATAAGAGGTGCCTAAATATTCATGGTTTTCAAGCATTATAAATTTTGCTGTCTAGCTCAGGTGAGGTTTGAACCCCTACCTGCAAACCCCCATGTCCCAAGCATCCCTTCTCAGTAGTGGAGACACTGGTAAAATAAAATACAGGTGTGAAAGGGGTACCTGAATCCTTCAGGTATGTTTAATTCTAGTTTCTCCACAGCTCTCCAAAGTGGATATATGGAATCAAGTTATGAAGGAAGGAGCAAAACTTTCCGGCTAAATGCCATGGGTCCACTGACATTGCTTCAAGGCATGACATCAAACTCTTAGGCAATATCAACACTACAGAATTGCACATTACAAAGGAGCAATCCCAGGTGCTTTAACTTGCTTTTGATCCTCAGACTGGTCCCTTGCGTACTTTTGGCCTCGGCTCACCAGTATCTCTCCAGTTTCCAGGCACAGTTTGGCAACCGACATGGCCAAGGGATCGTTCCCAGTTGGCAGCTTAGATATAGCTGCTCTGTTTTGGAAAGCAGGAGAGTTTAATGAATGGATGCAGGCATTTCTGTGCCAGTTGGCCTTCAGGCTAGTGAATGGTCCTGGCCAAGTTCAATTTTCTAAAACAGACATAGCCTCGGGTCTCCTTCTTATCTCTGCCATTGACTTCCTGGGTAGTGAGGGCTTGGCTGTTTACCTATAAAAACGACTTTGTGAAAATGGAGTGTGCATGAAAGAATGGTTTCAAAGACTATTTATTATGAATATGGTTCTTTTTAACTTAGTAAGTCGTTCACAAACTGATCTTGGCTTCCTTGGATTGTGTTAGTGTTCAGAGACATTCACTGATCATTTACAGCAAGAAACATTCAGCCTCTGGTTTGTTTTCTTTGCTTCCTTTTTGCAGTGGGGGACCAGCCAGATGAGAGATCTGCTTTTGTTTTCGCTCTCCTTGGTTTGATGATTGAAACTTTTCAAACAGAACTACACACGTGGCAAATATCCACGATGAATTTCTAGATAAATAAACACTTGGGCTGAGGTTATTTTGGAAGAATGGCAGTCTCAGTGCCTCCAAATGGCAAATAATAGAGTGAACTGAGCCCAGCCATTTTTTTTTTTTTCTGGAGCTGGAGGACCTCTGCTATCCCTCCTGTTAACCTGTGCTTCTCTGTTTTGTTGGTCTGCTCGGTGTTTCTGAAGCACTGTGAAAGACACAGAATCATAGAAACAACTAGGTTGGAAAAGACCTTTAAGATCATCAAGTCCAACCTTCATTCCAGGACTGCCAAGTTCACCACTAAACCATGTGAATTGTTAGGGCTGGTCCCCATTGAGAAAAAGGGACTCTCTCACTGCCACGTTGTGCAGAAGTGGGATGAGGATTGGTCTTCGTCTAGGTGCTCATGGGATGGGGCTCAGAGGGGTCATCCCTTTGCAAGGAGGTCCATGAAAGGTGACCACTCAGCCTTTCCCAGGGGGGGAAGGCTCAGGAGATGTGCGGGAGGCAGGCTTGTTTTGCCTAAGCATAAGTCTTGGCTCCATCGTTTGCTCATCTGTGGCTTTGCCTTCACTTACTTGTTTCCTTAGATGAGTTCCTCTGCCTGCTTATTTGTGTTAGGAAAATTGTTGTTCCTGTATTTCGGTCTGTGTCGCTTCCTCTGCGCCTGTTTTGTTATTGTGCAGAGGGATGTCTCCAATGAAGTGGAGGGAAGGAGGAGGACTCAGGGCTTATTTTTATCCTATACATAGGAAGTTGGCCAGAACAGGGACTAATAGAGCAGAAAGCCCTCAGAGCATTTCCACCCTTCAGGCCTGGAGACGGCAATCCCCACAGACCTTGCTCAAATGTTCCACTGCTGCCCAGGGACACTGCTGAGGAGAACTTTCTCTGCAGTTTTGCTTGTTTGTTTTTCAAAGGAAAAGTGTGCATTGCTTCCTGCCACAGGGATGGGGCTTACTGCCCTACCATTGCTGCGATCCAAGTTTCTTTTATTAATGAATTAAACCTCAGACCACCAGACTAACTGTAAAGAAAAAAGGGAATCTGTGTATATGTATTGGTAGTGTGACAGCACCTAGAGGCCTTGGTGGAGCTGGAGCTGGCAGTTTCATCACACAGTTCTGAAGAGAGATGGGAGCTGGTCTGAGGAGCCTCAAATGCAAACTGGACAGACGGGCTCAGGGTTGCAATACAGAGCAGAAATACAGAAAAATGTAATGTTTATCCAGCTACCACGGAGATAGAGTATGGAATAAGAGAAAGTAATCGGATGAAGCCAGACCTTGCAGTTTTTCGGTTCAATGAACCAAAAAACTTCAATGGACCATGCTGTTGCTCTAGACATTTTGGGGAAACTGAGGCACGTGTTTTATGTGTAGTTGTTTACCTTGCATTCCCATTTCCTTTGTCCCATTAAATCTCCTTTCCAGAAGGACTGCAGGCCATCTTTTTGCCTTTTTTTCCTTTGAGTGGTGATTTCCAAGGAGAGAGCAACAGACGAGGCAGCCAGGGCTCTCCCATGCAGCTCCCCCAGCACAGGCCGGCATCACCACTGATCATCTCCCTCCTCTGCTGCTGGTCTTGTAGCACAGCTGGGCTTCAAAAGACAATGCTTCTCTCCCACGTGCTTCAAAGAGAAACCAGGAGTTGCAGAACAATTACTCCCACTCACAGGACGAGGGGAAATCCTCTTCTAACAGGAGATCATCTTATTAAAATGAGGATGTCTGGCGATTTATGACTTGCTGCTTTAAACCTTCCTTCCTCTACTGAAAAAATACAGCAGACAGCAAAGCTGGAGACAGATACAAGAGAGAGCTGACATTGGCAGCACTTGAAAAATGGTGGGAGAGATAGGAGAACCCTTTCTTTCTGTCCTCATTAGCATGACTTAATTAATAGTTATAATCTTATCAAATAGAGGTTGCCATGCAGGAGGGATGTGCAGGCTGGAAATCAAAGTTATAATAGATATTTTAAGACCAGAAAGCACTACCATGTAATTCTGTCTGACTTCCTATATAATTGATACCAAGGGTAGATCTTTTCAACTAAAAAAAAAAAAAAAAAGGTGGATTTAATAGGGAGGTATTATTAATGTGGTATTTTTTGGTAATAATTTTAACTAGAAAACCTGAGTGGTTTATTTTGGAAAATTCAACTTATCTGCACTTGATTGGTTTCCATTTTCATTTTCTACTCTAAGTGCCTTCTAAATTCCGAAGACTGCATGCTCTGCAGGGTGTAGACTTCCACCTTCGTTTTTTTTCTTTTTTCTGTTACTGACTCCAACTTTAAAAAGAATATTCTCAACTTGGAGAAAAGAAAATGTTGCGTTTTGACAGTGTGAAACTCTTGCAATCTACATTAAATACTGCACAAAATATCTCTGCCATAAACTTTGTTATATTCTTTGGCATTTTTATAGATTTCCCAGCTAATTTCATTTGTTTTATTCTTGGCCTGGGTCTTAGGAGTGGTGGCACCTCTTAATCTCAAGAATATCTTGGCATCTTGATATGTGTTGTGGCAGTAAAACAGATTCTCCTCCCAGGAACTGAGAGAAAACAGTTTTAGCAGAAGGTCCTCTCTCACACATGGAAGTTGAATGGCAGGCCAGCTTACATCAAAAGTGCTAGAAATAGGAAGAAAATGATTCATTTATACCAGGTTTTAAGTGTAGAAAAGAAATCCCATCTCAAGACCCACAGAGAAGCAGAAGGCAAAAGGACAGCCAAAAGAGACAGATCTTGGTGTAGGCAATGCAGTGCGGGGCAGGCCTGAGGGGAGAGTCAGAAGCAGAGCAGATCATCCAAATTGCTACCATACCTGCTTCTCTACATGAGGAAACTCATCCAAACATGAGCTAGTCCATGTCCAGATTGGATTACTCCATACACGTTCATATTCTAGATATTTCTAAGAAAACATCACAGCTCATGGAGCTGAAGCTCACCCAGAACAGCTTTTGAATTTAGTGAAGGTCATAGCTTTAATCCAGACTGAGTCCATCAATCTCAAAGAATTTTACACCAACATCACCAAGATCTGAATTTCCACCAGGTTTTTTAGCACAGGCCATTAACAGGACAGATTTCTTGATGCTAAAGGGAGAGAGATTGACTGTGAATTATAAAGCCACATCCTTACTGGCGGCTATAAATTTGAATAAACCTCCCCCAGTGCTGTGGATTCTCACGTGCTGTCTCCTCAGGCTTTTTCCCTCTCACTTGTGAAATATATTACAGTAGCCAAATTACCAGGGAATGAATGACCTCTATAAATTCACTCATTCTGCTCTGAGAGAAGATATCATGCTGTGAAGAACAGAGTGAGAACGTATTTTTCTCCCCAAACTTACGATTATTCCCATTGTGTGCCAATTTTATTGGCAGTTGATTTTTTCTTCCTCTGGTTGGGCCCAGTTCGAATTTTTCCGTTCTGCTTCCACTGTAAATGCTTTTTCCAATTACTGTTTTTTAGCTCATATCAGTGAAATCTGTATGAGGAAAGAGAAAAAGACAGGGCAGGTCCTCAGCTGGTATGTATCTGCTTGCTCAACACATTTCAAGAAGGCTCTTTGCTGCTTTGCCCAGCCCAGGATTCATGCAGCAGTGCTGTGAACACTGAATGTAATTCTACCATATTTTTTGCAGGCAGATTTGCTAAGCTGGTTATGCATGGGAGAAATTATCCTCCAAGTTATTAAAGGAATGGCTGAATTTCATTGTTTTTTCTTTTTTGCAGAATGTACTTCTGCAGAATGTACCCCTCCAATTTGACAAAATGTAATATTTATTTCTGAGGAACAGAGATAAATTTTATAGATACAAAATCAGTCCATCTTCATTTAAAATTGAGCAGAAGTGCAGGGCCTGCCTTTCATTTTCCTAGTAAATTGACTCAGTGGTCTAAGCAAAGAGCCTAGGGGCAGTGGCATATGAGAGGCTCCCAACAGCAGCAAAAGAAGTTTAAACCTTACTGGGCAAAATGTCCTAAGCTTCCTGGGGAAAGCCTCAAAATGGCAGTTGAGGCAACAAAACACTGAGAAAATCCCTACCTCAAATCCATACACATTGTGGTTTTACAAGACCTTGTCAATATTAATGTAGCTTCTCTTCTAACTGAGGACATACAGAAAGGTCTAAAGCTTCCTTTCAGCATTTATCCAGATAGCTCCAACCTTTCTGAGGCAACAGATGCACAAACCTGGTGCTGGCTGAGAACAGGGGAGGTGCAATTTCCAAGAAAGAGACAATTAAAAAAAACCCCAAACAAACCGATAACCAAAATTAATTAAGTAACTTTATAATCTGCTGCTAAGCAGCCTAAAATCACATGAGCAGCATCTGGAAGAAGTCAGCATTACTCTGTTTCTATGCCAGGTGAATTTCTGCCATGTCTGTAACTGTCTTTTACCTCACCCAGTTGTAAGCAAGTAAAATGTGGGCATCAGGTCTGAACTATTCATGGAGTCTTCCCCTGCAGCAGCTGGAGTAAGACTAACACTTGTTGGTGGGGGACCATCTCACACCATGACACCCCAAGTGGTCCAAATGCCAAAATGACGCAACGGAGAACCACAACCATAGGATCTGGAAACATCTGAGGCCAGGCTGGATGAGGCTCTGAACAACCTGATCTAGTCGAAGACGACCCTGCTCATTGCGGGAATGGTTGGAGTAGGCGACCCTTAAAGGTCCCTTACAACCCAAAATATTCTATGATTCAATGACATTGGACATCTGAGAGTAACATGTGGCTTCAGAAGGAGCTCACTAACAGGTTTGATCCCACTATCGTATGCTGGAGGAAAACATGTGTTGTTTGCTTTTTCCTCAGCCACTGATCTGGATTATGCAGCAGCTCCCATGACAGCTTGAGAGCTGTGCATGGGGCTTGAGAAACAGCCTGACCATTGCAGCTCAGACCAGCTGAAGACACGTCTTCATCTATGCACGTGTGAGAGGAAAGCACATGTAAAGGCTCCTTCCTAAAAACTCTGAGCAGAATTTCTCCATGGCTCAGCAACACCAACAGTCAGCAGTGCTGCGGTAGTGGAAAATTTGTTCCCTTCTGCATTATCATGAATATCAGAGATGGAGAGAGAGAACCTACAAGTCAATGGCACAACAACATCACACGGTTATTTCTGCTAAGATGAAGAACCAATGTGGAAGGTCTGATCCGGGAAAGTAAAAACCTCCCAGCAGGTACTGGAGCTGCAGTGAAGCTGCATCTCATTTCAGTTTGTGTTGAAGCTGTCACTCAGTAGGGCCATGATGGTAGCTGCAAGAGCGTTGCCCTTAGTTCTTCGAGGCAGAAACCTGCTGACAGATCTTCAGACTGGAGACCTGTGCAGGACACTCAGTCTTGCAACTACAGTTGCCCATGATTATTTTACTTGCTGATAGACTTGTAGTTATTCTCTCACAATTTCCATTTCCCATTTGGTATTCTTGGTACTATCAATATTAGTTTTCTCTCTCATCAGATGTAAGGCAAGCTACTCTTGACAACAGCTACATCAGCCTCCAACTTGATTCCTTCTCCCTCTGCCTCACTGACCTTGTCTACATCTGAATCATGGTCCAAAAGCAAAAGATGATTTCAAAAATGCTGTTTGAAAAGGCCAAAGGCAAAAGTGGGAATACAGACACTCGTGTCCTGACTGTTGGTGTGAAAAAGTAAAGAAAAGGTCCCTGATGAGGGAGTTCCATAAGAGTTGTTTCACCTTGGCTTGTCATTGTTAAAAAGAGAATAGTGTTTTTGCTGTATCTTCTCTTTTATGACATCTGAAGGCTGGAAGAAAACAGGATACAACTGTAATAGAAAGCTAAAGCAATTGCTTTAAAGCTGAATCCTTTCAAAATGTCCTTAAAATCTCAGTGACTACAAAGTTTGCAGGAAAGGGTAATATCTTCTATGAGCTGATTTCAGCTGATAAAGTTGTGGGGAGGGAGAAAAAAAGCTTTGGGACACATGAGCACTTTTTCAAATCTCTGTAGACTTTGAAATGTCATTGTTTCCTGATTTACTTCATGAAACATAAAATTTACTAAACATGGTACATTAACGACAAGGTGTGCAAACGTGCCTTTTCAACTTAGAAACAGAGTTGCTTCTGTTCCAGACAGAGCTACCTCTTTGGGCCTAAGATGACAAATAATTCAAGTTTAAACATACGTAGCTGTTTGTAGGCCCCAAGACGCTTTATGGCAAATTCGTTCCAGCTACTTTTCTCAATGTCCCCATACAAATAAGGCCTGAGTATCAAGGCCAGGAACAAGAGAGGAGACAGTTGCGTACAGTCTGAGGATATGAAGCCACAGTCATTTTTAGATATACATAGACACATGTACGTATGTATGGATATATATAAATTAGGAACCCTGAAACTTAAATCCATGTACAGGAAAGTCTGCAAACAGGCAGAAAGCTGAAGGCATTTTGGAAGAAAAAGGTATTGCTGCCTGCCAGTGTTAATGCAAACTGCATATAGGTTTAGTATCTTATGCTTTGGGGGTTTGAGATTTTCAGCTGGGTAGTTTTCATCTAAATAGAAGTCAGGTGTTTTTCAAAAGGCTTTTTATTTTAATGCATCAAAGTATTTTTCCAACAGAAAAGGACTGGCTTTTGAAGCAGAATGGAAATTTTTAATTCAATCTGAAATTTTGTTTGTTTTAGGAGAAAAAAAAAAAAAGTAAAAACCAACCATGGAAACATTCTCACTAAAAATGCTGGCTTTAGGTCAAAAACCCTTATGAGATTTTTTCAAATGAAATATTTCTCTTTAAAACTTTAGTTTTTAAAAACACCTGCTTATTTTTCTTAGGATTTTTGAGAAAGAAAAGACTAAAAGGCAATAAGTAGAATCAACTTAAAAAACCTTAGTGGGGAAAATTAAGTTAAAATGATGATATATTCAATTAAAAACAATTTCTTTATTTTGATCAAACAGTAGAACATCTGGCCACATCTGACGGGGCTGGCAATACTGTGTAGGTGGCTCCAGGGGCTGCACTGCACTGGGAAAAAGTTGCACTGTCAATAAAAACTGGCCACGGACTGTTCGCTTCCTCTCTTCCCATATGTTGGGCTCATTAATGGAACATCAAACCCACAAACGTGGACATAAAGTCAGCCTATACATGTCCAGCTTCTGATATGAGCATCCGACCCCTGCTTGGGGCCTGTGTTTGAAAAGCAGGGCCATGTCCTGAGGCCTGTAAATCTATTCTTTTTTGATGGAAAACAAATCTCAGAGGGTTTCTTTCTCCATTTTTCCTTTTTTTTTTTTTTTTTCCACAAAAGAGTCTTGTATTCTGCACTGTGAGTCTGATTTACAACTAGGAGGGGGAAGCTGCAAATCCAGCTCAAGGCTTGAAAGATTTCCACTGTCATTGCTAGAGCTCTGTGGAGTCAGAGCCCCTCAGTGCCAAGAACAAACACATCATCGCCACCACATAATGCAAACATGATGCTCTTGTAATCTGCTGTGGGACACTGGGAATCTACCTCCCAGGAGAAGAGGCAGGCAGGGAAAGACCTGGAAATCTTTTTTGGTGACCAAAACCATGCTTTATTGCAAAGTGCATAAAGGACCGTCTCGCCTTTCCAGGCTGACTTCCCACCTGCAATGCGTTGCTGATTTAATAAGGGCTGAAAGGGATTATCAAGTTGTGAAGTTGTTTGCATCCTACCGGGCTGTAATGAATGAAGGTTTTTGTTCGGCTCAGCCTAACTGAATTCTTCTTGGAGTGATCATAGCTGAGGAAAGGCTGTAAGTGACTGGTGGTTTTGGTACATGGTTAATACTTGAACATTACGTGATGAAATGGTGGGCACATAAACTCTGTTAGTATTGTAGTGGGCTTCTTTCCCTTACTCCTGCCCCAACACTTGCTTCAGGGTAAGTCCTAGCAATGTTTTTTTCAGTCTGCTTTGGTAGCTCAGCATTCAGTGAAAAACTCAGTATCTTCAACTCCTGTAATTAACGAGCAACAGGAAAGTTCCCTCACAGGTCTCTACTTTCACTTTCCTCCTGTAACTCTGCCCCAGGTTGCCTCACCCTTGGGGAGTTTGTATCAGTTGCAGTTCTGCTTCAAAACTAATGACAAGAAAGATGCTCATTCCCTGCCAATTCCCTGCAAGCCAGTTTGCATCCCCTGCTGAGAAGGACAAAGTGTGCCCCAGGCATGCTGGGGTAAAAGCCTCTTAATCCATCTCATTTTCAACCCCATAAAAAACCAGAGCAACTCCACCCAATTAACAGACACAAAAACCACCTGTCCCTTTAGAGGCAGAGCTGTCTGAGTGACAAGAAGTTAAAACTTTCTTCTTCCTTGACATGATGTTTTTATAAATCTGGCACCTGCATGAAGAGCAGGAGTTGGTCCTCTCCTAGATGGTCTTCTTTCTTTCTTGGAAGGTCAAATGTGCCCTGTTACAGTCTTCTCGTCCCATTGTGTCTGGTTTTTGCTCCCTCTCTTTATCACAGTAGGCTATAGTTGTTCCCAGTCCCTCTCATGCTTCCTGCCCACCAGTGGACTTTGTCTTGAGATGCTGACCCAGCAGGTGAGATTTTCTATTGGCCATTTTCTGTGTCGGTGCTCATGCTAACACAGTGGTACAAACATGAGCTTTACCAGATCAGAAGATGGAGAGCCCCAGATCTCCTCTTCACTTGGGAGACGCTAGCAAGTGCAAGCTGTCTCAATGTTTCTGCTCTTATTTGAAATTTCCTCCAGAATATGTCATCTACCATTCAAGAGTCTGGAGCAGCTAAAAAAAAAAAGTCTGATATCTTCCTAGACTTTCCCCTTGATACAAGGAAATAAGCAACCTCACCATCTGCTCTCTCGTATCTCTGGTTCTTATCTATATACTTCCATATCTTTTCTTGCCACAGCTTTACACATTGTCCTTCCATCAGCTGTCCTAGTCAGACAGTTTTTCATTTCATTCTCCCACTCCTGCCTCCGAGTGCTTCTTCCTTGCTGCAGATAATGTTTGGGAAGGGATCTCAGCATACTTAAACAAGTAGGGGATATACTCTATCTAACTTCAATCTCCCAAGTCAGCCAACAGGTCTTTCCATACTGTTTCTACAGTTAATGAAGAGAGAAAACTCCTGCAACAGCTGAGGGACCATCCCTAGGCCAAAATCCTTCTCTGAAACCTTTCAGAAGCACCTGACTCTGTTTCTTGGGAACCTAGGAAGGTTTGTTGAGTTGTAGTTTAGTTGCTTCACTTGGAGGAAGGTGAAGAAGAAGAAAGCATATACAGTTTCCACTGCAATTCTGGGCTCCTATTTGTTGGAAATAAAGAGGTGGGGTGGGATGGGGTGATTTTTCCTGCAGGTGTGTGGTCCACAATGGAGTCCAGGCTCCAGCAGCTGCAAACACCTGAGATAATCAGGTGGAAAAAGTCACTGCTGGGGGTGTTACTTGGCTGCTGTCCTGATGGTAACTGTTTGCATTCAGGGAGCAGTTGCACTGCAAAGTCAGAGGTAACATCAAATAACATGAACTGAGCTTTCCTTGACATTTATGTATGTGGAGAGGTCCTTTTTTAGAGTGAAATAGTTTCTGAGCAGCCAGTTTTCCCCTCCCTCAGACTTTGTTTCCTGACTCATGTTTACCAGCTGGAGAAAACATGACAAAATAGTGAAAAGAAAGAGATCTGCTTTGAGCATTAAACTTCATTGCTGAAAGACTAGAAACTACTGTTTGGCTTGCCAAGGCTTTAATTGTCAACTGATGTAAGAAAGGCTCCTATTTAATCCCTGTTTGCATTCACCAGGGGGTTCATAAAACAATTATAAGAATCTAGTGGTAATCTTCTTTCAGCCTTTGTACTCAGTCCAAAATATCAATCTAGTAGATGATTGCTTGTATGGGAGGTCACATAACCACTGGCTGGCTCTCTGACTCTTCAACTTTAGTATTAGTAATTGTTTTATTAGTTACTGCTACTATAGAGCATATGAGTCATTCACCCAGTCCATGGTCCTTAATAGCTTGATTGTATTATCCTGATCAAAGTTGGTCCTTTCTGTTTCCTCTTCATGTGATCTTCAAAGTCATCTTTGGATGCACTGAAAAATAAGAATCTCAAAGGCAATTTTAGGCTAAAACAAAAACCAGGAGCTCCGTTTTTTTGATATCTTCAAAATATTAAAATCTTACAGTGCTAGACTGTCATCTTGTGAAGAGTCTAAGACAAGCATGAGACAGCCACAGATCCTGGCTGGAAGCAAATCAATGGATTCTCCCCACTAGACTGAGAGGCTCAAAGCTACTGAATGACAGATTCTGGTACTTCAGGTTATTCAAATCATTGCACATACTAAATATTAGATTATATATTTTATTGCTAACTGGTTGCCCAAAATCCTGTCTTGTGTGTGAATGAAAAATAAAACTTTAAGATTATTTTATATTCTTTTTTTTCAGCTTTAATACTGCTTGAATGCAAGTTGTGTTTCTTGCAATGTCTCTGTCATTTTAAAGACAAACTAGCCCATTGTAGACCAGATCTTTACACAAAACATTAGTTCAGGCTTGGATCTGAAAAGTTCCAGCTCTTGCAGTATAATGTAATATTTCATCCTTTGATTTTGATACCTATGTGAGCAGGAGGAAAAGGAACATTTTACCAATGCTGAATTTGCTAAAGAACTAAGGCATGTGATGAGATCTTGTGGAAGACCAGGATGATCTAGAGATCCTGAGGTCTCAACTGAAATATTTGCTCAGGTATTTTATTAATGTGGTGGTCTGCCTGGCTGCCTGAGTTGATGTTGGTGTGAAATTCATGTCATAGAGACAAAGCAGTCAGATTTAATTCCCTTCCTCATAAATTTGTACACATGGCTTGTAGGCAGCATGATATCAAAATGAGGTGACATTGACTTTCTACCTCACTGCTCTTCAAATCCAGTGTAATGACAAGTCAAGAACAGAGGGAATCCAATAAAAGATGCTAAATAACAGGAGAAGTCAGACAGCATTTCTTTTTTGCCCTATGGATTGTCGATATAACTCTGGATAGAAATATTAATCTCTTGTGGGATTTGCAATTATGTCATAACGAATAAAATACTTTTAATTAAAAATATTGGCCAGATTCAAATATTTCTAGAGGACAAAATCTGTAATTTAGGGCTTTTTTTGTCTGAAGATGGAATTATCTTGGAAAGAAAAAAATATTTTCATATCAAGGAACCGGCAGAAGATTCCATCACTCATTGCTTCCAAGATCAGAGCAATTTCCTCTGCTGTGGGAGAGGAGTAATTTATGCTTACTTTGTATGTAGTGGTGAGAGAATAGAGCTTAATATAGTGGTAATAAGATAAGCTGCTAAAAGCTTTTACATAGAAACCAGCAACTTGGAATGGGTTCTTCACCACTGCTACTGAAAATGGGCCCATATTTGAGGGGTATCTTTCCTATGGGTCTGTTTATCTTATAATTTTTGCCTTCTATTTTTGGCTTTTTTTCCTTATGTTAAATAGTGGCCAATTTGTAAAGTGTCCCTGCACCAAAAAAAACCCCAAACCAAAACCCCATAAATTCTCCTTTGTCATATTTGCATATAAGGCACAATTTAGCACATGGAAAGAGATGGTAGAGGGATGTAGTATGACATTTTCAAAGAAAGTCATGCAGAAGTTTTACATAAGAGCACAGGAAGTGGCAACTTTCTTCTATACCACAGATTTCCCCCTTAGGTGCCTAAACTCCAGCTGAGTTCAGCAAAAGTTTAGCCATTTAGCCAATCCCTCTGTGGACTGGACACCAAGTTATCACCTTAAAGCTTAGATGAATTAGATATTTCAGTGTTCCTAAGAGGGGTTCCAAATTGTTTTTGGTTTTTTTTTTTGCTGATCTCACCAGAGGTCCAAGAATGACTGAGCGTAGAGACAAAAGTCATTGGCAGTTGGAACTTGGAACTGGGATTTCACAAGGTTGGAATAAAGGCTCTGTACAGCATCATCTTTTGGTTATGATTTGGCAGATTTAAGGACTGTGAGAAGAGGTGTTCTCAATAACAGTGAGCAGAACTGCTAGCATAGCCTTTAAACATTGCAGCTCAAGATCAATTTGGCTTAGGCCTTTGCCAAAGCTACTTCTTAACAACTGACTTGAAAACTGCAAGGATGAACTGTCTTTCTTCCTCCCTGTGGGGCAACCACATTTTAATATTGTGGTTCCTGCATGACCGGCAAATAATTTCATATGCTAGAAATGAAGAAAAGGGAAGGTTAGGGGGAAAAAAAAAGATGCAATCTTTTCTTTTCCTCCGAAGTTAATGAATTTTTTATAAAAGTGTAAGCATGTCACTATTCCAAGCCACATCAAATCACTCTTAAAATCTGTATTTTAAAAACAGGAATGTGTATAATATGAATGGCTTAAGGAATAAAATGCAAAAAGATGTTGATGATGCTGGATTACCAGCCAGCTGGAGAATTAAAAAAGAGAGGGAGAGAGAGTGATGAAGAGAAGAACAAAAACGCCCGTGTTTCACTGGCCAAGTCAACAACCGTGTTTTTTCAGTTGCCCCTCATTATGGAAAAGTGTACTCAGGTTGTCCTGGAATCCGAGTTCACTGTTTTTAAGGAGTCACATCAGGAAAAAAAACATGATGCATTGCAGAGCATATGATGGGGAACATCTGGACACCAAACTACTGGAGCTGCCATGTTTTGCAGAGGGATGGCTCTGAGGATGAAATGGAGTGAACTGTAACAAATACGGGATTTTGCTGGCAGCTTTAGTTTATTTAAATACATCCCTGTCTTTTGAGCTGTTTCTTTGTTTTGGATAATATTTAAACATGTCAAAAATCCTCTCTCCTTCCTGCCCTTCATTACACATGACAGGGAGTGGATTGCTTTGGCCATCTGTAGAGTAGGAATGAGCAGAGCTACATCTGGATGTGCTGGGGATCACATGAACGCTCACAGCAAGCCCCGAGCAGGTAACTTGAAACCTGCTTTTCCCTGAATGATCTGAGCTAGTGTCACAGTTTTTGCCAGGATTGTGTGAAGTTGAGTTGGAGCCTTATAGCTAAACACTTCTAGAGTGTGTTTGGGGGCCCTCCTTAAAGTTAGGCACCTCTTGCCAATCCTGCAAGTGTCTGTGAATTGTGTTTGATTATAATATTTGGCATTTATTGTGTGACATCTTGAGCATATGAAGCTATTCCTGAGGCTTCACTGTAGCCCTACCATGATTACAAAAACCTCAAGGAACAATACAAAAACACATGTGGCAGCATTTAGAAGAGGGAAGGGCTAATACCGGTGTGGTCAACCTAGAGGCCCAGACACCCACACGGCTTGTGCCAAAGCTGCAACACGCTGGCTTAGGGTGCTGGTAAGCCCCAAAACCCTACCTGAGAAGAAGCAAGGCAAGGGGTGAGCTGCTGAAGCAGATGCCAATGACTCCCCCAAGGACCAAGCCAAGCCCTATCCCCAGGGGGTGGTGAGATAATGGCTAGGAAGCCACCACTATCCCCTGCCTGTGAACTGGTGCCAGAGGTCTCTCTCTCTTGGCGCTCTGATGCATGGGTATATGTCCCATGGCTGTCAGCTGTATGTTGCTCACAGGGATCAGGAAAGATGGTAGGTTGGCACCTGTGTGGGAGAAGTGGGCACAGTGTTGTTTCCCTTTGAAGCTGTGTCCATCTCAGGAAGTATGCTTGGTTCCTCTTTTTACATCTAATATACTAGAGAAAAGGATAATAACACCCAAATTCAAGAGGAAATGTCTGGGTTTGGCCTGAATTGCTACACACAGTCAGTGAAGTCTTTCTTCAGGATATCAGTGTCCTTTCCTGAATTTCATGGTGTACAGAAGTAATTTGCAATCTTTTCTAAAGAGAAAATCTTGACTGCAACTGCAAAACTGACAGACACCTCTTTTGGGTTGGGAAGCTGGAAAGAAAAGGTTAGGGAAGTTTTCAGATCTGATCATCAAAGAAATCTGTTCTGCATTTGTTTATTTTTTAATTTTTTTTTTTTTTTACTTTATTTTACTTTATTTTACTGTAGTTCATTTTAGTTCATTTTATTCTATTGAACTTAGTGGTCCTTAAGTTGTAGGATTTATGGTATGTGACTCTGACAGTAAGAGATGACCATATGAGACACTGACCCATTGGCCTGAACTGACCTGACTCGTGGACACAGAAATTCTCTCTTTCTGCAAATGCAGACTTTGACATAGCTGGTAAGTCCTCTTAGCAAGGGGCCAATTAATCATAAATGCTGACTTTCATTATGTGGATGTTTCTTCTTTTGAAATGAGACCGAGGGCTGCCAACTTGGAGCATTTCATGGAGTAAGTTCACTCAGTGTCAAGTGGGCAGCAGTGTTGCCATCAGGGATGGTTGTGCATTGATGACGGTGCTGGAAAGCCCTAGCTGGTGCCCTGACTTATGGTTTGCATGACATTGAACTTGTCCTGATGTGCTTTTTGCAGAGGGAGGGGAAACATGTTGCTCAACATAGCTCAGGCTTCACTTCCAAACATCATCATGAGGGTGAGAAGGGCAAGCGGGGACCATGGCCAACACTGAAAACCACAGGGTGAACAGCAGCAAATGAGCTGCTGATGTACAGCAGGACAAATTAAGTAAATCAGCCAGCGCTGACTCTGCTGTAGGGAAAGGTCAGCATCTCCAACAGAGTTTTGATCACTGTAAAACTGCCCAATGCCAAGCATCGGCTGTGTTGGGGGTGCCTAGAGGGCCCAAGCATCTCAGCCCAGGGCTGGCTGCCATGGGGAGGCAGGAGCCATGGCAGGCATCCCAGGGGCTTATCCCCTGTGGCTGGGCACACTGACTTGCCTGCCACGGTCCTGCAGCTCCTTACTGCTCTTATCTGCACCCCATCTAGCAACCAGAGCCATTCCTGAGTCAGGAAAATTTCTGAATGCAAAGATTATACCTAAAGGCTTTCATGAAATAAAAAGTTAAAGAAAATAAAATAAAGTCTGAGCTCTCCCTTTGCTAAAGCCAAGCTGTTGTCAGCTTAAAGAAAATGTTTTCTCTTTGTGTTTGGACAGTTTAACAGATTTATTTCCCCCTTCTCCCTTTCCTCTTTTCCCTTTTCCTCCTTGGATGAAGGTTGCAGGAATTTCCACAAAATACATTTGGAGGAGCCAAGACTTCAACACCAGCAGTTTTTAGTCAGACGGTTAGAATGATCATTAAATAGGCAGCGACTGATCTCAGAGTCTGAGATGTCTACAAGGCATAAGCAGCTCTTTTAGGTAAGCTGGAGCAACGGAGTAAGTCCAGTAGCTCTGGAGCCAAACCCTAAAGTGGATGCAAAATCATATGGGGAGCCAGTGCTGTGATTTTCAGTACAAGAATGATGTAATGATTGAGTACAGTTCAAGTAAGTAATCTAGTCATCTGTTCACAGTTTTGAATTATGGCTGATGCAGTCTCTGCCTCCAAGCCAGCAAAAAAGAGTGAGAATTACAGTTATTGAGTCAAGCCAAAGGCAGGGATCAGCATCTTGGCACCAGCTTGGGGAAGCAGTGGGGGTGGGGGCTGCGCAATTTGAAATGCAATTTGAGGTCTAGCATAAACCTGAAATTTCAGAGACAGTTGAGATCTGCCCGAAAGACGGTAGATGGACAGTGCACTGAGAGGTAGGGATGCCTATGTCTGATCATCACCTCAAAGAAGTTGAGAGGCATCAATCCTGAGCTCAAGTAACCTAATGTGAATCCATACCACCCAAGACAACTACTTTGAACACATACTCATCTGTGGTGTTTGAATTTCACTTAAGAAAATTTAGAGCCATCCAGGGCCTGACCTTTAGCAAACCACAAAGGCAACCCATAAACCACAAGGCTGGAATCAGCGAGAGAGGACAAGTAAATCCAACATATTAGCATAGATTTTCAACTGCAGCTGGTAACTGGGGATATTACAAATGGGAGATGTACCAGTAGCATCTATGTAAGATCTGAAAGTGTAAAGTTGGGTTCATGAGGGGCTCCACTGAGATCATCACCCAAGCGGGGGAATAACCCAACGTGATGTTTAATAATAGTAAGTCGCTGACTTCACCACCAGGCAGAAATAAAATATTTTTAAGTGTCAGAAACCATAAAAACATGGCATGATTCATCTGAAAACAAACAGTTGCTCATGTGACTCTTAGAGCGGAGGTTACATGGAAAGTCCCAAGATGAGACCATTTCTGGAGGGCCATTTTTGGGGCAAAAAGCATACATTGCGAACTAAGCAATGTAGGGCCTGGTCAGCTGAAGACCTGTTGGGACTGGGATACTAGAGGGTGTACTAGTAATTGGGAAACTAAATCTCCTGCTCAAAATCAATACCAGAGCAGGGTTTTTTGAGAAGATGAATATGTTCCCCGTAGCATATACATCTGAGAGACTATCCACGAATGATGGAAGATCTTTGAGCATTGAGCAAAACTGTAACAAACAATCCATTGCACTAGTCACTTATATCAAACATGCAGTCTCCATAAAGGTTATATTTTTCCCACTCTGAGTTTTAAGCTGACTACAAAGAATAAGAAGACAAAAACATCCCGCTTGAAATATTTGCATTTAAAATATTCCAACTGTTTGTCAAATAGTGTTATGTATAATTAAATAATTAAGGCCTGAGGTGGTTGCCTTTCTGCCATGGGAGAAATGATGCATTAAACCTTTCATATGGATGTCTAGTGACCTCTTGTTCATGCTAGAGAGGAAGCGATTACTCAAAGCTGTAATGTGTTTGTAATGATCTTTTGTGTTTACTGTGGCTGCTTTATCTGGTTCATCAGAGACTTACATGTATCTTAAAAGTCTCACAGTGATTCAGTGGAATTATGTTGACATTTGTATATTTTAAGGGTATTTGGGTCAATAGGATAAGACCAGCTGTGGCATTTACCCCTACAACTGAGTTCAATAATTGAAATACATGTTCTTGAAAAGCATCTTGCTTGTTTTGAAGATATTATTCCTATCTGTTGTATATTTTATGGTCTTTTTTGGAATTTCTGAAAACCTTTTAGGAAGAATAATCATCTATTTATCCCATTATTTATGTTAAGATTAGTCACTGTACCAGTTAAGCCTGGTTTCCAAAGGATTTGTATTTCATGTTAGCTGACTTTTAAACTCAATTACGCTGAGGATGCATGTGAGCTAATCCTGCATTAGACACCAGAGAATCCATACTACAAGAAACCAGTGATGGAGGATGCAGGTTTTCTGATGTCTTTTTAGCCAGGAGTGCTGACTGAAGCCTTTGCACAGTTGGCACTTCCATATCTACCACCCTCTACATAGAGTCTCAGGTATCTAATAGAAGTTGGGCTCACAATGCAATCTTTTCTTCTTTGGAAGAATTAAGAGGCCTTTTCTTTTCCACTTAGCCACCTATTTTTATTTTCAAAAATTACAAGGATGTAATACATCTAAACCCTCTAATTTGCTGTAAAGTTTGGTTGAAATAGTTGAAAAAAAACCCTCAATGTGCAGATTGTCACACAGACAATGACTCACTATGTCTGAGTGAACCTTTTCTTCTAAGAAAGGGTTGTTTTTGTCTGAGGAAAACTCTCATGGCATTATTTATGACATTTTGCAGCCTGGTGGGTCCAAGTCTGGAAGGTTGTTACTACCGTTTCAGGTACCTGGATCCAAGCCCCAGTTTTGAGATGGAGGCTCACACAGAGTGCTGCCTTGCATTTCAGTTTTCTTTTTTCTTTTTGCCACATTTCTGAAATGTGGCAGCCCTCACCCCTTTTAATAATGAAGTGAATTTTATCCCCTTAAAAAGTCTATGGTTGTTCTTAATCCCCACTATGAAAACTCTGGATATCCTCTTTATCATGCTACACTCTTGGTCTCACTGCCTTTGGTTCCTTATCCAGAGCCTAAGCAAGACAAGCTTAAAAGAGCAAGAGTATCTCTTAGGGGATGAATCTTCCCTGCTTTGACATAAGCCAGGAGTAACTCTGTTCAACATCAGTTTCAAAGACATGTTGGTAAGAACATACAATCTAAAAATACCAGGGACCAAGATAAATCTGGACAGATTTTAACAGGGATTGGGGTAGAGTGGTTGTAACCTCTCCACTAGTGTGGAGGTGGAGGCTTAAAACCCCAGCTTGGCCACTTGATATGATCTGAAACATTATTTTACTACTTGAGATCAAATACATCCCGGATATTTTCATCTGTCCTTTCTAAGCATTTATCCTGCGTTCATTCCCACATGACCTGAGTACCAATAATGTGGCTTCTGTGTGTTTTGTTCCCTTCAAAAGTAAGTTGGTGATGCTTGCTTTTCTCCTGTAGGCAACAGGTTCAATGACAGAGATCTTGAAGTTCGTTATTTCATGTTGATATACAGCCACCAAATAACACCTTGTTGAAATAGTACTTATATGATAAGAAAAGTCCCTAGATGGAGCTAGATGTTCTTTAAGGTCCCTTCCAACCTAAACTATTCAATGATTCTGTGATTCTATGTACTCTCTACTTAAACAGAAGATAATTTCTGAAAGAATAACACTGATAGAACAACATTTCTCTAGTAGGTTGTGCAGTCCTGGTCCTCCAAGCACTTTCCCTGATGCATGTCATCTAGGGTCTGGGTGGTGAGTTTGCGTTATGCCTTGGAAAGAAGGCAAATTCTATGATGCTTTACAGGAACTGGCTACTTTGTTCTATAACAGTGTTTAAATCTTGGCACCAACATATTTGAGTGACTATTTCAGGAGCTTTTTTACTTAAACTACTCAACTATTGACAATTCTCTCTTCTTTCCCCTCCAGCTATCCCATTGAAAGAAAACTCTAATTTCCCCACAGCAAACCTCACTGTCAACATGTTATGCATTGTTCTGCTTCAGGGTGACCAAAAAACAAGTCAGAGGCAAATCTGACTAATCTCCCCTGAAACCGAAATCAGTGAAAAAAAGCTTCAGTCGGGTACAATTTCAGCATTGTACCATGGGCCAGCCACAGTTTTTTAAAATGCCTTCAAAGCTACCCAAAGATAGTGTTGCAGTCACTAATGTCACAGATATTGTTGCCTGAAATAGTTGCTTTATGTTACAGTGGACAATGAATTTCTTCTTATCCCATTGTTTTCAGAGCTACTGTGTTTGGGACGTTCCAGGACTGCTGTAAATTGGTTCAATTCTTTTCTGACATGTCAGTCACTAAAGGTTCAGGGAGCGTTTCTCTAATCCTGTCCAGATGAGCTGTGGATTCCAAGAGGTTTCTATTTTTGGATGTAGCCTTCTGCCTATATGCTACTGTTGAGCTCAAATTCATTCAGAAGAATCACATTAACGGGTATGCAGATTTATTTCTTTGCTTCTGCTGAATGTGAACTGAAATTATTTGGTTTTGTCAGTTGCCTTTCCTGTGGGGGGTGAGGCGGCTCGATGTCTTTCCTTTGCATTTTTCATAAATTGGAATTCTTTTCTGATGAATCAGAGCTTGATTTTTATTAGTTTTCCACTGGGGTTGCTTCCTCCTGCTACCACTTAACTCAGTGGGAACTTTTATTATTCCCAGTTCTTTAACAGCAGCTTATTGGGACTGCAAACAGGATTGCAAACTCTCTATATTCACAGGGTAACACACTGAAAGAGACAATTTCTGCTTCAGAAATCAGAATTTTGGAAGAAAAGACATATAAGAAATGTGAGGAAAATAGTCTGTTCTCCTTAATACAGGAGGACACAGAGATCTGGATTGCCTGTTATACCCAGTGTCACCCAGCAAGTCTGCTGGACAGCTTCCCACTGGACATCTTTCAAGTCTCAATGTGACACCCAACCTCAGCTTTTCTTGTGTCTGTGGATAAATTTCATATTTAAAATTAAGAATCATGATCCAGCAGCATGAAGTGTGAATTGAACCAAACTCAAATAGAAATATCAGCCAATGAAGTTTATTTTGATTGAAGTGCTCTAACACAATATGCTGCCCTCATGCATAGCATCACTGGTTTCTCTCTATAAGCAGAACTGTTTTGCAAAATTTTAGCCAAAATTATTCTTAGAGTAGTGTCAGAGGAAAAACACATTGTTATACTGTCTTGAAAAAAGAAAAAAAAATAAAATCTAATCAGCTATTTTGTTGAATGTCTATTAGATTTGATCTGTGCACCAAAGATTTGGGATGGGAGGACTGGGATGCCCTGAAGCCAGAGTTTTGCTTTGGCAGTTCTGGTGAAAATCCATCCAAGTTTGGTAAATGTCTCTGAAAGTCTCAGCTGGGGGCTGCACAACCGTTCAGTAGAAGTTTATAGGGATTGAGGCAGTTGTTTTTTCCAGTGCTTATGCACTGACCATAATCCAGCCCAGAGCTACAATGGAGGACCACAAATTTCTCACCAGTTGCACCTCCCACTTGAAGTCCATTTTAGTGACATGTGGAGGAGCTGGAAGGTTGTAACTGTTATGCTTTAAATACTCACCACCCCAGTACCATACAGTGCACAGGAGAAAGAAGCAATCTCACAGTAATTCACCTTAATCTGATGGTGAGGATCCTGACAAGGATGATGAAAGACGAGACTGGAAGGAGGGCTTGCAGGGCTTGTAGAAAACCTGTGTGGCGTACAGTGGGATGGAGCTGCAGGCTTTGAGATAAGAGTGGCAACCTGAAAAGGTGGGGGTGTCTGAGGTGAAGAAGTCTAATGGTGTCAGTAGAAGGCTGTATGTGTAGTATTAGAGAGGAAAACAAAGCTCTGGAATGGATATAATTGTCCTTGAATTATTCAGTGTGTTTCAGTTGCTGTGACTGACTGGTTTCCTTTGATGTATAAGATCAGGTTCTATTCATTTCAAGGTCCGAGACTGAATACTTCACACTCTCGTAGTCCCTTCTGTGACATCCATCACACTGGTATCCAAATATTTCATTAACATTAAAGCACTTTAAGGTCTTTTCAATGTTCCTGTGAAGAGAGGGAAGGAACTGGGGCAAAGAAAAATCTGCCTCAATGTAGACCGTCATTTCAGATGCCCAGTTACTGGTATCTGTGGTCTGCTTTTGCAGGGATTACAGAAGGCCATTTAAAGTCGTATTAGGAATTCAAAATTATTTCAGCAACTTCAGAAAATCTCTTAAAGTTTTGAATAGATAATGTTTTGGGTACTTTTAAAGTTACCCAAATCTTATTTTATGTCCTTTTAGTGAATACAAGAAATTACAAAATGTGCACATGCATTACCAATCCAAATCAACACCTGGAACAAGTGATAGTACTCTTTGCTCAATTTGGAACCTGAGAAGTAAGCAGGAGAATTCCAGCATATTCTTGCTTATATTGGATGTTTCATCTAAATCATCAGGCCTCGAACTCATTATCCAGAAAAGCAAAAAAAGAAAGGATGAGGAAAGATGATTCAGGTTCTTCCTTATTTCCCTTATGATTCTGATGTAATCTCAAGGTGTTCCAGGCCAGGGAGGAAAAGAAGATATTTTTTCATTGCAGCAGTAGTTTTAAGACCAAATGAATCTTATATGCACTGCTCTCAGTTCTGCATGACAAAACCGTCTTAAGAGACAATGTCAAAAAGCAAGACTAAATTAAGTAGAAATTTTAGGAGAAAATCAGAAAGCAGAAGGCAGTATGGTAGAGGATGTGGTCCAGGAATGGGAATCTGACACCAAGTTCTCTTCTCAGCTCTCCCAGCCCCTTGCTTGGTGCACATCACTTTCCTTCTTTCAGTTGCCAGTTCTCATGGAGCGCACAAACTATGGGATAAGAATGTGAATAGTGTCTCGGAATAACTAAAAACCAAACAGGTTGAAAACCTTTTCAAATCTCAGTAGGCCTGGATGAAACTCCACTACCAGAACTTTTGTTTTCAAGGAGACTGGAGAGCCATATTCAGATAGATGCAGATGTATTCGCTCCATTAACTACATCAGAAGCAAAGCTCTGGCTTTTTTTTTTTTTTTTTGTCAGATAGCTTAAAGTACTCTTTTGTCTGTTAACATAGGTGTCTGAGAGACACCTTGTGGCTCATCATCAAGATGCTGAAGTCAACTCCCCACTGCAGAAGACCACCTTAAACCAATATTGTAAGTGAATCAGATGTCAACTAGTAGAATAAGGTAGAAAAATGTTACTGATTTTGTTATTTGTAAAAGGAACAGATTCTTGCAAACTCTGAGGCACTAACTATTTTTGAACAATCAGAATTACAGTATTTTCCAAACAGCTTTAGCATAGAAAAAAAACAGTTTGGACGAGAGGTGGGAATAGAAAGACTTGCACAAATGCGTATGTGCCAGTGATGCCTTTTGAAAGGAACTGGAGTCCTCAGCATAAAGATGAGTTTGCTCTTCTCCATCAGCAGTTTCTCTTCTTCCTTACTTAGTTTAGGAAATGATTCTCCAATATTTTGGGGTTTTTTCTTTCAGAAATCAGACGATTAAGACATAAGCACATGGTGAATGAAAAGAGTTGTTGATATTCAAGTACAGATGAGCACGCTGAACCTCCATCCTTGGAACTGTCTTACAAGGCGGCCCAGTGGGACCTACTGAGAAATTTTGCCCGTGACCTGATATGCTACTTCTATATTAAGGCTACTTCTGTATTAAGGCTCTTTTCACTAAGGCTTGACTTGTTGTACTACTAAATTATTAGAAGAGTCCCAGCAGGGTTTAGGCCTACTATTACTCACCCAGACACAGCTCAAGACTTGACAAAGGTGAAAATGCATTCCCAATTGGCTGCTCTATGTCTAGCCACATCTGCTTTCAGGTTGTTCAGCCATCCAGTATGGGACCATCTGGGCAGATACAGAAGCAGCATAGCAATGATATTTCCAGGGTCTTTACAATCCACCTCCCTGCCTTGAAGCCCATGGGTCCTCATAGTTCAAGATACTGTGATCACACCTAAAACCCAGTCCTTTCTCTGAGATGATTACTACTGCTAGCACAATTTACAGGCTATTTCCACCTGGCTAAAAAGCAGGCTTTCAGATTGCACTTCCCTCTTATATCACTGACTGTAGTTACTAGGCGAGGGGAATATAAATTGTTTGAGTGCTTCATTAACGATGCAGGTCTCCCTGTTAGTGTAGATGGAGTTACTTTCAGAAAGCATCATCTGGGGCAGGTGCTGAAACTGGATGCTCAGCTTCATCCCTGGAAATAGGGTGTCTGTCTTCTCATGAACTATAAGGGGCCATTTAGAGGCCTCCAGAATAGACAGCTACACTAGCCATTTCACACTGTGCTGTATTAATACTGCCCAAACAGCGGGTATGGAGAAAGCTGAGCTGAGCACATCTGTTGGTGAGCAGTCTGTGGTAAATTTGGTGTTTTCCATGCTCACTGAACCCAAACAGGACTGCAAATATATGTGTATATAAACTATTAATTGTACATGAGCTCATTTTAGGATGGAGGACTGGACTACATATTAGATGAAAGGTAGTTCAAGCTTTTTTTCCAATGCAGTCTTGAACCTCTGCCAGCTCATACCATTTGAGAATATGGCCTCTTGTTCCTCATATTGTACATTAACTTTACTTAATTGGTAGATTTTCCATGCTTAATAATTATAACTATATAAGCAGGCATCTTTGTTTATGCTTGTTTGAGCAGAGAAGGAACTGTTTCAAGGAAAAGACATTTTAAGAATGGCTTAACTGCAGTCCCATATAAAATCAGAGGTTTGTGTCTACCACATGAACTGGTGGAGCATGGAGGAGGGGGGTATTCAATAGCAGTTAGACAGTATTTGCAGCTTGTGCACCAGTGGGAGATGAGGTCAGGTCTCTACATATTGTACCTACACCCTTTTTCCCCATGCCACATCTGTTTCTGAGTGACCAGAAATGAACATAGGTAGGAGTAAGCCATATGGAAAATTTTGAGACACAGAAATAAGTAAGTCCCCTCCTTGAACCAATGTCTTTGTAGAGGCTGTGTATTGCATATATATTTTCTGAGGCAGACTCACATTCCTCTGAGCTTGACACATTCTGGTTAAGATGAACTCAGCATCCAAATGTTGACATGAAAGCTGACTACACCATATACCATGGCCCCATGCCACCTCCAGCTGGCCCATGGCCATGCTGGTATTGGCTTTGGTTGCTTGATTTAAGATGGTTATAGAAGAGGGAAGGGCAAAGGGTGCCTGAGGTGGGTTTACCTGGCAACCCAGCTGGAGGAAATGGCCTGCATTCTTCTGCAGAATAAGCAGAGAGGGATGAGTAAAGGGAAATTAAATAAATAAAGCAAGCCGATGGTGTCATTAAAAAGAGGATGTATCACGTTTACCATGAAAGCATGTGACTCAGACATCCAGACATGAACATTCCTGCAAAGCCCCAAATGCACACATGGAACTGAATTTTTTTGGCTTCACAGAATGGCTTAATTTTATGATTCCGTGACTCATTAGAAAAAGCAAATTCCCTAGACATGCTGCATTGAGACCCAGTAAACACCAGCTACTGGTGGGGACACACGGGGACAATGGAGCTGGTGAGGGATGAAGGTGGGGATGGAGGGGATAGTGAAGGAACAAGACTCTCAGCCTCTTGCCCATGCCCTTTCTCCTTCTAGTGGTTTTGTAAACATGTTTCTCTCTCTTTCTTTCTTTTTTTTTTTTTTTTTAAAGATTGGAGTGGAGGGGTTAACAGAGGTCATGTTAGTTTGAAAAAATTATGGTTAACCTTACAAGCTGGGTTGCCTTAGGTCACAGTGATACAATTCCCCTCCCCTGTGCAGCAGTGGTTCACAGAAATTCCTCTAACGTGGGGAAGGACGGAGCCTGCCAAGGCTATGAGCAATACAGAACAGACTTACCTGCTTTTATGCACTGCTTAACTAATTATTTTAAAAAGAAACGGCCAAGTTGGAACAACTGCTTTTTTCTTCTAGCAGGAATATTTTCCCCTTTTCCTTTTTTCCCCATGTCCCCCTTCTTCCCTTCCTCCCTCCCGTTGTTTTTTTTTTTCCCCTCCATTGCTTGGCTTGGCATTTGAAACAGGTTCTCGATATCTGACACCTCTTGAAAGTGTAGTTTGGCAAACAGGAATTGAGTTTGACTCCAAAAGGGCCCTGCACAGGGCTTTCTGTGAAAACACCTGGGTGTCTCCTGTGCCTATAAGAACCAGTTCTGCTTCTGTAGAAATAACAGCCACCCTCTCCCTTCCCCCAGCCCCTGCTCTCCCTTCAAAATAAATAACAAAAAAACATTAAAGTGCTGGCACTGTTTTTGTGAAAAACAGGTGGTTCAAGGGGGTGAAGGCATCTCAATGACAGTGTGCAAAAGTCCTGCACAGAAAGGATTTTGATCGCAGCACATACATCTGCGATTCATTTTCCCAAGCTCAGGACAAATTAAGAATCTTCCAGCAATTAGGGGAGAAAGTTTCAAAGTGCAATCAGCAGTCCTTAGAAGAATATGTGCTTGGGCTTTGAGGGAGGCTAATCTTGCTGCCTGCACTGGGTTCCTCTCTGCAGTGTGCATTTTCCAAGGCCAAAATTTTGGCCTGCTTCTCAATCACACCATATAAAATAACAAACACGCAGTCTAAGGAAAACAATTTTTAAGACACAGTGGAACCCACTTTAATGAAGAAAACTGTTAAATGCATAAAACCCCCATGTGCCAATGGATAAATGTGCTGGAAGTGTGAACTGTTAAACCAACAAAATTGTTAACACATCATACTGCTGGGCAAAAAAATAAAAATAAAAAAAAATATAAAAAGGGAGTGAAACGGTTTTTTAACATGCAACCCACTTTGCCTTTATTGTTCACATTCCTGCTGACATAAAGTTTCCTGATTTGTCCCCTGGGCCCAGAAATACAGCAAAAGCGGGAACATTAATTGTATTTGCCCCCTTTAAACTGCCCTCCCTGCTTTTAGCTCACAGTGGCCAAGAATAGCTTCATGGAATGGGGAGAGTTTGCCCTTTTTTATTCAGGGTGATGAGTGAACAAGTTCATGTGGATTTTTTTTTTTTTTAAATGGTATAAAACTTTAAAATATTCCTGAATGTCTGTTTTTTTGTATCTGTGGGGAAAATTGGGACTAGTTTTGTGTTTGCTGTTCCTTAAAGTTCTTAAGTTCCTCCATGTTCCTGGTTTTTCTTGGGGTCGATGCTGAAATGAGGTTTTTCCTCTGGCCTTGCTGCTCCCTCTGAAGATGTGGAGCTCTCTCTGAGTAAAAGCCTGATCTCGGGAGACCCCTAAAGGCAACCACTTTGATAAGTGTCCAATCCTGTGGCCGTGCTGGTGTGATGATACCTGGATCCCGCCTCTCTCTGAAAGATGAGAAACTAAAAATCAGGGCATTGAATTTATCTGTCTTATCTGACTGCTAAATTACATGCTGTTCACAGATTTTGTTTCCAGAGGTGGTCAAAATGGAACAGCTTGATGTTTCTTGGTTTTATATTTCTTTTAATGAGAAAACAAGGAAAAAAAAAAAAAAAGCATAGCAAATGTGAATGAAACTTAAAGATTTGATAAAAATACTCAAGGAAAAAATAATTTTAAATATTTCCAATTTATAACATTTTTCTAAAAATTGTAGGATCTGCATGGATATCTGTTCAGATAAGGTCTGTGCTGCTGCTTGCCTGTCCTAGGGTCCTTTTAGGTGCTGCTCTATGAACACAGGTATGAAAGTGCATTTATGATGACTAAATTCCAACTGCGAACTGTGACAATGAGGAGTTTATTCCTGTGGTTCAGAATGTTCTCATTTTCTTCATTTTTCTGTGTCCCTTGCAAAATAACATGAGGTCATGCCTGGCTTAAGATGGCTCCTCTTTTTCTCGACATTTGCTGATTTTGCTTCTTAGACTGATGTTTGCAAAGAAATTCCAGTCCCTGAGGGCCACTAAATATGTACTGCATTGCAGAGTCTCCACAAGCAGGTTTACACCTCCAATGTGCTTGGATCTCCTGCTCCTAAGGTGGCTCAGTGACTCTGTCATGTACTTGAGACCACTTTACACACCAGATAAACTTCAGAGTCAAGTTTTGTATAGTTAAGCAAAAGATTCAGGTTCTGGGTTACAAAAAAGGAAGCAAAGCTGCAACAGAGTATTATAAGCCTTAAAACTTGACACCAGCCTCTTCACTGTTATGCACTTAGGGAATCCTTGGAGCCCTTTCTCATCAGCTAAAGGTCAGCCCTGCTGCCCCTTACCTGGAAGATCTGTGGGTGCTCATGGGAGCTCTCTTTCTGCAAAGAAACTGTGAGAATATCCTGCTCCCTTTTCAGGCTGGCTGCAATGTCGCTTGCCTAACAGCAGCAGCAACCAAAAAGTCGTCTAGTCTCGTTACTTGCTCCAGCTCCCCTTTGTCAGTGGAGGGAGATGGAAGGATGCTCATTCCCATCCTGAAGGATGAATTCTACATTTGCCATTGATTTATGGTCTTGTTCAAGGCTTGAACACAGCATATGCCTTCCTACCATTGGAAATGTTATCTATGTAACACTTTTAAATACTAGCCAACCAGGAGTATACTGGTGCACTTCCACAGAGACCACCCACACCTGTTGTTTATGGTGTTAGGCTGGGGAGAGCATTAATTCTTTTCTTTTACCATTCATAAGGTCTTGGGCTGCCATGAGGGCTTCAAAGCAGTAACTGTGTGATCCACTGAGGTCCTTTTGCTACTGCATGAGTCAAAGTCCTTTTTGTACAAGATGGGGGTAATCACAGAAATTTGAGATAGAAAGAGCATCAAACTATTCCCCTGCTTTGTGGCAGGGCCAGGAAATCTGGTTTATTCCTGACAGATGTCTGTATAATCTGTTCTTAAAGCCCTCCAAAGCCTTCCATAGTAAATCACTTTGAGATCTAAAGGTGAAAAATGCTATGTAAGACCTGAATATTGTTATTATTATTAACAGTGGTGTTGTTCAGAGGACAGCTTAGCAGCACAGTCCCAGATGGCACTTTAAAAAAGAGCCCAGAAGGAATGAGTTATAGTGAGTTGCGCCAATACTGGTGGAAGTGCTGAGCCAGCACTGCTGGTGCTCCTGCCTGCTTCTGGATTAGTCTGAAATTAAACTCCACAGTCTTTGCATGTGCTCACACAGAGGCCAAGAACTGCCAATGGTTACCATATTACAGGGCTGGATTGCTCTACTAAAGCCACTGGTGACATTCCTGAATGATTCCCATTATGAAGAGAACTGGATATTGCTTACTTGATCCCTTTTGCAGGTGCCACATGCAGTGTGCACATAATGTCATGTGCTTCTCCCTTTAGAAACTTAGTTCATCATGCTCAGTTGAACTGGCTATGTAACTGGGAAAGCTGGTAATTGCGTATTATGTGTATATCCATGCATATCCACAGTATACGTGGATGCTGATCCTGCACTCCCACCGATGCTGGCTCCAATGAAGAGTCCTGAGATAAAATTTCTACCAATCTACCGACCAGACTGACCCTCTATTCTTTTAGTTTCCAACATGCTCCAGAAAATCATGTGTATATTCAAGTATAGGTATATCTTTAGAAGTACCCTTGCCAAGGAATGAACTATTGTCCCCTACATCTTTGCTTCTACCTACTAGACACCCCAATTAACCACATACTTTCCCTCTTCCCTCATTGCTTTTGGTGCTACCCTAACCATACCCAGCTCTGTCTCATGAAATGAATGAGAGAATTCTCAGAGGCTGAGGGTGACCAGCATTTAGACTAAGGGTCCCAGCCTTTGCACTCAAAGCTTGAGCATTTTGAGTAGAAGACAAATAATCTTGGAGAAGACTCCTTTCTAGCTAGTAAAGCTAACACTGCCGAGACAGACGTTCAAGCAGAAAGAATCAGGTACAGTCTGTAGGCGATATTTAACACCTCCTGAAGTTTGCACAAGCCAGACACGGTTCCTGATACACAGTTTGGATGTGGCTGTCCTGTTTAAAAGACTGAAAAAGGCTTGGATGTGCCTAGGCGGTGCCCTTTAGACTCCAAACTAGCAAACAGATACATTTAGTGTTTGGGTCTCTAGCTATACAGTAAATGAAAGAGTGTACATCCCAGAACAGTTTACCAGAAGAATTCTATGGATTCATATTCCTCTTACCATATTACTTAGAATAGCACAATGTATCCATATAAAGAAGTTTATTCCCTTTTGAGTTCTGGTGGAGGGAAAGAGAAGTGTTGCATGATTTTAACCAAATCTATCTGATCAAGTTCATGAAAAAATCTGTAAGACTTTCCTTGAGAAAAATTAGGCTGCTTTGCCTAAATTTAACTTTGTCAACAACTGCTTGCACAAAACTAGTGGGTTACCCAGAGCTACCGACCCAAGGCAGAACTGCAGCCAAAGCACCACCATGTACTGCAAGTGTCACTCAGAGTGAGCACTCTTCTGTTTCTCTTGAGTTATCATATCCTTGTCATGGGAATCAGAGATCACATTTGTGTATCCTGGTGAATAAACTTTATCTGGCTCTGCTTCTTGCATTTCTGCAGAACAACATGGTAGCTTGTCTCCTGGTCTGTGCCTGAGACTGCAGCAGCAAAGAAGCTGCCATATTTTGGTCTGGGAATGACAAGGTATTTGTCACACCTAAGAGAGAGGATCCCTGCTCTGCCTGCACATTGATTTCAGTAGACAGACAATCTCCCAGATGGTTAATCCTGTACAACATCATTAGCCAAACACCAGATTACACTCCTATGCTCAGGGTCCCATCTCTGTTGTGAGGGTCTGCAATATTAGAATGTTGCCTGGCTTTCAGTATTCTTGCACTTACGGTACAGTAGCTGGTTTAGAAAATACACATGTATATAAAAACTGTCATATATGTGACAGAATCCTCTACAGTAATGACCAAGAGTCTGTTGCCTTCACATTTCTATGGGTGAAATCATAGGTTTATTAGAGCTGGCATAACTAGTCCCCAGGCATCTACTCAGTATTCTTTCTTTAGCTGAGGCCTGTTGTACCTCAGTTACCAACCTTCGAAGAGGAAAAAATTTGGAGCTTAGTTCCTCCCTGGCTCAAACCTTTGTATTTTTTTGGCTGTAGATTTAAGTTCCAAGAACTTGGATTTACATAAAGACATATCTGTTTGCACATAATTTGCAAGAGTTCCTTTTAGCCTATAATTGTGCTAAATATGGTTGTGGAGGCCACAGCATACCTAAAGTATTGCCGAATGGATTTTTAAGAGTAATTTTTTTTCAAAAGTGTGCTAAAATAGAAAGATCAGAGGAAAAAAGAAAAAGAGAGACGAAAGATGGCCTTGTAGTTAAAATCCTGGCCTGCAATTCAAGAAATCTGGGTTCAATTTCCAGCTCTGCCACTTACTTCCTGTGTGACCTTGGGCAAGTTGGATAATCTCAGTGTGCTTCAGTTCATGGGCATACTAATAATATTGCCTTTGTCTTTCATGCTGCCTAGAGCATGAGCACACCACGTGTTTGTTTGCACAGTACTTAGCACAACTGGGACCTGCTCTCAGCACAGCCTTCTTGCTCTACTGTAATGGTAACAATAATAGTAATAATGTTTTCCCTCAATATTATGTGTTGAAAGAACAGAGTGGATGGTATAAAGGGGGTTCTTTTAGAGTCTTTGGTGGGTGATACCAAAAAGAAACAGCTTCCTTTCCTCTTCCATGGGAGCCCTTTGGTGACAATGTCATGCACAGCTCTACTGGACCTGAGAACCCAACAGAGGTTGCTGGATATTAGTGATGTCTTTTAGCACCTCGTTGCAGGGTGTAAGAGGTAAGAGACAAGTGTAGTCTACAAAATCCTACAAAATAATATGGAGCTGTGTGCTGTTAGGTCATCTATGACTTCAGCCTTATCTTGTTGAGTGCCATTATTCTCCTCTCTACCCAAGAAAGTCTTACTAAAGTGAGCTCAAAATAAAAGAGTCTGAGTGTTTTACTTCCCAGAGTAAACAGGTTGAAAACACTGGGGCTAAATATGGCTGTTAGTGTGGAGCACCTAATCCAGATGTGACTGGTTAAGCTTTGTGATGCCAAATTATGAGATTAGTGTGGATTTAGATCACTGACTGATTAGTCTAAGAATAACTTCAGTGTCTGAGCTCTGTCTTGGTTACCTGTGTTTTTGGAATAAGTGTAAGGGATCTGGAAATAACCTTAAAATAACAAATAAAAAGCTCACTTAAAGAAAACATGTGCTGTGTGTCTTGACAATCTGTCATCTGTCTAGCCTGTGTCGTTAGGAAAATCACTTCTCTTGTGAAAGAGAGGAAGGAGACTAGTCAAAGTCCCTATGTAAAGAAAAGGAGCTGAACAAAATTGAGTCGCTCCTGTGAGCTACTGTGCACATACACTGCTACAAAATGAGGCCAAGACTGTGAAGAAGGAGCAGTGCCTTTGGATGCTTAGCTTGCAGCAGCTTGGAGGTAGACCTGATTTTTAGGGATTGGATGTTCAACAAAATGTGAAAAGCAGGACAAGATGGTCAACCAAAATAATATGTGTTTGTGACACAAAGGCCTGATGGATGACTTTTAGAAAAATGACTTTTCATTGTTGACACGTTGATACATACATTTAACCTCCATTTTCCATCCTACTGCTGTGGATGAATGAAAGCTGACTTTGATCTGCTGGCTGTCTTTCCAAAGTCTTTTTAAAGGGTACCTGTCATTTAGGGAGGCCTGGGAAAGACGGATGGTTTGACCTGGGCACCAGCTTTAAGAAATTATTGCAGTAGAGACTTGTTAGTCTGCAGCAAAAACTAATATAGAGAAAGCTGTGAGAGGTTTTGTGCAGCTCTTGCCCTACAAACGTGGAGCTTCTTTGCAGCCCAACTGTTCCTGTGGCTAGTGGTGGGCTCCACTTGAGCTTCCACAAAGGTACTTTATTTCACATGGACAGGGTACTGTTCATCACATCTGTCTAAATATCTTTCAGGATTTCTTTCATAGTGTTCCCTTCCCCTCCAAAATATCTTCCTAAGATTTTTCATTTATTCGGGCAAAATATTTTGGCCTCAATGAAAAGCTTTGAAAATGTTTTTGGTTTATATATAACCTGGAATATCTTATCAAAGTAGGTATTTAGAAGGGGAATCCCCATATTTCTGAATAAAACTCCAAATTTCAACTTAAAATTTCTACCAATAAAAGTTCCCAGTATTTTAGAGATCAACGATACAGCATAATTTTACAAGATCAGTCTTTCAGGTTTACAGCACAATTCCAAAGCCATATATCTTCTAGTTAGTGCACAGATATAAATCAAAAATAATTTATATCAAAATAGCTTTACAGTGGACTATAATATGAGATATATACATCTCCATGTTGCTGTATGAAAAAAGAAGGTACTTGCTTATATGAAATAAAAAGACTTTGAAAATGCATAAAAAGTCCTTTTTCCTCCTTCCAGTCTTGTTTTCTCTTAACAGTCTTGGGGTGGGGGTAGGGGAGGGGGAGATACAAGACACAAAGTAAACTCAAAACTTTCTAGAGAGATATGTTGTCTTTTAGGTTTTCAGTGTCTTGTTACATCTCAAAAGTAAGAATGAAATATTTGGCTACTCTTTCACTGCTCTTTCAAGGAAATTACTTTTAGGATTATTCACATGTGTAATTTTCACTAATTTCCATGTCCAAATTTTTTGCAAACTCATTAAGCTTTAGTCCTTTCACAGGTATGGAAAAAATATTATGCTCAGGAATTCTTCTTAATAACATTAACTTTTTAACTCATGCAGTTTTGGGACTTAGAAAGTTTCTTCACCTGAGGTTTTTGTTTGTTATTCCAAATTTACTGCCAGAAACTTGACGCTTACTCTAGAAACATTTGTCCAAGACGGGTTCCAGAGATTAAAGACTGGGTTTACTTGAGTAGAGTGAATTTAAGACTATGAACTACTTTCTGTTAGAATCCTTATTTGCAAGTTCGGTTTATGCTCATGTGCTTGATTTACAGCAGAAGTAATTAAAAAAAAAAAAAAGAAACTGTTCAGTAAGTAATATAGAAAGAAGTATGGTAAAGAAGTTGCAAATTTATGTAATCTTTATTTCTGTGCTAACAGACATAAGTTTAAACTATAGTACCATCTTGACAACTCTAAAAGTCTATCATACTGGTATGAGAATGCTGTGAAATTGAGATCAGTCCTTTGATCCAGAAATTACTGATAATTGTGGCCTTTAATCAGGGAGAAGGGAAAGCTAGCAGCAGTGTTGGGGCGTAAGAACCATATTGAGGCATTTTGGAGAGGTAGTTTTCTTATTTCATGTTAGCTGGCTACAAAGCAGACATGTAGAGCTGAGCTAGCAATGCATAGGGGAAATCAGTAGCATTTTTAAGACATGATTTCTCCAAACTGTGTTAGATGCCCACTTTCAGATGAGAATCACATGCTAAAGCCATGTTCTTTGGCCAAGCAGGACCAGGGTCGCTAAGATGGTTGAAAATTTTCCTTTCAGAAAATGGCAAATTTCTGTTATTTATTTTGATGTGATTCTTCATATAGCAAATGTGAAGTAATAGAAAACCACAATACAAAGGGGAGATGTGAAGTATATAGATATGTCTGGGTATAGCCCTTTATATGTGTGGTTACGTTTGCCTGTTCATACATAGATATGCTCAAATTAAAAAGAAAGAGGTATGGAATGACAGAAGCCAAATGCTTTGATTGACCTTATGTATTTAGAGGGGAGAAGAGAAAATGGCAGTGCAGAGAAGGGGTTTGGTCCCTATGGAAACTTCAACATTTAATCTCAGTAAGGAGATGTTCTGATGGCATAGTTGCCCTGGTTCCCATGTCTGCCTAAATCCCACTTCTGGCTCAATCTTGCTGAATGATGTGATTTTAGAAGCAGTGGTTTTAGAAATGGCACTGTTTTCCATGCCTTGTCTGGACTGTCATATTGGGTCCAGATTGGGTCAAGATTGAATCACCCTGAACAAGCCATCATTTTGCTAATCTTAGTTTGGTTTCACTTCACTTACAGATACCACCCCCAGCCCATAATGATCCTTTGTGTCCTCTGCCGATGCCGTTCACGTTGGCAAGCTCGAGATCAGCTCCAAAAGCTGTAGGCACTCAGTCAATTATCATTATTGCTATAAAAAAAAATAATAATTCTTCCAGAGCAAGAGTGTTTCTCCGGCTTGATTTCAAACAGCGGCTCAAAATCCTCTCCAGCCCCAAAGTAAGAAAGAGTTATGTCTGGAATATTTCACTCTGGCTTTGAGAGAACAACTCTGTGTATTCCTCAGTGTGTGAGCGCTGGATGAATGGCAACGGCAGTTCAAACTGTTTATTCCTTTCTTAGCAATAATGTTTAGGTTCATGAAAGCCTTCCAAGATATATAGAATTCCTCATGCTGAGTAAGGGCTCCTTCACTTATTGCTTCTGCTACACACTATGGACCATTCTTATTATACCTCCCTCCCCATTCATACCACTATAGTTAGGGGACTCTCAATGTTGTCATTATAAGTACCTTATTTTTCAGGGTGTATAATTCAGCTGTAAAAAATTTGCCCTGGGCTGAAACTTGGCACATGAAGGCCAGAGAGAGGATTTTTGTGTTGATTATTTTTTTAAAGCAAGTTTTTAAAATAAAATAAAATAAAATAAAATAAAATCTGTTCAGCCATATTATGTTGTAAAAAGTGCAGGAAAAAATAGAAGTTAGTGGTTTCAGATGCTTTTTTCAGACCTCTCCTGTGTAACTCAAAGCCAGCTTTGTTTTTTAAACCGAAATTTTCCAGGCTATTAGTCCATAATGTGAACTTGTGCCTTTCAGGTTTCTCTTTAAACACAGGCACACATGAAAAGAAGAGCTGAGTTATTTCAATTAGGAACGGGGGCTGCTGTAATTTAGTTTATGTGCACTTTTTCACAAGGATTTTATTTTTTTTTTTGCCTTCTGGAAGGCACATGGGTGCACACCACCTGAATAAGCGTTGGGGTGAGCACCTCTGCCCCTGCCTGCTGGTGTCTGCGTCTCTTTGCTGTGGGTCTGCTGGATCTCCAGAGAGTGCTGAACTGGGTCCTGCTCCATTAGTGAATCCACCGCCTTCCCCGCACTGAATAAATGTTAAGGCAGGACTGAACTTCCCAATGGGTGGTTTCTTCAGAGCTCAAGCAGGTCTAAAACTTAGTCTGAAGAAGTGAATGCATTTGGATTTAACTTTCAGGTCTCTGGGGTCCCAGTGCATTGTCTTGGCCACAGATCCATCATCTTGTTCCTGAGGTGGGTTGGAAGATATTTCATTTAAATTCTGGTTGGCAAAGTCCATGAACATGACAGTTTTAAGCCTGTTGACTCTTGAGAAAACTGTGGCCTGGAGTTCAGATCCTGTATGAAATCACAAGTTAAAATTCACTAGGTGGCTGGTGCCTACTCCCTAGTTTGTTAACAGTTACAAAACCACAGCATGGCAGACTGTCTTTACAACACGGCTAAGGCTGTTTTAGCAATGGAGAAGGGCTCTGCAGAGGCAGAATTGTCTGCAAACAGCTCATGCCTGTGCAGGACCAACTTATGAAGTGTTCTTAAATGTTTGGTTTCCCTAGTAGTTTTATTCTCAAGGGAAATCACATCTCTAAGACATAGAAGACCTGGTCTTTCATTTCATTAAAAGCAAAACAAACAAGAGTTCTCTCTTTCCAGTTCTAAAAATGACGTGCATTTCTCAAGGAAGAACTTAGATTGGTTTCTTAATTTTGATATTATTTTGATGGTAAAATTTTATTTCAATAACAAACCCCAGGCTTCCATACCTTTAGAATAATAATTACTAGTGAAAGTATTTTGTAGAAGATCTGTGTGAGAAGAAAAAGATCAAAATAAAGTAATATGGATCCTATACTCAAAGATAAAAGTATGAAATTTTACATCACTACCTCTCAAAGTGACTCCACCAGATCTTCCTCTCAGTGGAAAAGTGTAAGTTGGTGGGTGAATGAGGGCATGCTTATCAAGGTGAGCAGCCTGAAGTATTGTAAGGAGCAGGGTGAAATGGCAGACACCAAGAAAAATTCTACAAAGCCTGGCCACAAAAATATTAGTGCCCTTATCCTGCACATCTTCTTCTGGCTGCTGTTGCAGCTTTAGAAGAGACCCACCGGCGGTGTGAGGCATGAAGGGCTGATGTCTCATACACCCAGTCATCACTGGGACATTGTCTTAGCAAATGTCTATTTATGTGAAGGACCACTATTGCTTTTCCTGACTCTAGCAGACTGTTTATTCAGCACTAGGATATCCTTCAAGCCCAGTGCTTTCTCTTCAAAGAGGACCATTCTCTCTACTAGTTCAGTAGCTCAGAGATCAGGATGCAAGCTGAATCACCAGTTCTTTTTTTCACAGCTGGAGAAACCTGGGTGACTTGTCCAGACCCAGAAAAAGACCAAATGGAAGTGGTTGGTAGATAACTTATCTTTTATTTGTGTGTGCGTGTGTATCTAGAGTGTGTGGGGAAGAGTTGCTTGCAGTTGCCTTTCAACATGTTGTGATCCCCTAGCCAGGCCCTCATGGCTCCCATCAAAGAACACAGCTCTGTATGTTACCACAGATTTTGGGTTTCCAAGCCAGACGTGACTGTGAAATTCCATGGGGTGGAAAGCAGTTATCCCTAACCCTCATCTCACCTGGTGGCATGGTCTACATGTGGGGTTTTCTGTTCACCCTGGGTGGCCATAGGATGACAAACCCGGACACATCAGTGCCACAATTTTTCAGGGTGGAATTTTGACATTCCTGGAGTTCAGATTTGCTCATTTGTATTTCTTTTAGCCAATTAATGCTGGCTCCAGACAGAGTTTGGTTTGGTTTTCTTTTTTTCTTCTTTTTTTCTTTTTTCCTTTTCTTTTCTTTTTTTTTTTTTTTTTTTTTTTTTTTTTTTTTTGTTTGGGTTCTTTTTTCTGGTTAATTCAGTGCTCCTACTGGGGACTTGTAGGCAGAGAATACCACACACACAGGCACAGGCTCCTCCTCACGCCCCATGTTGCAGCCACCATTCCTGCAGACAAGGAAGCCGAAATGAAGCTGCCTAGAAAGCCTGTCATCACAGCTCGCTAACCAGCTGGAAGCCGTCCTGCCAAGCAAGGGGAAGAGCCACCCCTCGAAGAGTGCGAGCCCAGCCCCAGCCCCAGCCCATCCTTGCGGGTGAAGCGAAGCCTGTGGGGAGGACCTGGAGGCTGTTTTTGGTGTGTGACAGCACTCAGAACCCAAGCCATAACAGCAGCACTTCGAAAACAGAAAAGAAACCAAAGTGTCTAATATTGCGTCAAGCCAACATCTATAAATCAACGTCTGCGAATTTATAAACTGTTCGTAAATTTAAGTGCTTTTTGGAGAGCTGTTTGTTATTATGTCACGGCTGGGAAGGGGGGTGAGGGAAAGTACTTATACTCACTCACTGTCTCCTGCTCTGGACTTGCTCATACATTATTCGAGTGGGGAGAAGGAGCAGAAGTTATCTGGGCAAGGGAAGGCATTAGGGGGATGCTGCTGTTGTGCCCCAGAAGCATTTGGTGCGAGACAATCAGGAAGGATGAACCAGATTGAAACTACATTTGTGCCTTTCAAATTCCTCATCTGTCCTTTGGCTGTTTAGCCGTCCACTGGCTAACACAGCTTTAAAACAGCCAGAGAGACTTGCGGCAGGAGGCCCTCAGCCGCTACCTCCCTTTTCCCCCCCGGTGTCTCCAGGAGGCAGCAGAAGCACAAAATTATCTCAGCAGCTCTGTAGCCCCTTTTCCCTCATGCTCTGAGTTGTGGTGACAGTCCCCGATGACTGTTCCTGCAGCACACCTCACTCAAAAGCACGTTGTAAAGCAGCATGATCAAGGGGGAACGAGATGTCACTGCTGTCATTGGGAACTGGTAAATGGCTTTGAGGGGGAAAAAGAATCCTTTGCAATCGTGCTCCATCCCCAGCTGAAACTTTTTCTGAGGTTCGACTATATTTGCATAACTTTTCCTCCCACCTCTATTCATTTTTGTTCCTTTACCACCTGCTGTTTCTACAGCCAGGATAAGGCACAAAAGTGTCCTGAAAGGAGTTGTCCCAGCCTGGTGGGAAACAGGAAGTATTGGAAGGCCTAAGAGGGTGTGAAAAGTTTTGGAGGTTACGTTCACAAAATAAGACATTGTTCTGGTACGGTGCTGCTCATTCAAGTGTCTCAACACTTTGCACGCATGAATGCGTTAAGCCTTATAAACCACCTGTAGGGAAATGGTATCCTCCATTTTATAGGTGATGAAATGGAAGTACTGAGCAAGCTGAGGCCAGATTTCAATCCTGAATGCGTCCAGTTAAGCTTCTAAAACCAAACCAGGGCACTGAAATAAGTATTCACAATCTATCAAGTCATGCTGATATGAAGGGAATGGTTGTGTGTTTAGTCAAACCCCGGCTTCCTGCTGAGCAACCTATTTCCTAAAACTTTGGCCTGGACTTTTACACCAAAGCCATGCAATCAGTGGAGACAAGCACTGGACACCGATCACTTGAATACTAATATACAAATGTGTGTTTGAATGTTCTCCAAACCATGCAAGACTCTTTAGTGAAATAAAAATCCTCTTGGAAGCCCACCTTGCTTCTGAACTGCATAAAATACCCCGAGAAGAACCATCTTCCTGGAAGCCCAAAGCTCAAGGATAGGCAGAGCAGACATCAGTGTATTTTCTGAAGACCAGGGGAAGTTAATCAAAACATTCTCAGAGCTCTAAAAAATGGGTTTGGCACTGCTTAAGCAGCCCTTGGCAAAGATTTGAGGTTAGTTATCTACTTCACTTGAACATGACTTGAGCCGAAGCTCCTCATTTCTGTATTACATGTCCTGAGTTGACCTCCACTATTTCTGAGATACTCTGAAGCATAACAACTTTTCCTGCCCTTGCATGTTGCAGGAATAACTTGTCATGGCCTGTTTGCTGGTATTTACAATGTGTCTTTATGTTATAATGATTGTGTAATCTGGTAAATTTAATTCTTTCATTTCTGTAGTACATGTCAGCCTCTCTCAGAAAACGAACTGTCTCCATATGAAGGGACTAATCGACATTTCAAGGAATTAAACATTTCACTATTGTCATATTTATGGTGACTCTCTTAGCTCTTTTGTGAGGCTGCCAGGCAAGATTGTACTTAATGAATTTTAAATGTGTGGATTGGACACCCTAACCAAACATGCTGCTTGCAGGCTCAGGTAGATGTTTCTCCCCCGGTGGTATATTACACTTGTGGTTTTGGTTTCAAGGTTTTAAACCAAGCCTATTCCCCATAGGAAGCACCACAAGGACCAGCTCTGATCATTTTGGACAGAAAACAATTGAGGGATTGAAGTGCCCTCAAAAGATCCTATGCTCTACTTCTAAAGAGGATTGTGAGGGTCTAGAGACAGGACATTGTAGGAAAGAGGTATTTCATGAAATACAACCTATGCCTGTGTCCATCTGCCTGTAATCTCACTGCTGAGCCAGTGATCCATTATATATGTGTGTATCAGCACTTGCACCCTGCATTGGATCACAATTCCCACCCCTGTTGCAGTGCCATTCATCTTATTGCACTCCTAGGTTATGCAGACACTTTTCTTTGGGCAATAGCAGAGATTACTCACACAGAAATAATCTTTTCCACTTTCAGAAGCAGTTAGACTTAAAAAGGAGATGACCCTGAGTGTAGAGAGATTGTTTTGTAGAGCCCATCTTTGAAAAGCTGTGATAGGGAAGAGAACAGCTAAGGAATCCATACACCAATATATACTTAGAAGTCTTTAATGAAATTATATTGATGGGGACCTACATGGTGTTCTGGCTTGCCAACATTAAATGGACTCCAGATGAGATGAGTGAGGTGGTTTGCTCAACTTGGAGCACACTGCCTGCAGACCCAGGCAGATGTGAATGCTTTACCAGAGCTTTCCTTAACTAGGAAGATGCAAAACACTGTTCTCATTAAAACTAAAAGAAAAAAAAAAGGAAAAGGGGGACATTCTGGCACAGTTATCTGACTTGTAGTGCTTTGGAGACACTGGGGACATATCTCCATATGTTTCAAGATGCAGAAGCAAAACACTGCTTGCACATCATCTAAAGAAAGGCAGCCTGGCAGCAGAGGAAAGTGCTGCAACCCTGACGGCGGGGATTAGGCCTTCATGATAGACTCAGAATAGGCTTTGCTGCTGACTTAACTAGTAACACATGACAGAGCAAGAAGTTTCATGGAATAGCTGCACAGAAAATGAGTAGGAAAATCGTGGCTCAAAGCAAAGTCAGGGAGACAGCTATTTGCAGGGATTGCCTTCTGACAGCATTGTCTAGTGAATCCAGCCAAAGGACTTAACATGAGTGAAAAAAAGTGTCAAAGTCCTGGGTCCAAAGTGCAATTCTGTGCAGTCCATTTGTTAGGCACACTTGGTCCAAGCTTCTGCTGGAATAAAAGGTGAGCCAAAGGAAAATGGTGTCCAGAAGTTCAGAGCAACCCAGACAGCCATAACCACATGACAGGCCCAGAGGGAAGTTTTAAACCACCCACACAACAGCTTGCACAGCTTGCCAAAAAGTCAGATCCTTCGGCTGAGGGAAAAATAGCTTGCATCTGGATTCTGTGTTTGAAGCCTATGGTAGAGGAAGAAGAGAATGAGGAGGAGGAGCGGGAAATGTGTTCTGCACAAACCAGATTGCAGTTTGATTTGAAGCATGAAAGGAAGGAGTTTATTATTCTGATAGTAATAAGTCATTTCTCCCTATAAGCGTAGTACAATCTTCTATGAGTGGCAGATCAGCCAAGAACAAAATTAAGGACATTTCTAGCTTTTCAGTCCAGCCTGCCTTTGTTTATTTTAAAAATAAAACACAGCTCAATGTTTATTTGAATGAGTAGAGAACAGAAAGAGAAGTTCATCAGCTCCTAATCATGTGGGCTAAAAGTGAATTGTTGGCAGCTGAAACCACCATAAAGGGTCTGGCTGTGAAACAAGCTAGCGTGTTTAGATTGATGGTCAGGTATCTATGTTTTGTAAAGGCAAAGCTGATCAAATAATAAGGTATTGACTTTTGAGTCAGAGGACTAAAATGATACTCATGTTTGTGGGGCTGACATCATGCACAATCAAGAGTAAATCATGACCTTCAATCTTGTTTTCTTCTATATGGTGGCAGTTGAGAAACAGTGATGCTTGTCTTTGAAAATTCTTGAGGGCGAGGTATCCACATTGCTGCCTTTAGCTGTAGTTTGGCCACAGGAGCTAAATCTGGAGTAGAAAATCAAACGGTATCAAGCCTTGGCCTGAGCACTGCAACTTGATTATTCGTGGCATTAAATTGTTGGTATTATTGCTGGCAAACTGTTGGCCCAGACCAAAAGTGCTGTCAGCAATTTACAGCCATGGGCATGGAGTTAGCCCAGGCCAGGGGCTGCTCCACATAGCATTGTGGATATGGTCACAGTGTCTGGGACACTTAGGGAGTTGAGACTTGCATCAAAGGTACATCCACTCTGTCCCAGTTGGTCTCAAGGGTGGGGAATGGGCCCTCCCACTGTTCAATTATTAGAACTAGTGTAGCCAAAATGTCCATAGAGTGGTTAGAAAGGGGAAGCCTTGGGTTCTTTGCTGGCGGGTTGAGCTGCTGGATGCCTGAGGTTGTTGCTCTTACGCCTGGAGGACATGAAGGGAGAGCTTAGGGCTGTGCTTACATAGGGAGCTGCAGCAGGAGCTTCATCCTGAAAACTGGCCTATGTTGCTTCTTGTGCATTGGTGACACAGCATGTAGGCTGGCACACATGTAGGCTTGGCATAGCCAAGATCCTGTGGGAATGAAAGGTAAAATGTAATTTTTCACCCTTTTCTTGGTACCTGTCCCATGCTCACATAAGACAAAACAGACTTCGGGCTTTGGGCACCAGATGACAGTGCTGCAGGAGGAAGGTGCGTGGTGAAGCAGAGGATGAGGCATTCTGATTGCATCTTCATCATCAGCTCCCTCTGACCTCAGGCAAATTACTTAACCTCATTGCTTCTATTTCCCTTGCTGCCACATGGGGATAATAATACCATCACGGGATGGTTGTGAGCATTATTTAGCATATGTAGAGCACTTTGAAGATGAAAAGCTTTTAATGACTGCTGGGGATTACTAAAGCTGTTCACATTCAGTAAATGTTATTAAAAAGAAACCAAATCTAAATGTTCTGCACTGAACCTCATCAAATCCCAAGTCTTGAATACTGGTGGAAGGACGCCTACAACACACTATGTAATTCCTCAGTAAGTTGCCCATGGGCTGAATTTATCACTGGAAACCACAGCCCTGAGAGCTAGCCAGAATTGAGTGTTGTCTGCTGTGACTCACTCCACCTTCTCAAAAGGTAAAAAGACAGTGGCATGGTTGTAGTTGGGTTCACTTTTGATCTGAGTGGTACATGATTTCTAACACTCCTGAGCTCATTGAGTAGATTGGGGATTGTATGGGAATTGTTTAAAGCAGGAGCATCTGCTGCTTTTGGAGACAACCAAGATGCACTCAGATGCTACCCAACTGAGGTGTAGGAACTGGTTCAGGGTTGTGCGTATAAGGATGGTGTACAGTAGGCAAGTTTCTTGGAGTTGTCTAGCATGAGTGAAAGCCTGCGAGAGGCCAAGAAAAAATCAGGCAGAGGGATTTCATATAAATATGTGGTAAAATACTGAAACACAGACAAACATATGTTAATCGAATGGGCAAGAAGAAAAAAAGTAATCATTTCAATCTTCCTGTGGTTGCCTTTACAGATGAAATGGAATATCTGAAAGGCTGTCTCTTGCTTTTGATCTCTCGCTTTTACTTGGAAATACTGCTGTGCAAGAGAAGTGATGCTTGTGTTGTAAGGGCTGATATTGAAGAATGTGCAGGTCTGAGTGCTGTGGATTTGCAGTGTGATTACAATGAGTAACTCATCTCTGCCTCAATTTCCTCCTCTGCCTAATGAATTTACAACAGCTTGCACTGCCCTTGACTTTCTGGTATGTCCAAGTGCTTCCATTCAGCTTGTGGGTGATGCCAAGAATAGTTTCTCTCTTCTATGTGCTTAGTTACTAAGGACAAGATGTTGATAACCCAGAGTGACTCAAGGTAGCAGCAGGATTTAATTCCACTAAGACTTTAGCCAGCAGCTTTCCTGACAGGTTGTCACTGAGAAGAATTTGCTGACAATTTGCCTAATTACTTTTTACAGGGTTTTCTTAGTTTCAGGTGCAAATGAATTATTATTATCAATATTGTTATTACTAACATTGATATTAATACTACTGTGGTTATGAGAGCACTTTCTTATGTATCCTAACAATACCATTTAGTTTATTACAAAAGAAAGAGACATTGCAGTGCTTGCACGTGGACCCTACAGACTTATTTCATGAAATCAGTTTGTTTCATGCAGTTTTATTAATTTCCCTGTATAGCTAATAGTAATAAAGAGTTATAATCATTGCAATGGTTTTTTTAACATTCCCTGTTTTTCACACAGGATCTCATGGCTTTTCATGTGGCTCTACAAGACAGATTGGTACTAACATCTGTATCACAGGGATGCTAACGCGCGTAACAGAGCTTGGAAGTAACTTGGGAGTAACATCGATAGTTATATACATATAAAACAGAGGAGTGCCCTACTCCATTTTGTTACTCTTGGAGAATACTACCAAATACCCTAGCACAAACCACCACTTGGGAAACCATGCAGCAGTTTAATCAGCAATTCATGGTTTCACTAGCTGGCACTGCTGCCATAAATAGCACATGTACAGACATTCCTCAAACTGAAAATTCTCCCAGAAATTTACCCTTGGTCAAGGAAAGATCTGACCAGGGTTAATAGTGTCAGAAGAGCAGACAGGAGACACCCTAGAGGGAATGCTGAAAATCAGGTGGGTTTTTTCATCTTTAAAGTGAAAATGGCACAGGGTTGTTGTGCTGTATGAAGAATGATAGTACGAACCTTCAAAAAGGTTTTTTCAACATCTGTGGACAAACACAGGTGCATTTTAATGGGTAGCTCTTTTAAATTCAGTTTGATTCCCCAAGCAGCTTGTTCTCCTTGGCCCAGATTCATGCTTTCCCTCTGGAACAGTCTGGTTTTCCCACCTAAGACCAAAATTGCCCCTTGAAAGTATTTATTTTTCTTCACTGATGGTGCAGGAAACCTTGGGATTATACCTCCAACATAGACATCACAGTTAAATGCTGTGTTGTGGGATCCCACTGAAATCAGTAGCTTTACATTTGTGGGAAATGGATTTAAGACCTGTTGGGCTGTCAGCAAGGGCTTCTTCTCCCATCCTGGCTTCTTAATGTGGTGGCAACCATGCCACTTCTTAAACAAGCAGTGTCAAACTGCCCTTTCAAGTCTTTCCATGCCATGCCTGGACTACTGAGGCACAGCTCCAGCTCAACATTTAATCTCATGGCAAGATTATTCTCAGCCTTGGGCACACTGGAAAATCAAGGCTCCTCTGCCAGCTGGTCACTGCCTTTATGATGGGCAAGGATGACAACCCCCAGCTGACTGTGAGTACAGCCCTTTCGAGAGCAGGCTTGGAAGATCCAATTGTGTGGATGGTGCCTTTCCCTGTGCTTTTGTCTTGCTTTTTGGAGTCCTCATTGGGGTGTGAAGGAGGACAGGGCTCAGGCTGAACCTCTCAACAGGCGATGGGTTGCTGCTTTTCCTTCTGCAGTCATCCCAAGGTCACACAATATCTGAAGCCCCACTCTTTTTTTTGGCAGCAACCAAGGTACTTTCTGCCACTTTCAAAGACGATGACACAGAGTCTTTGGGAGTTCAGGTGTCTCCTTTTCTTTCTTTCATCCTCCTCATATGCTTTTTCCCTCTCCCATCCTACCTGAGGGTGACTTCTGAAAGGTTCCTCCCTCTGAAGCTTAATGCTTGCCCATGAGAAGGATATATATTACACTGAGGGCTGCTATTTTCAGCAGTTTGTGTTGCAGAGTGGGAAAAGGCTGCCAGAGAAAACGGAGGCAGTCTGGTGTTAAAATAAAAGGACATGATTCTGAACTCACGCTGGCTTTACACTGCTGTAACACAACATTGAATGGAGTGTTTTTCCTGATTCATAATGATGTCAGTGAGAAGAGAAACCTAACGGACTCTAACTTAATCCCAGGCTTTGGCAGGAACCTTCATCTCTCTTTAATGAGCGGAGGTCCTTTTCATTAGACTCTCAAATACCCCAGTGATGGGTGCCAGTATAAAACCCTAGATAGGCAGACGTTTATGTAATGGCAGCAGGCAGTGTGCTTTAGAGAAATGGAAAAGGCATTTTAATCACGGTATTAGGTTAGATTCCACAAGACAGTATGGAAGGCATCAAGATGCGAATGCCATAACAATCTGGAGTGTGTTACCACCGCATTGATCTAATATTGTGATGTAGTAATAGTAATTTCATGGATATCTTGAAAAAATGCGCTCTGAGTTACAATGGAAAAAAATAGGGGGAAGGAGGAGGGGGGAGAGAAAGGAAAAGTTAAAGCTTGCTCAGCTGCTAACACGGGAGCAGCTTTGTATTTGCCACTCCTAGCTCAAATCTGTGCTGTTAACCAAAAGCAATGCCCAAGGTTTCCTTGGAGAAGTCAGGGCTGTAGAAAAGAAGAGCCGAATCACCTCCTCTAGTTATTCATTTATACACAAATCAATTGAGTGTCCATTATCAAGCCACCTCTGGGCCCTGCGGCCCATTTAGAAACTAACATATGGATGTTACCCAAGGAGCAGTGGAGAAACTTGGCTTGGACAGAGTCAGACAAAGCCAGTGGAAAGCCCCCACTCCCGGTTTGTTTCTGAACAGCAGGAGATTTGATGATTGCAGACGGCTTAATGAAAGACACTGTCTGCACTCAGGTCTTATCTTCGGAGTGTATCAACAGTGAGTCTGCTCCAGCCAGCACTGAGATACATAGAGGTAGAAACATTTCACCAACACCAGGCTTGACATTGCCAACAGACCTTTGAAACATGCCTGGCTCTGTACTTTGGAAGGGTTGTTCCCAGACACGATGTCTGTATCCACAACAAACTTCATCCCTGAATGCATTATGCATACACTTGTCACATTGCTCTGGAGAGCCAGTACCATGCACTATATTGCCCTCATGGGCAGCCTGAAGGCAGCTTGAGTTTTGCTTGTACATTGGTCCCGTTTGCCTTTGTAGCAGAGGACATTGTGTCATCTGGGGGAAAAGCTGTTCACAAGTCTGCCTGATACCATCACTGCAAGGGCAGCTGGGAAAAATGGAGCTTGCACAAAGTCTGTGAAACACATTCACTTGGCTCTACAGATATCCCAAAGTTGGCCATGAAGATGCCGGCAGGAATGGAGCATCCGCAGCAGGGTAAAATGGTCTTGAGACATCCCTTGAGCTGCTCTAATGCAGATATACCTGATAAGATCAAAGAGCTCCTAGACGACAAGGCTGCAGATGAAGTAGGTGGTGTGCATTGCTGTAATGTTACAGGAGCATCGCTTGGATTCACAGCTCAAGTAGATACAACCTCGTGAGACTTAGATGCTGGTAGGATCCTTAGGCTGATTCTGTTCTTTGCCCATTTACAATGCCCAGCATGGCCACGAAGCATTTTCATTCTGATCTAGAGGGGCTAATAGGATGTTAGGTACAGATGCCAAATTATTCACATCCTTTACAATATCTGAGCCTGCATGATCTGGAGTGGGAAACAAAAGGCCTTACACTTACCCTTAACTTCACAACATCCATATTCTTTTCTGAAGTGGTTTATTTTTAATAACTGTCATACTTTTATGCTCTTATTACTGTACAGGCTAAGCAGAGTGGCTGAGTGAAGGTTTTTAGGAAGGTGGGATTCTTTCATTCCCTTTCAACTTCCACAGTAGAAACAGCAGTTCACCCATTAATGAAAAGCAGAGGTGTTGTTTAAGAATGCAGAATGACTGCATGATTGTTTAGGGAAAGATATAGGAGTTAGGAACATAGAGAAGAGAGATATGAAAGGACAGTCTATGAGGCAGAGAGTTTGGCTTCTAATACGTTACTTAAAAGTAAAGCTAAACTCTTGGTAAAAATGTTAAATAAAAGTTTGGTTTCTGATCAACCATGAAGTTCAAGGCTCTGCTTTGGTGCCATTTCTTATTTTGGCCACTCTGATTTTAGATGGGAGCATCCACTCAGAGAAAAAGTGTTGGCTGTTAAACCAACCTTCCCCTATGGTAAGCTGCACAGAAAGAGCTGCAGCAGATGGGATCACAGAGGAAGCAGGCACAGTAAAAGGTATGCAAGATGGTAGATATAATTTTAAATCACATGTTTCTAAAACATGAAAATGGTGAAAATGAGAACAATGACTTTTCCCCCCTTAATTTTAAATCATCCGAATGAGCGTGTTTGAAATAGCTTAAAAGATATGAAGTTTCTAACTGCGCGCCTTGCAGGATGCTGCGAGCTCTGAAGCGATGTTGCCACCTCGTGGAACAGGAATCAACTCTGTTCATTTAGGAGAAAAAAAGACCCAACATTACCTCTCACTCCTTGTACGTTGTGTCAAACTAGAAAGAAAAGCCCTGTGCACTGGGAGGGAGGGTGCCCTTGTGCAGCACCAGATGATGGGCTGAGGACACGCAGGGAAGGAGCCGTTTCAGACTGTGCATTCCTCCACTGCTTATTCTCAAAATTAAGCATATACAGTCTTTGATTTCCCTCTTCGTATTTCACATCACTTGCACGCCTTGTATTTTGTTTCCTTGCTTTCTCAGGGACTGGTCATTTTCTTGCAAGCAAAACCCATCATTTTTATAAAAGGCTATGGATTATCATCCTGTAAAAAGCAAAAAGAAGTATCACGTAGCTTTTATGCACTGTAGTCCTGCAGTCCTTGCACAAGCAAAGCTCCCGCTGACTTAGGGCAGACTTTTGTCTGGTTTCTGAAGCCACACTTCTCTGTGAGATTCATAACGGAAACCTTCAAAACCTGTGGGTATGTGCCCAGCTTGTGTGGGCCAACATTTTGAAGAACACGTATCACTTTTATGCTTAGGAAATCAAAGCTGGGCACAGGGAAATGATCACTTTAGCTTTCAAAAAAGAGTGAGTGCCTGACCTGGAATTTGCAGTATTTAATTTCAGCTTGGAGCTACATGATGGAGAGGTTTGACTGTGTTTAGCAAAAGGATGCAAACCAGTGCCACCAGGCAAGGCTACCATATCATGCATGCTCTCACTGGCTGAAGGGCAAAATGCAGACTCCTGACACATTTGCTCTCTTTCTTTCTCTTAATGGTGTCCAGGGCTAACCTGCAGAGTGGGGAATTTGAGGAAAGCGCTCAGAAAAGGTTCATGGCATCGAGGGGTTATCCCTTTTTCTGGTAAGTTTTAGCTTTCCTGATCTCCTCCATCCCCCCAAGGCAAAGAGGCATTAGATTTTGTACATAGCAGTGGGCCCTAAACACCGGTAAATTATTATTATCAGGGATTCACAAAGCATATTTTTTAATAGCAAGAATTTGTCTCTGAAAAAATGCAAGTTTTAATTTAAAACATGTATTAATTAAAAAATGGGAGCATGAGGTTTCAACATATGCCCAAATGCTAGGATTGTCCTGCATTTCTTTCTTTTTTTTTCCTTCTGTTTTCTCCTGTCCTTGTTTCACAGTGAGGAAACAAAGTAAAATAAAACACAAATTAAAATAGTAAAATATAATAAAATTTAACAAAATTAAAAAAAAGAAATAAATTAAATAAAATAATAAAATAAAATAAAATAAAATAAAATAAAATAAAATAAAATAAAATTAAATTAAATTAAATTAAATAATTAAACCACAAACCAATACAGTAAGATGAAGGGTACAAGAATGTGGAGAAAAGAGAGGGGAAAAAAAGGAAATATCAATAAATGCATGCAAAGTTTTAACTCTTCCCTTAAAATATAAATAAAAAATGTGCATGGCTTTTTTGCCTTTTTTTTTTTTTTTTAAATGAAAACTCTTTACTGTTCCCGTTTCTGGTCAGCACTATTTATAAGAAATTGCCACTGAATCGTTCAGCCTCTGGCAATGTCAGCATCCGTCCGGCAGTGGGTAAACGGCAACTCCCATTGTACAATGTGAATAACAAACTTCCATTTACAAAATATGTTTACCCCACTATGTGCTTGGGCATGAATGCTACCTTCTTTTTTTTTCCAGGTCTGTATTTCCCTCTGAACAGTTCTGGAGAGCCCAACGAGCTCCAGTGCTTCCCGCATACGTGCATGCACACACACACAAACACGGATGCGGGAAGCACAGAGCCTCACACCTCTCTGCCGGGACATGGTTTAGCAATTTATAAAATCAAACCCATCACAAGGAAGAAGGTCTGGGCAGCATGGCATTCATCCCTCATGCTGCCCACGGCTCCAAGGCTACAACATCAAAAGAAGAAGGGAAAACTGGTGTTTCGAGTTTATTTAAGAAAAAAACAAGCCTAAACTTGAACACTAAAGTTTGGGCCACCCCAGCAAGTTAAAGGTGATGGGGGATCCTGAGCTAGCTGATAAAAAATGTAATGCCCTGATCAGCTCATCAGGGGATGTTGGGGCCTGAAACTGGAGGTTTTCTGCCTGTGACCAGCTCACCTAACCCAGCGCAGCCCAAAAATCTTCATTCCCACCTGACATGCTGCCAAAATTCTGGGCTATTCGCATCCTAGCAAGCAAACAGTATGGCAGCCCCAAATGCCTGCCATATATTTGCCCACCTTGAATTACCTTGAAATGCCATGGATGTTTCCAGCAGGATCAGAGCCGGGTTCCCATCCACACCAGTTAAGCACTGGGATAAACACATCCCTTGAATAGAGTCAGATTTATCCAGAAAGGGAAATGAAAGAAGGAACATGTACCTTTATGCTATAGGATTTTTATGGGTCCCTCTCTTTTAGGTCATAGGGAAATAAATTTGTCTCCAGAGTCTCCCTTGGAAGAGATGGATTCACAGAAAGTTCATCCTGAAGAGTAGTTTAATAGCAATGATAATTTCTTGTAAGGTTATATTTTACCTGAAACCAAGTTAATGCCTATAAAACCACTATAATGAATTGACAAAATAATTCCTGGATTTCTTTCCGGGTTTTTTTTTTTTGTTTGTTTGTTTGTTTGTTTGGGGGGGGGGGTTTGTTTGTTTTGTTTTTTTGGGGTTTTTTTGTTTTTCTTGTACAAGGGCAATTGTCATTTGCAAAGGCAGATGCAACTCCTAATAACTAAAGTGCCAAAACAATGAATGGCACAGTTTCATGGTCATTGGCATACTTTTGGTTTTATATCATGCTGGAGAGATAAGAAAAATACATGGACAAGGTTTGCAGATTGGTGTAAAAAAAACTTGTGGGCAGCTAAACAAACCTGAAAGGGGAACTCATGCCTTGAGCCATTTACTGTCTAGCAGGTGCAATAGGGTGTGAAGGGGTAACTGGTTTTACTACCCCACATCTGTGATGCTACTGGGAGCTGCTTTGAATTCCCCCAACAACTGTGTGAGTGAAAATGACCTGGGGATTGAACAGTGATGTCTGAGGTTTTTGAGTTTTCCTTTTCCATTCCAGCCCCATCATTCCTCTGAAAACCTGACAACCCTTTTCTGACCAAATGGCTGAAAACGCTGGAGTTGGGACTATCAGATTTTTCCTTTGGATCAGTGAAGTGTAAGGAGGAAAAAAACACCACCTACTACTAGGCGAGGAACATTTCAATCATCACAATGAAATAAAACAGAAGCTGGGCAAAGCTGTTTTTAATGAAGACCATTACAGGGAGAGGTGGCATTTTCCTTCCCTCTGTGTGTGTGCACGCACAGCAAACCCTGTTCTATTCGGTCACAATCAAGGAACTGACAAATCTGTCTTTAATTGCAGATGTTGTAAAAATAATCACATAGGAGACTAAACTAGCATTAAAAATGTGAATTCTTGACTTGTTGCCTTGGCTTAGAACATCTTTCTATTGAACTGCTTATAAAACAGTAAACTATGAGTCAAAATTTCTTCAAGAAGATGCCTTTTCTTGTTATGGTTATTTTACTTCAGAGGGTGTTTCCTGGCTTTGCCAGAAAAAGGAGATGGTGGGGAATGTTTGCTCTGTGTTAAAAGACGGCTTTGTTTTTAATTATCCTTGCTGCAGAATACAGTGAGATCTTTCTGCTTCCATTTTTTTTAGTGCAGATAAAATTCTCAGCATTTCAACAATTTTTTTTCCTCCTCTGCAGCTTTTTCTTATTTTTACTGTTATTTATTACTTCTTTACTACCTTAAACGTAGTTAAATGAAAATCTCGACACTTAAAGGTGAAAACACCCCAAAGGAATTTAATTTTATTTTCAGGGTAACGTTGCCTTCATGAACAATCTACCCCTAAACAATGAGAAATTGTTTCTCCAATCCCACCTACCCTCCTCCTCCTTCCTTGACTCTTCTGTTGAGTTTCAATCCCACTAGGGGAAAAGGGGTATTTTGTTAGTTTGAAATCAGATTGCTGTTGCCTTTTTAGTACCTTTATAAATCCAGGAACATTAGCTGAAATGAAGTCTAGTGCAAAATGTTTCCTTTCTATGGGACCTAACACATTGAAGGGTGCCAGTAGGTGGTCACTGTTCATAGACTTTAAAATGCAGATTAAGCCCAGCTGAACTGTGCCAAACCTTTTTCAACCCTGTTGAAGTCCAAAATAAATTCACACCTCCTCATTTCTGTCCTATTAATCAATCAATTCAAGAAACTGCAGTCTGTGGTGGGTATCAGTCAGAGACTTGTCTGTTCACTTGGGTTGATGCACAGAATAAATGTTTTCATATATTTTAAAATTAATTTTATTTCCTGTGTCTATATTTTTAATTTTGTTTTCTTTTGCAAGAATGCAACTGTGACTACCTGTTGTCAGGAAGACCATAAATTTCAAAGTTAAAATAACATTATATTCGCGTATTTGTTTTTCAGGGGAAAAAAATCAAAATAGAAATCTAAAAAAAATAAAGAGTAAACTGTGAACCCTGCTTAGTATGAATGTAAAATAATAAGATTTATTTTTACTTTGGCTGTTTGAAACTTCTCTAAGTTTATGCCAACAAACATAACTAGAGTCCTAGAATGATCATAATCCATCCCCACTAAGTACAAAGAAGGGTTTCTCTTTTATAGAGACTTGACTTTCCAAAGTTAAATTGTTATGTGGGGCAAGGGCAGCATTAGCTAATATTAATGACCTCTAATTCTTTTCACTTTTAATATTCAGGCTTCCAACAGCTTTGCAAAGAGCAATTAGATAAGCATCCCAGGAGCCCCATGGAAAAGGGAAGAAATGTTCTTTCCATTTTGTACCCTGAAACTAAAGCACTGAGAAATTTAATCAAAATCTGATGTTAAGGGAGTGGCAAAACAAAGAATGAGATTCAGAAGGCTCCTTGTTTTAACTGCATGACCAAATTCCTTCCCTATAAAATAATAATAATAATAATAATGGTAATGATAATAACATCAACAACTGCCTTCATACCTAGGAGTCCAGGCAGGATGGCAAAGGAGCCCCTCCAAGGCTGGTATGGCCCCTGGCATTTCCTGGTTTGCCAAAGGAAGAGAGATACAAAGAGACAAGGTCAGCATTGCTATTTATAAGGATGCTGGGGAGAGACTCTTCCTTAGGGACTGTAGTGGTAGGACAAGGGGTGATGGCTTCAAACTTAAACAGGGGAAGTTTAGATTAGATACAAGGAAGAAGCTCTTTACAGTGAGGGTGGTGAGGCACTGGAATGGGTTGCCCAAGGAAGATGTGAATGCTCCACCCCTGGTGGTGTTCAAGGCCAGGTTGGACAGAGCCTTGGGCAACATGATTTAGTGCGAGGTGTCCCTGCCCATGGCAGAGGGGTTGGAACTAGATGATCTTAAGGTCCTTTCCAACCCTAACTATTCTATGATTCTATGATTCTATGATTTTGTGCCTGTCAGACAACAGTCTCCTGTGCCTCAAATGTAGCAAAATTCACCACCACTCATCTTCCTCAAAAAGAAAATGCAAATGAAGCAACAAAATCTATAATCTATCAGTTCAATCAAGATGTTACCAAACTTAGATATATATAATTTTTTAATCATCTTTCTGCTTTTTTTGTTATTTCTTTTCCTAAGAATTCCTAATATGCATTTTATCTGATATGATGTAACATAGACATGACTTATAGAGAACTCAAATGTCATTCCTAGGTGGTAAAAGTCAATTTTTACTCCATTATTTGATATAACTCAGATAATATTTTTCCCTATGCACCCAATCTTCTTTATGAACATTGCATTTCATTTGTCACTTTATTATCTTGTCATTCTGTTTCATGAGTACATTTCAGGTCTTATGACTTTAGATAAACCATTACTTGGTCACCTCAATCCTTTACCACATCATCTGCAAGTAAGTTGAGCAGCACAAATCTTAACTCATCTCTTTGTTGGGTATCATTATTAAAGCCAACCCTTCATTTCAGTCCTTAGCTTATTTCCAACCTCTCAACCATTAATCCATGTCAAGATATTTCCTCTTACACCATGAAAGGTCAATTTCTCAAAAATACTTTGCTGTGGAATTTTGTTGACAGCTTTTGAAAAGTCCAAGTATTCCAACTGAATTCCCATACACTACATCCCCTTTTACTCTTTCAAAGGTTTCTAATAAATTGATGACTCTTGACTTTAAATAAATGTGATGCTGTCTTCCTTATATCAGATCTATCTCTGTCTACTAATTCTACTGTTTAATGTAATGTCTGTGTCTACCTATGTGCATTAAAGAGAAGTTAGAATATTATCTGATATTCCCAAGATGACATTTGGATCTTTAAATGAAAAGATGACTTTTATAGTTGCTGTCCTCTCATCTACTACAGGGTCCTATATAAGTGATAGGTCTCATACCACGGTTAGTAGTTTTGCTTCTTTGTGAATGAATTACTTCAGAACTCATGAGTGAATGACATCTGATCTTGGCCATTTCTTACTGTTAAATTTTATTAGCTTGTTCTAAAATTTCTGCTAATAACACCTCATCTTGACACAATTCTTGAGCTTAATCCACCACAGAGGAAAGTTTGTTGCAAGAACCTCTCACCTTTTCTCAAAAAAAAAAAAAAAAAAAAAAAGGTGTGTTTTTTTTTCTGCTGAGATCTTATCTTGCCCAAGAACTGGCTTTTCTTTGAATCAACTGCTACTTCTTTGGATTCTCTGACAGGCTGGTTTTCAAAGAATAGTGTTTGAAATGTTTTCATTAAGGTGTTTTTTAATGGTTTTGACATGGAGTTCCTCAAATTATTTCTTCACCTGCTTTACTAATGTTTCATATTTAACCTAACATAGTATGCTCTTCTCTTTTGTCTTCCTTTATATGGAGGTTTTGCTGACCTTCTTCCTGACTTCTCCAAGGGTTGAAAATTTGATCAGTTTGTGATCACTTTGCCCAAGACATCCTCCAACCATCACATCACCCACCGGTCCTTCTCTGTTTGCGATCAGCAAATCTAGGAATCTCCCCTAGTTGGCTCACTAACTGGCTGGGTTAGGAAGTTATCTTCCACACCCTCCAAGAACCTCCTGGATTTTTTCTTCTCTGCTGTGATGTACTTCCAGACATCTGGTAGGTTGAAGTAATCCACAAGAACAAGGGCAAGCAATTGTGAAATTTCTCCCAGTTGTTTGAAGCTACATCTGTAGCTTCATCCTGGTTAGGTGGTCTTTAACAGACTCCTACCAGGATATCTGCTTGGTTGGCCTTCCCCCTGATCTTCACCCACAAACATTCAGTCTTCTTACTCACAACGTTGAGTTTAAGGCAGTTGATGTACTCCCTGACATACAACGCAACCCCACTACCTCTTTTTCCTTGCCTATCCCTTCTGAAGAGCCTGAAGCCAACCATTGCAGTACTCCAAGCATGTGAATCATTCCACCACATTTCTGTGATGGTGATTATGTCATGATTTCCCTGCTGCACAATGGCTTCCAGCTCCTCTTGTTCATTGCCCATGCTGTGGGTATCAGCATAAATGCATTTAAGTTGCCCTGCAGATCTGGACTCCCACAGTGGCATGATACCCTTTGGTTCATTTCTGGCAAGCCTGGTATTGCCCCCTTCCCCCTTCAAACCTAGTTTAAAGCCCTCTCTATAAGCCCTGCTAGCTCCTGGGCTAGGATCCTTTTCCCCCTTTGGGACAGGTGTACCCCATCTGCCATGAGCAGGCCTTTTGCAGTGTAGACTGACTCATGGTCAAAAAAACCAAAATTCTGATGCTGACACCAGTCATGGAGCCAAGAATCAATTAGTCGGATTTTTCTGATGTAACTATTGTCATTGATTGTCATTGATTGTGATTGTTAGTCCTTGCAGAGAGCCACTGACTTCAGTAGTGTGCCATCAATATCTGTTAACAAAGTGTTTGACCTGTTGTTTCACTAAGAAATTTTTTGAACTGTGTATTGAAATGGCCAGGCAAAAATACAGGAAAGAAACTAAAAGGTTATTTAGGGGCAATAGTCCCAGCAACCCAATGATTTCCTACTCGGTGGTAATCATGAGTATCAGGTTATTTTGTGGATATGTGTGAGGAAATGTAGTTGTTGCAGTGTGTTATCAGCAAGAGCTGCTTCAGACATGCCTGTGGTTGGGCTAGGGGACTGATGCTAATAATTCAAGTTATCCCTATTTAAGCTTTAAAAGACTTCTATTGTGGTAAAATTGAAAGCTTCAGGAAATGCTTGCACAAACTCAGCAAGAAGGGAAGTTATCACTAGTTTCAACTGTCTGTGTAGATTACATGCTAAAAATGACTAATGATTGGAGATATATGGGGCTCTTATTCAAGGACACTTATCTGTAACACAGTTCTTATCCTACTGCCAACCAAGAAAACTTTGTCACTGATTTGAGTAGAAGAATAATCTAAACTGTCCAAATAATTAACTAAAACTGTGGGGTCTCCTCTGCTGGTGATTTATGTCTATTGGTACCGAATTGCCACCATCCCCCATTAACTTAAGTGGTAGCTTACAGCCCTCAGTGCATTTTTTTTTAAATCACACATATAAAGAAGGAAAGTGCTATTATCCCCACTTTCCAGGTGAAATATGAACCTGAGAGAGCCAAAGCTATATTAGGAACCTCAAAGCTATATTAGGAACTTCATGCTGGTTGGGTGGAGAAAAGGAATATAAACAAACAATAAAAAAATACCTTTGTGCAAGTCCTTGTGGAAATTTCCTACAAAACAGAGCAGCAATGAGTCAAGCATAGTCCTGCATCTCTAGAAGCTGTGATCCCTAAATCCCTTGGTGAAGGATATCAGTCTATGTGAGTTGTTCAAGTCTTTGACCAAGTAGACTTGAATCTGTGTTATCAGACTCTATATGTGGACCGGATACATCTTGTTCTCCTGAGAGAACAAAGCAATGACAGACAGTGATAACCACCCATTTACCGCTTAGAGGGAGGAATTCAGGCTTTGTGAAGTAAATTGAGCACCTGAATATTAGAAACATTCATGCTCACTCATTGTAAGGCAATCTCTGTACATTTATCTTACTCCTCTTTGGAACCACATGAAAGATGCTAAACTCAGACCATGACGAACTAAACCCCACAGTTAGTCAAAGAAATGGGACAGTGCAAAAAAAAGCAGGACCTCAGCCTGGCCAGTCCTTGTTTATGCAATGATTCCTACATCCAGCTGAACCATTTTCACCATAGGACTCTTCTGACTGGCTTGATGAAAGAAAAGGGTCCTCTCCTGATTTGAGGAATTATGAGCCCACCCAAAAACTAGATTGTCAGCCTTTGGCTTTAAAATGAGATTTCTTCCCTATGGGGGGAAAAGAAAAAACAAACCCAAACCAAAACCATGTAAGTTTTATGAAACTACAAGTATGTATCTTAATACTGTACATAACATTAAAATGGAATTATACCTTGTTCATAAAGTTAGACAGGATGGATTGCATTGTTGAACGTTAAGGGGTTTTCAAGAAACTATGTAGTTCCTGTGGGTTTAGTTATTATATTCTGCAAGACATTTCCAGAGCAAGTGGCATCTTTTGGGGATGTTGGAGGACTGCAAGATGACTGGACTCAAATCACCCCTCTAGCCCAGGACTGGCCTAAGGTTTCTCATCTCTGCGATGAGAAGGAATGTCTCAATGCAAATCTCTTATGCTGTTTCCTTGTCCACATTAATGGTGGATAAATAAGCTGATTTGCAGCTACTGTACCCCTTAGTTGTGATCACCTCATCCATTTGAACACATTGCTCCATCACACCGTGACCACTGAACTTATGAACGATTTGCCAGATCTGATATTCCAGATAAAAATTTCAGTAAACTAAACAGTTTTTCACTGGTATGTAAAGCAGTAAGGAGACACCTGATGTTCATTATCTTTTATTACTACCGGTCTTGTCTGGACATAAAAACTCTATAAGCAATGGTCAGTCTATGGATTGTCTTAGCTAATGTATCATCATTACTTCAGCCTTAGTCCTCTGCCGTCAGTGATAAGTAGGTCTCCAGGAAGAAACAAAATACAGTGCCAGAAATTAAAACAAAAGATTCTAAAAGCCAAAGCAATTTGAGCATCAATCTTTTAAAAAAAAGAGTCACTGGAAAGACAAGACAACTGTATGGCTCAGCTGGTCACACCTGAATAGCATGAAAGAGATGATGGAAGAGGATACTGGTCAACTTAAGAATACTTACTAGCTTGTAGTAACAGAAAGGAGTACTAAGGGACAAGAACAATGCAAATGTAAACCCATTCCACGCAAAGAAGACTAAGGTGAAATCAGGGAGTTACGGGTTGGCAATAAAATTTGATTTTGACAGTAGACAAAGTCTTAGAGACATTAGAAGAGGATGAGATCACAAACAAAACATCTGGAAAAATACTAGCTGACATGAAGGAATTGGGAGAGTTTCTGGAACAGAAAATCATGTCTGACAAACCAGGTGGAATTTTGGAGGCAAAAGAGAGTGCAGATGAGAAATGACATGGTAAGTTTTAAGTGCCTTGCATTTCCTGAAGGTTCTTAGCATTTTGCCAGCCAGTAGACATAGCTGTGTATGTCGAACAGTGGCGCATATCTTCATTAAATTAACAGAAGTCATATGCAGTGATCAAGAGTAGACCAAAATGACGAAAGTGACAGATTAAAGTCCTGTTTATGGAACAACTTAGTTTGACTGTGCTGCTTCCTGGATCTTGTTCCCAAATAATTTTCATGTAGCAAAGCTACCTAAAACTGAGAATCAATAATCAGAGGCCAAATCACTGACTGAATGGTCTTCTCCATTCTATTTTGTAGACTCATGCTTTTGAATTAACTAGTTGCCCTTTCCTTTATACTTCTAACAGGTATAAATACTTTTGTTGCTCAGGCGTGGAACAGTCTGTTGCTTTGAGCTGAGGTATCTAAGTAGCCTGAAGCTGTTTTTTTTCATGGTGACTTATTGGGCATATTTACGTCACAGGCAGCAGCTAGCTGCTTAGTTGTGAGAAAGGCATGCTTAGTTATGTAGAGACAATATTTGAGATCCTACATCCTGTAGGATCTTGGTGGTATGGAGCCCAGAATTCAGTCAGCTCAGTCCATGTATTGCCTGAAGAAAAGATTCAGGTACCTGCCTCGAAGAGGTATACATAAAATGACCATCTGTAATTTCTGCATAATTACTGGAGGGTCATAACTACCCCTAAGGACCTATAGAGGACAACCCATTTTGCTTGACTGTGTATCTCTTCCCCTAGAGTGCAAAGAAGTAGAAGTAAACTATAGGGGACAGCAAGTGTGAGGATCCAGACGACCCACCATATTCTCATGAAGAATATGCAAAATTAAGAGGAGAAGTGTGACAAGCAGGTCAAAGGAGGTGATCTTGCTCCTCTACTCTGCTCTTGTGAGACGTTGCTGGGATGCTAAGAAAGTTGGGGCTGTTCATCCTGGAGAAGAGAAGGCTGCATGGAGACCTCATAGCAGCCTTCCACTATCTGAAGGGGGCCTATAAGGGACTATATAGGCCCTATAAGGGGGCCTACAGCCAGGGACTGTAGCGATAGGACAAGGAGTAATGGGTTTAAACTTAAACAGGGAAGTTCAGGTTAGATGTAAGGAAGAAGTTCTTTACTATGAGGGTGGTGAGGCACTGGCACAGGTTGCCTAAAGTCGTGGTAAATGCTCCGTCCCTGGCAGTGTTCAAGGTCAGGTTGAACAGAGCCTTAGGCATCATGATCTAGTGTGAGACGTCCCTGCCCACGGCAGCAGGGTTGGAACTGGGTGATCTTAAGGTCCTTTCCAACCCAAACCACTCTGTGATTCTGTATGCACAGGTTTTATATAATGATATCATGTCTAATGTTCTCCCCAAGACCCTGGTTCTGGGGTCAACACAGCCTCAAGGATATTTGACTCTCCATTACCCACAAGGGTTCCCTAATCACAAAGTCAAGGCCAGGCACACTGTGGTCTTCCTTTCCTCCATGAACCCAAACTGCTGAGTGTCCTGAAATACACCAGTCACATCATCTTACGAGAAGCAGGATCTGACATCCCTGCTCTTTTTCCACTCTAACCACTAGACTCTTGTCTTTTTTATGTCTGTTTCCAATTGTTTGTGGTGTTCTGGTCAAAATATAGTGGAGAATGGGAGTTCACTTTCCCTGGAGACAATATCTTCCAGATATCTTTCAGTTTCTACAGTTTTTAGATTTTTGGAGAAAGGAGGATACTGCCACATCATTGTCCTCACTAAATCTGACTTTAAAGCCCTCTCTAGAAGAATTAGGTTGAGACAAAGTCATGTAGTCTTAGGAAAAGACTAGAACTTTAATTACAGCAGATTTTGACTGATACATTTAAGAGTCCATAAAAATCTCTGATGAAACAAAGTTGCATTTAATGAAGTTATGGGCATGTATAATGAGCAGTGCAGGAAAGTATATGTACTCATTTACTACCTGTGACAAAAGTGGGGTTTAAGTGGACTGGATTTTATTCCAAGATGACTAGCTCTGCATCTCAGCTAGGCAACTGTCCTGGGCTCAACCCTGGGCGAATACAACTATACTACTTGCACTTCTGGAACTACCTCATTTGATTCTTTCCCAGATATTTCTTCTCTGTTCTGCTTTGCATACTACTGGCATGCTTTGAATTGCGTATTAATTCTTGTACTCATTCTCAAATCTGGCACACATTGGTCAGGTTCTAGTAAGACAAAATTAAAAAATAGTTATTCTTGAGGGATTGAAATCCTGCAAAGGATGTTAACTAGCCCATGGAGGCACATGGGCTAGTTAACACTGATTTCTTTTACCTTATCTGTTCACTCTAGTGTCTGTAATGTCACAAAATAGCTTTTCCTGTGGTTTTCCAATTACTTCCTTTCTTTGTTCAAGGTGGAAATAACACAAAAGAACACTTAGCTGTAAAGCGAGAGTATTTCTACCCTCAGGATTATACATACTGAAAGTATAAAGGATATTTGAAAATTGAATTCTAAATTTTTCTCTGAAATAGCATGAAATAAGTCATGTGGATCATCAAATCCAGCCACATGCTACTTCAGCATCCCACGTAACGTAATCTGTCCATAAATTTAGTGTGTTCTTCATAAAAATGGTTAGATTTCTTTCCATTACTACTCCCATGGGAAGACTGCTTCAAAACTTCACTCTTCTGACAGTCTGAAACTATCTTCTAATGTCCATCTGAAATTTATTCATGGCCAGTTAATACCCATTTGTCATTATGCCAAAATCATCCTGTAGTTTAAATAGTCATATCATCTTTCAGCTTCTGTTCTGATATTTAAAACAAACCTCTCTAATCATGTATGAAGTTCCACATTCCTTAGATGATCCCAGTGTTCTTCGCTGCACCATTCTTAATTCCAGTTCATCTTTCCTGATCACAGGTCACCTGAATTGAGACTGCTATTCCAGAAGGGAATAGCTTTGCACCTGTGCAATAGTAGTCACCAAGTCTACAGTTTCCAATTCGGTTCAACCTAATGAAGACACGTCAAAAAGTTTCTGATTTTAGCCAGGCTCGCTTGTGTAATGAAAACAATTCCCAGAGTGTTTCCACAGTGCTTTCAGTTCTATCCAGATGAGAGACAGGCTTAAAAAACTGCGATAAAAACTATCCTTTTCCATCAAGTTTTCATCAATCTACATTGGTATGTAAGTGTCTTTAACTTGGCTAAAATGCAAACTGCATGTTTGCATCTGAACTGCTTAAGAGTTAGGGCTTAGGGACACAAACAAGTTAAGTTACTATGCTTTTGCAAGCTACCATGTGCCAGCTGAGCTGCCACAGATGACTGTGCTTATTGCAAATGTGGTATAACGCAATCCAGTTTGGCTCACAGTGAAAGAGGTTAAAGCTATGCTGAGTAAGTTTTTGGATGTTGCAGACAAGGATTGGAGGTCATCTCCACAAAATCTCTAACTTAACTCAACTCCAGATCTAAGACACCCAATTTAGTGCTGATATGTATCCAAGCTTCTGCTAAAGCCAATGTGCGTCTGGTCAGTTGTGAAGAGATGGCGTAGACAGTGTATTCAGCTGGACCATCATCTACTAGTCAGGTGGGCTGTTGGTAGCCAATAGAACGAGAGGGTCACTTGCAGATAACTTACACGACTTACCTTCAGACACCCGGGTTAAAATCTGGCCCATAACTTTGTACAATGCAAGAATTCAGCTATATGTTCACGTGGTTTTTGTGGAGCTGAACTTGATATATGGATCAGGGGTCAGCTGCAGTAATAACTTTTTCAAGTATTTTTAACACATGCTGGGTATATGTAGCGGCTACAGGTAAAATACTGTGTTCTTTTCTACTGCTTTTAAGACCAAGTGGTGAAAAGTGCTCTTTGATTATGTGGTTAGTGATGCAGTGCACTGGATGGAAACTCTGGATACTTCTAGGAATCTACAGGTAGATGTCTGAGTTCCCACTGTAGTTAGAGGACACAAAGTTGATGTGGTCAGTGTAATGAATGGAGTCCAGTAACTGCTTCAGCTCATGGTAAATATCTACATATTATGTGATTCAGATGTCTAGTGCCACTTGAGGTATCCCACTGTATCTCAATAGTGCCATCCTAAAATATCTATCTCAGCTGCTGATCTGTTTAGCAGACCTTGTGTGTTTCTCTTTGCTAGCCAAGGCATTTCACCCTGTGAAATAGATTTCCAGTACCTCTAATGTGATCTTAGAGACCTACTCATAGGTGTTTGTATTTATTTTAACCTTAGAATTAGTCTCACGCTGTGGATATACTCAGTGTTTATCACAAGGAGGCCTTGCTCTGCTTTTATGTCAGTGATTGAGAGCCACACTCAGCCAGGGGCTTTGGAGTAAAATCCAGGAAGCATTGTCTGGGAAGAAAACTCTTTGCTTCTCTCCAGATCTGAAGGAAGCTTACTCTAGAGAGTCCTCTGTCAAGTAGTACTTCCGAGCAAGCCCATGTCCTTTATTAAGCAGTAGAGGTCCCGGGTGCTCCTGGAGTTTCTAGCCATTCTCTCAGGATAGGGACATACTGATGCTTCTTGCCCCTCAGAGCTATTTCCAAGCAGGTGTTGTTAGCAAATATTCTTTTTCTTTGCCATTCTTGCCACCATTTGAAAGAGTCATTCAAAGCCTTTAATGCAAGTCAAGCCACAGGTCAGAGTTGAGAAATGGTTTATAGCTACAATACTTTTTCCCTCTGTGTTTCAAATAAAGTAAAAAGCAAACTCAAGAGAATCATCTTCTACCTTCCCACCCTTTTCTACAAATTCTTTTTTCATTTTCAAAATGGTTTGATATAATTTCCTTGAAATATTCCAAGACACACAAAAAATTGCTCCCCAGCTGAGAACTTTTTATATCAAGTTTCAGACCTTCTACTGTTGCATTTTTATTTTTTTCTTTTTTTTTCAGGAAAAGTTACAAAACCCTGAACACAGGAGGGTTTATAATAAAAGTGCTGGCAGGGCCTTAGCTGTAGCATTTCCAGATGTGTTGTTGCAATTAGGGCTGGGCAAATAGAGTTGGATAAAATTTGAAATGACCCAAAGCCTTTGTCAAAGCCTTGAACTGAACCTGAAAGTCTTTAGGGGGTTGAAAATGTTTGGTTGAGCTTTATTCTTTTTTTTGGGAGGGTGTTACATCCCATCTTGAGATAGAACTGATTGTGAAGAATGTTTTTGTGGCACAGCACAGAATTTATGCTTCTAGTCACAGGTAAAATGGGAAGAACAAAGGCATTAAAAGATAAGGCTCTTCCTTCCTTCTCCCACATCACTGGTATTGAAGTAAGTAGCTCCTTGCCTCAAACACCTCCAGACTTTGGAAACCTTCTATCAGCCTTCTAGTTGTGTAATAAGCCAGTTTGCATGATTTGAGAGTTTGCGTCCAAATTTGATTCTGGATTAAAGCTTTTCAGTACAATTTCATCTCACAATAACTGTAGGATCTTATTATGGCTTCAGATATTCACAAATGCAAATCCCACTTAAGGCTATATGAGTCTCAAGTGTGAAACTACAGCCATGGCAGGAGGGTGGGAACTAGATGATCTTAAGGTCCTTTCCAACCCTAGCTATTCTATAATTCTATGATATCTTCTTTGGTTTTTTACTTCCTTGTTTCAGTCTGGAAAGGAAATGGATAGCAGGAAAAACCAATATCTTTCTAGAAGGTGCTCTGGGGTTACTGCACTGTATTTGCTGTTCTGCAATATGCATGGACACATAGCATGGGGGTTTGAGAGAGGTGAGAATAACATAGAACAGAGCTTGCATGTGTCCTTCTGGTTAAAGGCACTGTCTCTCATATGGAATTTGTATATCAAGCCTCACAGGAAGCAAGAAACCCAAACCAATTCATGTCAGAGGCAATAATAAGAGTTGGGGAGAGCCAAGCAATCTTCAAACCTGTAGTCAAAAACAGAGTAGGTTTTTCGTACCTGGGTTTGTTTTTCCATGCTGTCACCCTGACTTGAAGTTTAAACAACCTGCTCAGATTTCCGGCAGGATGCTTTCTTCATGTCACATCATTTACTCAATGAGGAAAACAAATCCCAGCAGGCTTTTGATCTTTCTGAGCCTTGTGTAACGTGCTACTGTCGATATCCCTTTTGAAGTCATGTCTTTGCTCAGCTAAGGCTTCTTATTTTCTTCTAACATCCAGTTCCCCCCCTTCTGCCATTGTTGAATAGCTGTATATATTAAAAACCAAATTAGTAAGTAAGAGCTCTCCAAGAACACCCAGGTGCTGAGGAAGTTATATTTGTGCCTCCAGAGGTGGCATGTTTTCCCTCTCAGATGATACCTGATCTAGTGTTACTGTATTGTGTTAACTGAGCATTATTGTGCTCAGCAGAGCCACAGCTCAGATGAGATGTAAATCTGAGGTCCTGTCTGCTTGCAGTGATAACTTTAAGCAGGGGGAAATTTCTGAGGAAGGCAGTAGGGATAACAAGGAATGGAGGGGAACAGGGATTTTTCATACCGTAGACTTCCCTCTACCAGGATTCATCAGGAAAGAGTTTTCCTTTTTTACAGATGTCCCAGAAATATTGGTCCTCACCATCACACTCAAAACCTGCCTTAAACATAAAATGAAGAAGAGGTGAAAGCCATCAGACCTCTGACTTCCCAGCACATACAAAGCACGATAGCTGTCTTGCAATCCCTTGTGGCAATCAAACAGAGTAATGGTGCTCTGGTACCTTCTGAATCTGCCCGCCACAGTTACATTGCAGCAGCTCCCATCTTCAAAGATGTCCCAGCTTGGCAGATCAAGACCTCAGTGCTGTGGAGGGTTTGCTTTTGCTAGAAACATTCTGCCTCGCAGAGCTGACAAAAATGTTGCATGCCTCCAGATACGTGAAAAACACACAGATCCTCTAGGATTTACTTCTGGGCAGCATTTATCAAACCAAGGAGAAAGCTGGATCTTTGGATCCCTGCCATTTTAAAGCTCTGAAGATTATTTCTGGTTACGGAAGTTTGACCTCTGCATTTCAAGTTGGAGCCTATACTCCTTGGCCTAAATCTAAACCAGCCTGTAGCGTAGCTGTGGTTTTCTTCCAGGGTCAGCAATGGCTTAAATCCATGCCCAGCTCCGTAAATTGGAGATGGCAGAAGAAGATTCCAGGGTGGTGGCCTGATGAATACACCAATTCCAGATAATTACTGTGCGTTTTTAGAAATTTAGGATGTCTTGAACCTGTTTTCATGTATTCATATATTTCATGTATTAGGCTGGAGATAAGGCTACGTGATCAAAACAGTTCCCTTCAGCTTTCAAAACCCATGAAGGGTTTGCAAAATTGATTAACTATGTTGGAAGAGCACTTTGGAAATCTTGGGGTGAAAATATTGCAGCATAGACAACCAATAGTGTTTATTCAGGATATAATGAATGGACAGTGCAAATACTTTGCAGAATAAGCCCAAAACCCTGTTTGGGTAGCACTGCATGTTCTATTTAAAATGCTTCTTTTTTCCCCTTTCCATAATCATCTGGGTTGTATTACAGTAAAGGAAAGAGCTGAATAATGATGATTAGCAAGCTGGTCATCCGTCCATCCCCAAACTCAAACCAGGTTTAACTACGACATTCTAGCAATCACAAATCTGTTTCATGATTCAGGTCATTAATGAGTATATTGTGCAGAGTCAGACTGAGGAAAACTATTGGATATATTTTTCCCCTTTGACTGTGACTGTTACTAACTGCTTTGTGAGTATAAACAGGAGCATACTCGGTTTACTGTAATCCTATCTAAATCATGTTTCTTTAAGTGGTTCATGAGAAGCTCATATAAGACAATGTCAAAAACCTAATTAAAGTCTAGGTATGACATGGATTTTTAGCCTGGATTTTAGGATTTTAGGTATTTAATTGGTTTGGCTTGATTTATTTTTGCAAATCCATCTGAGTCACGTTTTATATTTTCTGTGATTTTACAAATTGAGATAGATACAAACATTTTTAGGCTTCATTTTAATGAAGAAAAAGAATATTTAAGATTCTAGGAGTTGCCCTGGGCATTGATGTTGAGCCAACTGATACACAAAGATAGGCACTGGATTTGATCCAGTTGTCTGAACACACCGATGTTTCAGGAGTTGTTGGAGAGAATACTTAATAGCTGTTGTCTCACACTTTGCTACTCTTGAACTTCCCGGAATGTACTGGGCAAATTGTCTTGCCTATTATAACTGTGTTTCTAAATTTCATTTCCTGTGGACCAAATCCAAAATTAATACCTATATAGCAAAATAATAACAACAACAGATAACATTGCCAGTGCTTTCTGCTTTTCAAGTTCTTTATATATTTTAGTATTTTAGTAGATTATTATCCTAATAGTGCTTGCTAAGTAGAAAAATAATATCATCAAAAAGAGATCTGTTTTGTTCCTTCTCATGGGAAGAGAGATGAAGCCTAGAATAGGCTTTCAAAGTGCCTAAGTCCTACACCTGCTTTTTTTCCCAAAATAGTTGTATTGAACTGTTTTATCCCAGGCAAAGTGCTCAGCATTAAGTTAATGGCCTCTGCTGAAGTCAGCTGCATCATCAGCAATGCTGAATGCATTCAAAGCCGTGACTCTTGATTTTGGTGGTTTTATACCTATATGATATGCACATAAATATATAGCATGTAAAAAAAGCAGGATTTATGCCTCTTTACTCATGACATTGGTATCTGTGATCCATTTGCTATAGGTAAGATGATGCAACCATCTTGTTTTGTAGGTAAGGAAATTTAATAATATGGGTATGACCATGTTAATCTCAGCATCAGAGAGTATGCCCTTGCAGTATTTAGGTTATATAGATGGACCCTTAGTGCTGCTAGTTTGTCAGGAGGTAAAATGGATCCAGGTTTTCGCCATTGAAGAATGACAGGGAAATGTCACAGGGTTTGAACTTTGGATTTGGCTAAGCAAAGGATGTTGTTGCAAATTGCATGTTGGACCTGATCTGGCCAAAGGAATCCTGCAATGACTTCTTCCTTCAATGCTACCGAGAGCTCTCACTTGCCTATTGGGGTGTGACAATAACTGAGCACTCAACTACTCAGGCTTTCAGGAATTTCCCCTTGTTGGGCTGAAAAAAGTGCACGAACAAACTTTCTTCTGGTACAACTCAGTGTCAGGCCTTGAGACTGACAGATATGAAGATAAGTGCTAATGCTTATCAGATGCACATATGGAATCATAACAGAAAACTCTAGAGGTAAAGACATCCTAAGTAATTTAAAGCCAGCTCCTGACTTCCTAGGATGCCAAGCATCTTTAAAACAGCAAGGTGAGTATCTGGTAACTGCTAATGCTTCAGAAGTCTGCATATGAGCTGAACCAACTGTTGCTGCTCTGGTTTGTATTACCTCAAAGCTTCATTTCCCAGTTCTCCTGAAGGAATACAAAAAAAGCCCAAACTGAATAGTTTTGTTATTATTTCGTTGTTGTTCTGCTCTTCAGGAGCTGTACTTACATACTAGTATATCACTGGAAAAGTGTGGAACAGACAGACAGAGCCTTCTGCAGAAAGCTTATCTAAATACAGAAGAAGAGATGACAGATGGACAGAGAGATGGGGAACCAAAGGTAGCAGTGACAGTATGATGAGATGACTGTGAATTCAGAGACAAGTAAACTGGATGGATGGACTGCAGGGTAGGTGGGAAACTGACAGGACCACTGGGATCACGGAACAATGATCATCAGCAGGAAGTGCAATTGGTGACCAGTTGCTAGCAGTTTTCTTCGAGGATCAATATTGGGACTGACACTGTTGAATATTATCATGAATGACTGGAGGTGGGACAGAGAGCACCTCAGCAAAATCATGGATAACTTTAAACTAGGGAAAGTGACTGTCATAAGTGGAAGGTAGGGATGCCATTCAGTAGGAACTTGACAGGCTGGACAACAAGTTGCATTTGAGTCAGTGATGTACCCTTCCAACAAGGGTCCCTTCCAACCTACACTACTCTGTGACAATAGTCAGCACAGTAGGCTGCTGCAGTCTGAAATCTTGTAAAAGTTTGTTTTAGTTTGATTTCTTTTGTTTTGTTTTCATGGAGCCAACCTAAGGGAATGTTTGGTTAAGGAATTTGTTTCGTGAGTATGGCTCTAATTATAAATTGAAGCTGTGAACATACTTGTTCCACATTGTCTCTTCCCTGTGGAAATCCTGAAAAACAGCTCAACATAAATGACCTTTTGGTATAACTGGCACTTCAGGGCTTTGCTTGGTTATTCCAGCACTAAGACCAAACATTTGTGTTTGGGAGGCGTTTATCATTGGGAGTCATGGGCTTTTGAAAATGAGAAAGGAAGGGGGAATGAAAGTCTGCTGTTGGCCACGGAAAAAAGTTTCGTAACAACAATCTAGTGTAAAGATAAACCTGGAAACAAGCGTGGCTCATCCTTTCTATGCTTGCTTGAAGTAGTTTTCCCTTGAAGTGAGGATAAATGGATATATTTTGCAGATTTTAATGGTTCATTAGGTATAGGAATGTTAGTGACAGGAACTAGGCATTAAAACCAATGCATACTTAGTTTTAAAATGTTGCTGTCTGTGAAGGCAATCTTTTCGGGGTTTTTTTTAAACATGAGTGAAGAATTTAATACTTGTGAATGGAATGACAGCACATGGGGATTATGAATACTCAGAGTGGAATTTTCAGTGGAAATCTTGCCTGAGATATAGCTTGAAGACCTGCCTACTGTTGATCAAGTAGCTTCCTCTATTTCTCACCATGCTAGCTCAGACTGACAACAATCTTGCCCATTAACTCATCAACTATTTTGCTGAAGGGGAAACACAATGAAGGCAGAATTTCAAATGTTTTCAAGATGCTGGTGACTTTTACAAACTGTACAGGCACCTTTTAATGGTTAAAGGACGTGTTTATTTCTTGCAGTATTGGTTTGATTAAAACAGTTCCTGTTGCAAGTATGTAAAAGGTGGCTTTAAAGCAGTGCCTGAACACCTGCAGGTCTAGAGCCAGTCAGGTGGTTTTCAGGCACATTTTCTAACTCTGTTTAGCAAAGCCAGGCTCTGCGTATGTGTGTGTACTTGCAATGCTTGTGGATACATTGGTCAAGCTACATACCACTACTTCTAAGTTGACTGACCTTTATGGCCTTGCTTTCTGGTGCTTATAGTACTGTCATACTTCACCTCCTAGAACTGAAATTTTGGAATCTCTTTTTTAAGCTTGAGCAAAAATAGTTCTAGTATTTCTGTGAGCAAAGCTGTGGGTGGGGGAAGGAAGAAGTAGAAGGAGATAGGTGAATTGCTGTTTTGTTTGAGTGAAATTTAGGATTGGCAAAGAGGCTACCATAAAAACCTGAAAAGAGAACATAATCTTGGACTGAATTAGAAGATAAAGAACAGATTAGTACAGTTATCTTGGATATTGAAAAACATGGAGTGTGAGATCCAGTGGGGATCTGATGTGAAGACAGGGGAGGAATGGACATAAAAGATATATAGGTAAAGGAGCTAGGAGGAGAAATTCTGAGCCTTATGGGTTGAGAAGATTTAGGGATCATGGGAAATAGGATGTCTGGGAACACAACTATGAGGACTGCCAGGAGACTCTGGGGGACCAAAAGCTCTGAAGGGAAAATAGGAATGTCTTGAGACCAACAAAAACTATTGACAGTGGAGGCTGGGACTACCTAGAGGAGATAATATGGGACAGGAAATTGGGGATGTAAAAAGGGCAGGCTTGGGTGTGCCTTGAGGGATACAGGCCTGCTGAGTGAGTTTAGGATGTTGAAGCCCATGCATCCATCTGAGGATGTCATGGTTGCACGTATGAGCCCATGATGTCATGCTGATAACTCTCAGCCTTCAGAGACCCCTCAGGGTTACATACAGCAAACAGAGAGGCAGTCTCACCCTAAGTCTGGAATAAATTTCATCTGACCTTACATTCTACAACATAAATGTCAGCATTTGAGCCAAGTTCCCATTATAGTCCTTGGAGATAAAATAGGTGCTTCAAAGGCATATCTTCTCTGAAGTTAGTCATCAGCTTGCATAAGTCTTTCTCCATATTAGGTGGTGATCTTCTGGGGGACTTGTTATCAGCTGTTGCAGCACCACATGAAGATGGTGCCAGAAGACTGCCAATATGCTGATGACAACATCTCCAGATGACAATATATGGTCAAATTTCTGGCTTTTACCTAGCTGATAAATAGCTTTCAGAATGACAGACAGCAGATTCCTGCGTCAAAAGAAAATCCTTGAAGTCACAAATCCTGCCACAATATGTTCAAAACCAGTTTTAAAAGGGTAATAAAACCAATGGGTGATGGTGAGCTTAACTGAATTCTGAGCTGACCTCTTCAGGAGAGATCAGTTTGATTTTGCTGTTGAAATGCCTCCTGCTGGCACATAACACATATAAAATTTGAATCTGGGAAAAGTATAAAACAAACTGAGTGCATGACACTTGCTCAGGTGCTGACAACCCTTTTGATGTAGAAATCTTCTGTTCTGCCTCCATTAACTGCACCACCCCTCTAGGTACTGGATTATGCAACATTGGCCTTTATCCTGGAATGAGTTAACAGGCTGGTTTTTATAAGTCTTTGAAGCAAAACCACAGCTGGTACTGAAGCATGCTGTGGGGTTGCTAATTATGTCCACAATGTGCTCCATTAAGGTGCTCTGTGAGTTAATGTCGCATTAAGCTACTGTGTTACAGGATTTTGTGGTGTCACATACTTTCTGTGGCAGTTTTAGGAATGGGATGTTTATGATGCTGTTGTGTGCAAACATTCTGAGGTGCTGTGGATGATTTTTAGTATGCCAGTTAATAATGCATAACAAAGGGGATAATAAATGCATGTTAGTTCTTTGATTTGTGAAGCAATTTTTTCTGGCCCGGAAATCTTTGAAAAGATCTAACTGTGCAATGGGTCTTAGGTTAGGGCTATCTTGATTGAAGCAAGACCATGGAGTGCAGTGATAAGCAGAAGTGCCAGGTAGGGCAAAACACCATGGGAATGTGCATGTGTATTGCCAAATTTCCTCAAAGACATCAACAAGAGTTAGAAACTTAAACAGTTTCAGGCAGGTCTTGAGTCAGTGCTCAGACCACTGGTTCATACTCAGATCTGTTTCCAAAATACAAATTTTTCATCTTTTCACACTAGGCCAACTTTCCTCCTCTTCCTAGCACGAAAGAGACCTAACAATTTCAGCAGTTAAACCAAAAGAATCAGCTGCAACATCCTTTGCTGTTGAAACCTCCTGCTCCTCCCAGCATGATGTCTTCCCTGCCTATATAAAATCCCACATCCGAGGGCTGACTGAAAACACATGGCACAATCCCACGTACATATGAATTTAACACGAGAATAAAGATCACAAACAAGGCTAGGCTGACTGTCTTATCCATTTGCATACCTTTCACCTAGAAACTTGCTGAAAGCTTCCCCAAATTTTTCCTCAGAACAGAGACAATGCCTGGAGCTGTATAAATGCATAGAAAGAGAGACACCCTGACCCAAAGCTCTGCTGTGTAGCGTAGTGTAAAGAAACCAGGCAGATGGAAAAAGAAGGTGACTCCAGAGCCACTTTAATACTGCCTCATTAAGGCTACCTACTGCTCACCATGTCCCTGTTAGTCCTTCTGTCTCTTGCATAAGATTGTGTGTTATTTGAGGCAAGGACTATTTTTCTGTTCAGCGTTTGCACAATTCTTGTTGTAGCAGCTTTCTGGTTTGGGTGTGAGGCTGCTAAGAGCTTTAACAATGCTACCAATAGTAATAATTATCCTATTTTCCAATTCTGTGCTTTAACCTTTAAGCCAGCTTTCTGGGGTCAGCTCATATTTGTGGGAGCTCAGTTATTTTTTTTTTTTTAAGGTAATTCCAGACAAATTGGCGTTTTTTGTATTTGCTTCACACAGACAAGTATTAGCTCACAAATTACTTGGTCACACAACCTGCTTCACCAGTTCCAAGAAGAAAACAAGACCCAGTGAGTGTATTCTTGGGCCAAACGCTATTCCCACCCTGAATTCATGGTCATGGGTAAGCTAGACATGTTTTCATTCTTGTATTCAAAACCTGAGGGAGGTCATAGAAATCATCCTCATTTTCAGCGGATTCCAGTGCCTTCTCATCTGCAGAGAAACTCATTTGGCCAAACTTCAAAAAGGAAAAGGGTGTGGGGAAAGGAAATAATAATTGCTACAACTATCAGTGTCTCTGCCATTTGCATGCTGGAGCAGCTCCAAATAACTTTGCCTCTTTTGGAAGTTGCTGTTTACTCCAGTTTCTTTATACTGTACTAACGGCTCCAATAAATTTAATGCTATTCCTATGGCTCAGGGTGGCTGTCATCTGAGTTTATGAATGTGAGATTTGTTTGGCTCTCACCCTCACAAGTGATTGGGGTTAGAAAGTGCGATTATATTTGGGCAGAGGGAGAGAGATGCTGCAAGAAGGCAAACTGAACAGACATTGTGAATATTTATTTTTTTTAGATGGAAGGCAGTTGTATTTGTGTGCAGTTGTAAAACAGAAAAGATATTGGGTTCTGGTGCAGAAATTATATACTAACTCCAAAAAATGTATACAGTGAGAGCTTATAATAGAAACTTATTCCAGCAGAATAATTTTTTTTCAACAAACATGTAGATTGGCATGTGGAGCATGCTGTGCTGAAGAGATCGTAGCTTGATTGTGGTTTCATATCTGACATTCCTGAGTGAATGGAGAACTGTGGTCCTTATTCATAGTATTCCGGGCTGGGGGTAGGAAACGGGATGCTGCCATGCAGAATGGTTCTTGGTTTTGCAGGGAATGGGAAGCCAAAGGAGAAGCAAGTTCTGCTGTCCCTCATTTTAACTCCTCTGCTCTCTGTGGGTCTTTTGGATGTGGCAGATTTGAGCTAAAATGCCAAGAGACAGTGGAAAATTTTGTCCTTCTAAATCATATCAAATCAATTAATTTGCTAAAGCAGGCTTCACAAATGTAATTCATTAGGCTACCACAGGAGCAGACTCTTCTATTTCCATGGGTTGCTTGGGCTTCACATGAGGAAATCAGGAATGCAATTTGGTTATCCATGTAGAGCATAATGTTATATGCTTAAGGATTTCAGGAGAACAAGGCATTTTCTGCTTTGTCTTTTCAGTATTTGCAAGACTGAGGCCATATGAAAGAGGTGGTTCTTCCAATTCGTACTAAAAAACCTCTCTGTCATCCCAATACACTGCTGCAAAGGGCCTCTTGTGGTGAAACAGATAATCTGTCAGCTGCTGAAGAGCCATGAAGACATCATTTAAGCCAAACTGGCATCACCATAAATATAAAAATTTGTATGGTTATGTTAACTACAATTTTTTCTCAGGGTCAGGGTGAGAGGGTTGATGTCATGAGGTTCATCAATATGAAGAGTTGGAGATGTACTAGTGAGATGTCATGTAGCATAATTCTCTGAACAGATTCTGCCAGGGTTCCTACTGGAGGAAGTGAGTTTTAAGACTAGTTCAAGGCTCCTCGGTCCTTCAGTGACTCTAAGCTCTCACATTGCTGAAACTTCCTGATCTTAATTTCTAAGGAACGGATGGTGAACATGACAAATTTGTGATATTTTGCCCATTCAAATGGAGTCTGAGATGCTTTTAAGCTCTACCCTTAATTGTTAATTAAGGCTTCGGAGTACTAAAAAAGTCTCTTGCATCGACAGTGTATGCCTCTCATCTCATCCCATTTTATCACTTTTACATAATAAAATTGCTGTAGCTTTAGGCTGGCATAAATTAATAATCTCTGTTTTCTTATCCCTTCAATGACTTTATCTCAGCCTTGTTTATATACCTCATAGAGGCAACAGAAGCTCCTCATTGGGATGTTATTCAAAAGTGTATAAAAGAAGATGATGTTTGTTTTCCTGTTTCCTATTGGATTCACTGAGTGATGTGCTGCTGAGGAAAAGCTGGATAGCAAGGGACCTGGGGATAGCAAGGGTATAGCTGGATAGTAAGGATCAAGCAAAGGACCTGGGGTATGTGCACTGTGGGATACTTGAGGAAGTATTTGGAAGCTGAAGAAACTCAGGGCAGAAAGACCCAAAGCAAAACTGATGAATTTTACATATTCCAGTGATTTTCAGACAAGCTAAGATACATTTTCTCTTGTTATACTTGATGTCATCTTCAGTTCTACTTTGTACTCAAGATCTCGGAAAAAAATGTGGGTTTTCTTCAGACTTTAGATTTGGATAAAAAGTTGATATGTCTGATAAAAAGAAATTAAGGATTGCCCCATTGATAGGATTCATATAATCTAAATCCTATGGTGTAGCTCTGTTCATGTGACCCAGTCACACTAGGCCCACTTTATAGACAGTAGAAAGAAACTGCTATGTCTAAGAAGTGATTTCTGAAGCCTTTTTCAGACATTACCTTAGGCTGAGAGGACCAGTGCCCAGGAGGAGTCCCTCCATTCCCACAATGTACAAAAGGAGCATCACCTGTATAGCAGGGTTTAAGGAATCCTGTTCTTTCTGCCAGGGTCTCATCCATTTCATAAAATGATTATCCTTCCTCTTAAAACCACCAAGGTACTTTGCTGCTGTTTTCACTGTAAGACAGTTTCAGACCTTGGCCATCTGAAAATTTGAGAACTACATCTGATTTTTGGAGTAAATATACTCCAGGCCAACAGAAGCCCATTTGCACATGAGCCCCCATCACTCTTTCACTCATATAACTCCTTTTCCATGATGAGAGGAAATAAGCATTGATCTCCACTGCTGAAAGCCAACTGCTTTTAGACTCCTTTCAGGAAGAGACTTTAGTTAGATAGGGGTTTTTTTCAATTTTTCTTAACTAAGCCCAAGATGAACATAAACACTAAACCTTTCATCTAGAAATATTTGAGTAACGTCTGGAAATACCTGAAAGATGTATTCAGTGCCTGAGATTAGCAATCAGCTACAAGATTTTTTGGCTACTCTTACTTTTATTCGGAATTTACTTAAGAAACTTGGTCAGGTTCTGAAGCAACCTGTATTCAGACCAAAACATATAAGCTTGTGGGAATATCTCACAATACAATGGTGATTGTCATGTCTTATTTTTCCCAAAGAGAGGATTTCTTACCGTATAGTGCATCAAAATAGAGTGCTGTGTTTTAACTTAGCCTGCTGAAAGACAATATGGGGCTGCATATCAAAAAACACAGAACTGACATATTTAAAGGGGTAAACGATATTGAGCCTTCAGAGAAAAAAAAACCTACGGAAAAATGAAAGCAGTCTGCTTGAGTTGTCATTGAACATATGGATGCCAGATTGCAATGGTGAAAGCCTTCATATGATTCAAATGCTTTGACTTTTCACAGTGGCCTAATTATGATTAAGAACTGCCCTCTGTAACAATGTGCAAATCAATAACTCATTTCCCTATGCAATGAGGAGGAGAGCTCTTTAGGTTGCTTGGCTGGCCGACGATCAAGGATGTTGATCTTGAACACTGATTGCCCTTCATGGTATATTATTATTCATGGCAATATTGTTTCCCAGTCTTCTGATGATGACATCATGAAATTAGTGAACACAAGCCCCCTTTCTCAGCAGGACAGGCGCCAGGATCGGATGCAAGCATGACTGACTGGTCCCAAGGCAGATGCTTTCTGGTTTCTGACTGCTCCCAGAAGGGGCTGCTGGGGGTGCTTGCCAGCTAGCTGAAGTGGTACAAGACTAATCTTAGCAGCCCATTTTAATGGTATGCTTAGCTGTTCTCTGCTCATGAACTTGCTTTCACCATCTTTAGAGAGTGAGTTTGTTAAAAACTGCCCCACAAAGTAGGAATATGTGGCTTACATACAGTTTATTTGGCCTTATGCTAATGGAGAGTTTTAAATCCCCAGTTCTTTCTGGGAAATCAACCAGCCAAAGCAGATTTGCTAAACCATTACTGTCCCACACAGAAATTACAGTTGAATTTGGTAACAGAGGTTAAACTGGATTTGGTCAAATGGAGTTAAGAAAGGGTTGGGTTGGATCGAGACCATAAATGAAGTAAAGGTGATGTCTGGAGAAAATTTGAAAAGAAGTCTAAGGGTTTGAGAGAGAAAGTTTTCAAAAGAAGTATCCCAGAGTATCCGAGATGTACTTTCTGGCAGGACTGGGGAAGATCAAAATGGCTGAAACAAGCAATGATCACAGAAAGATAGACTATGATTATTTAAGAGAGAGAATACCTTCAGTCCAGTTAAGAGCTGTACTGCCTCTCTTAGTGCTTGTCTCTTTACTCTGATTATACAGGAACTGAAGGCAATTATGCTACTAATTTTTGTGGCTCCACTGTGTGCCCGAAGTTAGGCAGGATGAATAGAGACTTTGAAAACATATTCAGATTACTTATTTCCAAAATCTGTTAGCAATGTATTCAGACAGCTAAGCTTTTTCATTTCTTTCCATCTTTTGACTGCATAGTAAATGGTCTAAAAAGCAAAGATGAGTCTACTTGGGGCCAGGCCAAAAGCCAAGTGCGTAGGGCTGGATAGGAAGCTATCTGGACAGAACCACGATGGAGCTCAGGTGGACCTGATTCTGAGGATTCCTGTGTCCTCGCAGTGTCCTGAGGAGTTATTCCCTTTTTTGTGATGTAATATGTGTGTCTCTCCATCTCTCTGTTTCCACTGAGTACCTTAAGAAGACAAGTCTGCTTTCTGGTTTGGTGCACTCAGGGCCATCATCAAGCCCTGATTGCCTGATGCCGTGCACCAGGTACTCCTAAGTCCTACCACTAAGCATTGAGCCTATTTCATGAAGGTGTTTTTCCACACAATTTTGCTCATGAGATGTTGACTTTAGACACAGATGGATTATTCCACTTATGCCCAAGCACGTAGCTGTGTGTGCACCATTTCTAAGGATCAGAGCCTTTTATCTCATTGAAAAGGAAGATGTCTGGGTGTGATAGGTCCCAAGCAGCTGTACAAGATAACTGGCTTTACACTTCAATCCACAAGCAACTTGCACTATTATTTTCTCTTCATCTGCTGCCTGAGCTCCTCAGAAGCGCCTTGTCACTGGTGCTATTGTAGTGACTTAGATTCCATAGTTCACCCCAAGAAAAAATTCTGGTACCAAGCAACCTCTCAGGGGTAAGCTGCTCTGAACAGTGAGTTGTCTCAGCAAACTGCTTCATAGTTTCAGTCCCCAAATAGCTGGCTCTGTGCATTTGACCTTGAGCATCTGGCTATATATAAATATATATATACACACACACACATACCCTGGACAGTTTGCTCTGTATTGCTTACAGTGCAGCTCCATTTAAGCTCTGTGTTTTAAATGCTTCCCAAGAGCCACGGTTTAAATTGAGTGGAGTTGACTACTTATATCAAAAGCCATCTTCTCCTGAATCCCATCCATATCCTGGCAAGTGTCTGCCAAAAATATTACTCCCACCCCCTCCTCTCATGAAATATGCATATAAAATGCCCCCTGAATGGTACCTAAAAAATTCATAGTTCCTGACCACATTATAGTAATGTGTGTGGTGGAACCTAGCAGTGTAAAAGATGCTTTGTGACTCTGACAGAGATAATGCCCTATTCAGGAAATTAATATACAGGAGAAGTCTAAGCATACGGTCAAGATTCATGTATATTATTCTGTAAGGGTTATTCATGTCTTTGGAAAAAGTGCTAGAGCTGTACTCATTTACAACATTTAGTGTGCTTGATAAATATTCGCAGCTCACGGAGAATATACACCAATATATGTGTACACATGCATTGAAATATACACATATTCTGTTACAAGGTAAGAGATTTTAAACTGCATTTCTTTTAATTGCAATCTCATTTAGTAATAGGTAGTAGCCATTTGGTTGATACACAAGCATTTTCTTAACCAAAAAAGACCTGGGATTGACTGAATTTAGAATTTATAAATGTTTCTCAACAAAAACTAACTGAAGAACTGGAAAAAAAACCCACTTCACAATCTCATGCTGACTTTGCTGGAACCTGGGGGAAATGTTTGGGGTTTTTTTGTTTTGAAATACAAAGAAGAAAACAGTTAGTAAGAGCTCTGTAAGAGAGATTTATGTTTAATTCTCAGAAACTCCATAGGGAATTGGGAACAGGGAAACTATCACTTACTCTTCCTGTTCAGTTTTCATTCTCTAAAGTGGAAATAATTGTCTGTCTTTCTGTAGCAAGCTGGCTTGACAGTCTTGTCCTGGCATGCTCTGATATTTAAATCTTCAAAAAGTTTACAGCTTTCAGTAAAGGTCAGTCTTGGCCTTATTTATTATCTACAATAACCTGTTAAGGGAGCTTGGGGATAAATGACTCATTATTACAGTAGCACTTAGGAATCTTCTCTGAGTTGGCAACTTGTTGGGGAAGGCACTGTATCTACAAGTAACAGGAGACACTGTCTGCTCCAAGAAGTCGTGCAAGCCAAATGAACTGAAGAGAAGGAAGCCTGCAATTAGTTTTTCTCATTTACCAGGAGAATAGAGGTATCAGATGAATTGTTAGGGATCACACAGGCAGGCTATAGGAGATCCAGGACCTGAACTAACATCTCCTGCCTCCTAGTATTGTGTTTGTCCCACAAGATCTCCCTTCTTTTCTGCTGGTGGACCCTGTGTTTCAATTAAAGATGTAATTTTTCATTGCAGTCGAGACCTGTCAAAGAATGGGAAGGAAAAACTTCTAGACAGAAAAACAGAAATGGAAGCCTGAGCTGCCTGCTTGGTTGAGCCTTGGATTAATCACTGTTATTAATCCCTTCTTGCTGAGTGAATGGAAGAATTACCAAACTCACATAGAGCTCAGCGGGAAGGACTCACCTTATCTAAAAGCCACTTTTTGCAGCATGCCAAACCCTGTATCTGTACAACAATATGTCAGACTTCATAAAACAGGAGGAGAGAGTGTGAACACATCCACTTGGCAATAGAACCACGGGCAAATGAATAAACACTCCTCTTTGTGTGTGTGTGTTAGAGTCCAGTGGGTGTTAGTCCAAAAGGCATCTGTCTCTTCCACTGGCAGAGATTTCTGATAAAACCAGCATGCTCCATCTCTGACTCCTAAAACTGTTGCACAATGGCCAGCATGATATCAGAGCTCCACGAGGCCAAATCAATGCCTGGCTTTCCTCCCAAACCTTATTAGAGCTGACTAGAGCTGTTTGCATATCATTTTCTAGCAAAATGATTTGAATTTGTGATTAGTTAAAATAAAGTATTTTTTATTTTTTCTTAAAATAACCTGATAAAGCAGTGACTGCAGTTGCACATAATTTAACTAATGGGTTTTGCACTCCGTCTTGAATAACTTGTTTTGGGGAAATCCTGCCAGAAGTCAGTGGAGCTGCACTCACACCCACTGGTAAGGAACCTAGCCCACATTTCTGCCTTTAGAGTGCTATATAAGTTCATTTAGAAACATACAGGGAAAAAAGTGTTTTGTTCAAAGTAGTTAGTTCCTTCCATCCATGGCTGTTCTGGCAAAAGGTTATATTTAAAGATTTTAGGGATTTTCTTTTTTCTCTCTTCCAATTTGATTTTTTATTTATTTCTCTTTTAAATTTTACTTCTGTCTATGCTGGATATAAACCAAAAAGTATTTTGAATTTCTAATAAATTTCTGCTTGCAGGACTCCCAAAACATCATGGCTCTGAAAAGATATGGGCTCTTTTGACACAGAGATTTTCGTTGTTACAGCAAGTAGTAGAAGAGACTGCTTGAAGCCCTGCTACTAAGTCAGCATCCTGCTTGCACACTCCAGCTAGGTCCAGGAGAAGACAGCTTGCATTTGAGCTTGGTTAACCCACTCTTAGAGGCTGTCCCCCTTGCCCAGGCTCTGAATCGCAGCCTTGCAGCAGGGAGCCAGTGTACTTGGAGAGCTCTGGCTCTAGCTGGGCTTCTCTAAGCTTCCAGGATCCCTGCTGTGGACCTGGGAGCTGAGCCCATATTATATCTACTCTTCCAGGCTCTTGGCTCCAGGAGAGACTGTCTGGAAGTTTTGGCATCACTCCCTGCCCTGCAGCTATAGACCCTGTAATCCTGAAGACCTTGGCTTTGAGGAAATCTCCTTGGTGGGTCTATCTGGGGCTGTCCCACCTGGAAAGCTTTCAGTATGAATTTAAATAGCTTTTTAGTGCAAGAAGAGCTAGTGAGTGAAATCTGGGACTGTTTCTTGTAGGGGAGCATGGAGGACAAGTCTCTCCCTCTTGCTCTGTCTCTGGCCCATCTCTGTTGCATGGTGTAGATGATAGCCTAGGTCAGGGCTTTGTTCTGGGAGGTGAGATGGGTAGGTTTGAAGATGTAAAGACTGACATGGTAGATGAATACAGGTTTCCCACTTCACATGTGGGAAGCATTGAACTACCAACTGCATACTGCACCCAACTCTCCATTATGATCCAGGGAATAAGGCAGGTGCCATATTCCTGCAGATTCAGAAATACACTGCAAAGACAATCCTTTGTTCTCCCAGGCAAAGCTTCCCAGAAGAAAACCAAGATATATCTGGGATAAGGTCTCCTAAGCCCAAGTACAAGCAGGGAGGCAACTGGAGGATTCAGCCTGTGAATTTCAGCTTCAGAAAGGACTTAACTCTGGGGTCTGTTGGGGCCCAGTCATCAGAGACATGATTTCACACCATGCCATCTTTCATCATTTTGTACTGACTGGTAGGTTGCCCTCCACAATTCAGCTACACTCCCATTCCTGCCTGTTTGATCATCTACTTCCCATAAAGACATGTAAGCACCTAAAAGTTTTGTGAAGTCCTTTCATAGGGCCAGGTTCCTAAGAAGTTTGGCTGTGGCACTGCTGGGAATAGATCAGGGTTTTGTGTGGAAAACAGGTAGATCATCGTAATTCCCAATGGACTTCACGAAGTGTCTGGTTCTCGCTCATCACACAGGCTCACCAATTTTGTCCAAAAACTCCTGGAAACTATGAGATTGTGTTGAGTGGTGTAAATCTTCATTACTCTTGTTTGTTAGGAGGTAGAAAACCACCATGAAACTAACAAGGCAATAGCCGATTTTTCATTCCACTGTCTCATAAAAATATTTTCAGACACAAAAGAAAAAATTGGGGCATTAATGAGAAATCCTTCCTTCTCTCCCGGTTCTCTTCAATGAGTTGTGACCGCTAAAGCCTATTCAGGGCTATCTAAGTATTGACAGAAGTATTATTTACCATAAGAAGTACCTCAATTTCTTTTTACTTTTTCGAACAGTCTGGGAAATTAAATGCAAGACAATGTACAATAATTCCAAGTTGAGTCTCCCAGCTCCCAGAAAAGTCAGAAAATGGAAACATTAAATCAGCTCTCAGACTGCAGCCCTGAATGCAGCATTACAGCTTTGAATAGCCAAGATCAGCCCTTCATAAATCATGGTCTCTCTCGACATCACCTGATAATCCACACAACACCCGTTATTTCCAGATGCGATGGTATCCTTAGTGAGCAATATATTAACATAGTCACCTCCTGCTCTTCTCTACTTTCCCTGCAACTTTATTTCTTGCATGCATTGACTTGGCTGGTCCTTTCTTGTTCTGTTGCATTGTAGTGCATTGCAGATGGAGCTGGCTGGTACATCTTTTTGCCAGGATTGATCACAGAGCAGGCAAGAAACCTAATTAAGCAAGGCCAGGTAAACACCACGAGTAGGGATCTGCTTTCAAAGGACTCTTGTTAAACGTCACATTCTCCAGCCTTTGCTATCTCAGATGACCAGCAAATCAGAGGTGTTCCTGCTTCACAACAGTGTGACTTTGCCTCTAAGTTAGAAAAAGGATTACTTTGGAAATGTGGAGGTCAATGTCAAGGAAGAGGATGGTGTGGAAGAGGATGTCCTTGCATTCTCAAAGAAACAAATGGAGAAGAGCACTGGATCTCTGCAGTCAGGGACTATATTAACATTGCATTTAGAGGTTGTTTTGGATGGCACATTGATGACTTTGAGGGTTATTTTGGAGCTCTGTGATACTACCCTTCTTTCAGACACTTTCCTTGATTTGTTTTGCATTTCTCCGAGTATGAGGAAAGTTTCAGGAGGGAGGAGTGTCCCGTATTTAGCTGGGTGAAGCTTGGTGAGTCTAGGCTTTGCAAACTTCCTGGAGAAATCTTCTCTGGGAAAAATATATCAATCCCCAGCCCCCATGTAGTAAAGCCATGGGACTGTTGAAAAGCTCTTGGATGACTTTGTTTCAGAATTTCCAAGATGAGAGGACCCTCTCAGCCCCTCCAAGTACTGATGAATGGTAGTCTAGTCTCACTTGCTGAGGAGCCAACATGGAAAATCTGCAGGGGGGATGTGAATGATGGAGTTTGTAGTTTGATGCTAGTTTGAATCACAGTCTGATGAGAAAGAAAAAGAACAGCCAATACAAACCATCCTCATCCTGTTCTCCCAGCAGTCTCTCCTCTAAAGCATTGCTTGGAGGTGAGCATACTGGAAATACTATTATTACTCAACTCCTGCTACTGTGAGACCGCCAGCAACTCGTGCAGAAGGAGCCAACTTAAATGACAATAAAGTAAAATCCTTGGCAGCTGGGAGTGTTTGCTTCTCGGTGTCTGAAAAGGGAACCCTGGCCTGTGCTCTGCACTCATGCTGTTTTGGAAACTTGAAGTTGTCCATAAGGCATCATCTGTGCAGAAGCCCTATCGCCAAGCAGCGGGAGATGTTGTCCTTAGCTGTGAAAAATGATTGCCAGCAGTGATTTCAGGGAAGAAAGAGCAGCTTTCAGATGTACTACATCTAGCAAGCCAGGGAGCTAAGCTGAGCTGCAAGAGACTGTAGTCATGCAAACATAGTGGTGCCACTGAGATGGGCCAGATCCTGAGAGCATTTACTATGCCTTGTGGGTGGCAGGATTTGGCTTGGTGCTCATAGTGTCACATATCATTCTCAATATTATAGGGCCAGCTCCCACAGAGCTGCATTGCACTGGCTGAGATGTAGCTCTGTAATTACAGAGAGCTTTCCATACAGTCTGGGCTGCTCCTGATCTGGCTAATCCTACTTGATACAGCCTTCCCCACCCCACAGTGATTTCCACAGTTGACCTGAAAGGGTGATGGGCACCTTCCTGTGAGTACTCATTGTTTTTCAGAATTAATTTGGGAAGGTCTGATTCAGTTTTCAAAGAAGTATAGGGAGTCTTTCCACTGATTTCAGTGACTCTTGGAAAGGTCCCTTATTGCATAAATTCAGATCTCTGCTATTTCACACTTCATTTCCTTCCATACCCTTGGGTGAAGATCATCAACTCCTGTTGATTTACTGAGCTTGAACTTCTCAGGTTTCTCCCTTTTTTTTTTGGAAACTTGGAGTTTCTTTTAAGACCACATTCAGATTTCTCCATAAAAATTCTCTGAGAGCAGGAATTTCCCTATTATTTTTTATGGTTTAACAATAATGCACAAAAAGGAGCAGAAAAAAAAAAGCCTTTCACTTTCTTGCTTCCTTGCTAGTGTTTACAATTGCCTCACTTTGCTCAGCTTTGTCTTCTGTTCTTGTAGATATTATTAAACTTTACCTTGTAACACCACGCTGCTGCTGTACATAAATATATGGATGCTTAAAATCAGGCACTGATTACAGGAGTACCTGCTGCTTTTTCTTTCCCAAATTTAAAACCACACATTCCTGATTACCATCTTGAACCAGGGTGCTGAAAAATGCAGAGCTCTGGTGCTGGGGGAATGTCCATTGAACTGGCTTTAGTGTAAATTCCTGTGTAATCTGTTCTTTCTCCATACCTTGCATCCTTGATTCACAGCACCCCCTTGCTCATATTCATTTGAAGATACAATTGCATTCTTTCTGCTGATTCAGAGGCAGCTATTTTTGTTCCATGCTGTGATTCTTATACTGAAAACTAATAGGAAACAGCATTGGCTTAGCCTCTATGCCTACTCCTGTATGCATTCAAAGCCACCGGCTTTCAGTCTTCGTAGGCTTGCAGAACAAGGGCATTTAAGACCAAATCAGCTGCCTCTCATTCCCTGTGCAGTCAATAAAATTATTTGTTTTCCCTTCAGTTGTTTCTAATCAAATCCACTGGAGCTTAATGAGCTGGACACTTATCCCAGAATATCTCATTCAGTGGCTATAAGGTACATAGAAACTAAGCGTATCACTTATTCTATAGGATCCCCATTGAAAGTAATGTTATAGAAAAGGAGGCAACCCTTTGCATCTCAGATCCAAAGCTAAATTTGGAGGGATGGAAAAGAAAAAGTCATCCTTCATAGTGTGTGTATATTTGATAGGAGATTGCAACTGAATGAACATATGGTCCTAAGATCCCATTGGTGCTATGAGGCTTTTCAGATCAGAATCAAATGTTACAGTTAGTGGCATCTAAAACACTGATTTTCACTCATGTATCACTTCTAACATCAACAGTTGATAATGCTGTAGTCTTATCACAGGTACTTAGTCAATGTGATTCCTTCACTGCGAACCATTCTTTATTTGAACATTGCTTTCACATATTTATTGCCATTGCCACAGAAAAACCTTTCTTTTTCCTAGATAACCAGAACCACCAGCAAAGTTTGTGTGTCTGCTAGGTCCTATTAAGTCATACTGCTGAAATAAATCTCCCTGAGACTGGTCACTGCTATATTCCACTTACCTTAGTGACTCCTTTGCTCTGTTTTAGTGCTCTTTCTGACCTCTGCGCGTGAGAATGCAGGGCTGCAAGACTAGCAGCTCACCTGGACTTAGGTTGTGCTTGACATCTGCTGATACTAATTCTTCTTTCCCCATTCACTGTTATGGCATTGCTTAACAACTCCCACTCTTGTGATGGCAACCACAACATCTCAGGTGATGTGGTTTTGCTCCTTCTGAGATATATAGGTGTTATTATTTTCAAAGTAAAGATGAAAGATGACATACATAGAGCTTAAGAGTATTTTTATGAAAATACAGCTGGTTTTGCATTGCACATTTCAGGTGTTTGCTCCCTAGGTGAAATTCACAGATCCAGTTTACTCACTTGGATTCCCAGTTTGGACTCTTTTCCATACATTTTCAGACTAAATTGTCCGGTTACATTTGTGAAAATATGAAAAGAGGAGAAGAGGATCATGGGCTCCTTATACAGATTGCCAAATGACAGCCGAAGGAGAACTACACTGTCCTTCAGACAGCTTTACTCATTCTGAGAATCGATTCAGATACTCACTGGCTAAGCAATTATGATGATAAAAGAAGCTGCCACTTGTCAGGTATGGATCACTTCAGAACCAATGCAGAATGGACATCGCTTCTTCACACATTAAACGTTGCTATGAAGCTATTAAGCTATCAATGGATTTGCTGATCTTTCCTCTACATTAAGGCACAGGTGCCATCTGTCCAGCTCAGACCCACACCTTCTAGTGGGTACCTCCCAGCAGTCTTGGCTTCTGGTATCAGCCATGCTGCTGGAACAGAGCTCAGAGGCACAACAGATGAGGAACAGCAAGGAAGAAGTCCTCATCCTCCTTCCCTGTATGTTTAAATCTTGGTGTCACTGTCACCTAAAGCTGGATGCTGGATGCTGAGAACAGGTCAAAGTGGAGAAAATACTCTCTCCTTTTCTATCCTATCATTCCTGCACCTTGACATCAGCTGAGGGCCAGAAGCCAGGAAATTATCAACAGCAGCTTCCCAAGCCCCTCTCAGATGTATTCGCACTTCCTCTTTAAACTGAAAATGAGAAATAAGTCAACTTACCCTGCTGAGCTCTGGCCCAAAGGCTCAAGAATTTCACAACCTGGGTAGGGAGCTATTGCAGCATTGATTTAGGAATTTCACAGTCTGATTAGAGCTCAGATCTAAATTTGGGTCCAGGCTAGGTAAGTGGTTTGGGCACATGAAAAATCCTGATTAGCATATCACCAAGGGTATCTTAATACTTACTTCCATAGTCCCTGAGTTCCCTACAGGTATTTAACAACTTTATTCAACTTTTAGGTAAATTTCTGGCAATTCTGTTTAAATACTGTAGAGATTTTTGTGGTGATACAGGAACACTCAAATACTAACAATTCCCTTCCTGAAAGTACATGCTGCCTCTGCAGTTGTCAAAAGCTGAGGAGAAAGCCACCATGCCAAGATGCCACCCAAGCCAGCCATTCTGCTACACCACCTTCATGTGAGCCATGCCTTGTTCTTCAGATGCAAGCAAAGCAGCAGAGAGGGGCACCCATGGACATGGGCAATATTTGTGCTTGTCATTTATCTCCACAAATCTAGGGAAAAACAGTCAGGATCTGGGACTAGAAATCTGTGCTTAATGGACAGATAATGTGGAGTTCAAATCCATCATCTAAATCCTGGCAAGCCTTTTGCTTGATTTTTTTGCTTTCATGCAAATCCTGATTAGCTCCTGGGAAAACCTTACTAGGATCTGGATGTTGAGACTGATGTATATGTTGGTAGGGGCCTGTCCACACCTTTGATGCTGAGGAAGCTTTGCTCTGGGTGCACACTTTGAAGCTGAGTTGTGCTTTCATTTGAAACAGATCCTGGCAGCTCAGCTGTGGAGCAGAAGGGATCTGTGCTCCATGGCTGGTGGACAAGCTAACAGAGATGTGTTAACAGCTGCTAATGTGCTGCAGCTCTGATTTCAATGTCAGAGCATTTCATGTTAAAAAAAAAAAAAATAAAAAAAAGAAATAAAATTAGATATTAGCAGTTAATGGCAAGGGAATATTTCACCGGTTTCTCTTTTGACATAGTGGAGCAGGAGCCTGGGTGAACCAGGAAAAAATCCATAATGCAACATTCTGAGGCTGACATGGAGCAGAGAACAGATGAGAAAGCTCCTATTTTGCCTTTAATTTATAGCGCATTTTATTATGTGACACAGATTTAATAAGTTAAAATATAAATATCAGAGTAACAATTACAGAGGCACTTTATTGGAGGAAACAAATCTTGGAACTCACATCAACCTACAAGCCCCCAGGACTGCATCCAGAACTTCTTATTTCCTCTGGCACTCTCCTCTCTGGGCCTAAACTGCATTCTCTTCATCAAGGCCATGTGGTTGGGTGGTGGAGGAAAATACTGTGATAGCATTGTCGTGGTGCAGTTTGGAGAGGCAAGCATATGCGGAGGTATTTCTGGAGAGGCACACTTGTGTGATGAAGGATTGGTGTAAGTAAGACTTAAGCACCGATCAAAGATGTTTTGAAACAGATTATTTGATATCAATTAGCTTCAACAAGATAACGGAAGAACCAGTACATTCACACATTAAAGAGGACATCAACTGAAATACCCCAGCAAAACAATATGATTGCATCCATCACAGATCTTTCCCATAAATAAGCAGGAAAATAATGTGTAGGAGATGGCTCACATCTGTATTTGCACTAGTGGGACTGTTGTTGTATTGGAGATCTGGTGAACTTCAAAGAAGGCATGAAAATGGAAATAGAAAGGTAAATGGAAAAGGTTCAGAAAAGATTTAAAGAGTGATTCAGGATCTGGGAAATGCACCTGATAGTGAAGCTGCCTAATTTGTCCTAGGGAGTGTTTTAAACTGGGTCTACATGGCGGAGCTGACCTCACCCTGATCTTTTGCCGTATAATATTTGCAGTGTATTCTGTTAAACCTCTATGCCTGAGCTGAAGTTGGGAAACCTGCTGAGATTCACCAGCAGGTTCAGCCTGCTGCTCTGGGCTTCAATGTGCAGCATGGGTGATGACGTTCCAGTTCAAAATGAGCTTAGGAACTTAATCTAGGCTGCTTTGCCTCTTTTAGTTGTCTCTTCTTGGCTGTGATGCTGAGCTATGTTAGGTTTGGGCTTTGGCCTGGTTCGTGATTACATACTCCTCCCTACAACAGGAAAAGGTAGGAAAGGCTTTCATGTAGACAGGCACCAGGAACTTCCCCATGTCTCAGCTGAAACTAGAGCCTTACTGTGCAGTTTCTTCGTCTGCCCCCTATTCTGGGATATTTCTTTCATTTGGTTTGGCTGCAGACTCCAGTCTCAGTTCAAAGGTAGCATTTGCTGGTGGTTGCTATGTCACTGTGAGACAGTGGGACTTGCCACTCAGATGACATTTGACTGTGGATCCTTAAGATAGTAGACTAGCCCAGATGTTTGCTCGGGTGAAACTTAGGAGCCATAGCCCTAACCATGGTCTGCAGGCACAGCTCAGGACAAAGACAACACATGGTACAGTATCTTCTAAAGTTCTTATAAGCTGGAAAGTCTTGAACTGAGATTTGCAAGCGTTCTAGGCAAACACTTGGCATAACTTGTAGAGTTGAAACTTGCCCATTAGGTCTATATGCCCAGGATTGTGATGGCTCCTGCAGGACTTGATGCTTGGGTGGTTTCCCAGAAAGTGGTGTCCAGCTCCTGCACAAAATGCACAAATCACTGTATGAAATTCTATGCTCTGTGGTGTCCAACAATCAAACTAGATGGTCCAAATAGTTCATTCCTTCTGGCCTTCAAAACTGCAACTACTCTAAAAATAAAAGCCTTGAATTTCCCTCTTTTCCATTCTGCAGTGAATGCTTGGAAGGGAGAAGAAGGCTGAATCTGATTTGGATCCAGGGGCAGGTTAGAAACAAAATAATAAGCATTAAAGTGAAAATGAAGAGTAGTCAGATCACTGACTTTTAAAAGAAAAACAAACACACAATAAAGCGATACCTCCGCTGCTTGGACCAGCTCCTACTCCAAACCACCTATCACATCTCATTAGAACAATGTTGAGCGCTTTGGAAAAGAGGTGCCTGCCTAGGATCCACTTTCAAAGAAAACTGCTGGGAGTTTACTTAGAGATGAAGAAAAAAAAAATTAAAGCTTTTATAAGAACCAGAGAGAGTAGAATTCCTCACTCCAAAGCAATTGTTATATTTTAAATATTCTACTAAAGAATCCATTTTCTTCTTTTTCCTTAAATGGTTGGGGATAGGTTTCAATGTACATCTTGAATTGGGCGCCGCTGCGTTAGGATTTCCAGTGGCATTTGGTTTTGATAAACCTAGGGGGTTTTTTTCTTCTTTTGCCTTGAAGCAGTTTGTTCTCTTGGCAAGAATACAGAGACTGGCAATTGTAGCTCACGTCTTGCCAGCAGTATGGAAGGCTTGAGGTCCTCTTTTTCAGCTGTAGCACGTTTAGATGTTTGGAACCAGAGTAGTGAAAAGAGGGGGAAAGGAGGAGGGAGAAGGAGGGTGAAAAAAAAAGGTCCCTAAATCTGTTCTTTTCTCTACTGTAAATTACAACCCTGCTTTTTTAATTTCCTTTCCCAGCACAATGTTATTCATTCACTTCCAAAATAAACAGGGGGTTTAGAGAGCGAACAGCTTGGGAGAACAAACTGTCCTCTTTTCACAGTCTTTACCTGTCAAGAGCCTGATTAAACACATATACACTGATGGCAAGTATGGTATGGTGGCCTTTGGGAAGCTTCCTCATCCCAAAGGTTGACATGAGGCTGATCCTGAAGCTCTGAGGTCTTCAGAGAACCGATGGGTTCTTGTTTGGCTGAGCTACTGAATGAGGCTAAAAATACAATTTTTTTCCGTAAGGGCTCTGTTTTTCAAACACAAGCCTTTGGGGCTTGCTTGGAAGAGGCGGCAAAGAAAGACTTCACAGTTGCTAAGCCTTTTGAGATCTCTGATTTGTGATGATAGACATTTTTCTTCAAGAAAGGTGAATGGGGAGATAGAAGTTCTTTACTATAAACCAGGCAACATAAAAGCCCATTCTAACTATATAAAAGTGCATTTACCGTTTCTGTTTGGCATAATAGGTCCGTCCTCTCCAGCATAACTTCATGGATCTTCCAGAGCGGCCCCACAGAGGAATATGATTTTATGTTCCTTGAAAAGGAAGTCCGATGTTCCTGCTCCATAATTTCTATTTATTTCCTCAGTAGAATCTAGTATTTCTTTTAGGGAGACACTATGGTCTGGACTAAAGCTAAAAGCTTTAGTAAAGCTAAAGTAAGACTTGTTTTGTGCTCTCCCAATAATTTGCTGACCCATGTCTCACGCATCTCTCTCACCCATCTACTAACTTCTCAGTACCTGCAGAAGTAAAATTCATCACACAAGCAATTAGTAACTAAGGTTAAAAAGCAGGCTGTGAGGTGGAGGTCTTCAGCTCTGTGAGTCCACTGCTGAGATTGCAATAACCTTGAGCACTGGAATAGGTTTCCCAAAGACGCTGTGAATGCTTCATCCCCAGAAGTGTTCAAGGTCAGGCTGGATGGGGCCTTGAGCAACCTGGTCTAGTGGAAGGTGTCCCTGCCCATGGCAGAGGGGTTGGAACTAGGTGATCTTAAGATCCTTTCCAACCCAAACCATTTAATAATTCTATGATTAACCTTTTTGGCCATCTTGACAGGAAAACAACATGCCCTGAAGTCCATCCATTTCAGCCACCAGTAAGTGTAGTGGAAGTAAATGGAAGCAGGAATACTGCTGGGGTGTAAAAGCTACTCAGAATCATCAAGAAGCTGTGAGTCTTGGTGTTTTCCAACACCAGAAATTGTCCCCTTTTGGGAATGGCTCTGGGTAAGTGGCTCCTGGCATGTGTGTTCCCACCACAGGGCCAGAGGGCACCATGCAGAGCTGGGCAGCTGTACATGGTCTTTAAGCCTGTTACACCAACAACACCCTTATTATTGACAGCGGCAGGGTCTGGGAGAGACCCACATTAGGTGAGAGGGACGTGAGAGCCAGTTCACTTAGTGTAAGATGCATGTCTAGAAAAATGTATTTTCTGTCTGAAGGAAAGAAAAAGAGGGAAAAGCCATCTTGTTTTTTCTCATTTACTGTGTATTCTGGGTGCATCTAACTTTTCAAGGTAATTTTCTTGAGTTTTCTTTCTTTCTTGCATGTAAGTGACTAAAGATTCTGGAAAAACTTTCAGATTTTCCCTGTTTACTTATAAGTGGGTTGTTGTGTGCTTCTTTTTGTATATATATTTACTTGTAAAAAATGCTGGAATACAAAATAATGACTGGTTTGTAGAAAAGCCATCCAGAAGTTTCTCTGTATCCAATCCCATAAAGCAAGAACCAAAAGGGGCTGCTGGGTTGATCTCACAGGCAACAAAGTTAAAATGGATTTAAGGAAATACTTCTGTTTAAAGCATATAATCACCCTAAGGAATTCCCTGCCACAGGAAATCATTGAGGCAGAGTTCAAGAAGGTCAGAGAGATATTTTTAAAGGCTTGAATGTTTATGTGAAAAGCAACACACATTACGTACTTTTTCTCACTGACCAAGCAGATGGGTTGGATATTACAGGGGTTCAAAATGTATGCTCACCGTGGAAAACTGTAGACATAAATCAGTGATTTAGGGCAGAAAGGTAACCATTTCCACATTATAGTTTATTATGCACCAAGTAAAAAAGAACCATAATCCAAATCAAAGTATATTAATATCTGGAAACATACATTTCATCAACAAGTTCTGGAGTGATGCATTGATACTACCATACAGTTACACTGATGTGTGTAAGAATTTGTAGTATCAGACTATTTATTCAGAGCTTTAACCTTAACTTTTCTTACTTGCCTTACTATTTTTTTTTACAAAATAGTAACGGCTTTCCCCTTTTTCTTTCTCTTTCTGTGTGGAATACCTTCTTAGCCTGTTACAGATTGCCATGCAATTGTGTTATCACTAGCCTAGCCACTCATTGTGCATTTGAAAATTGCAGAAAGTTGGAGTCATGCCCTGTTATCTACTATCTTTCAAGGGTGATTTTGAGTGTTTCAGTTTATGAAGGCCAAAACCAATCCATTTCACAGGCACCCAACTTTCAAGAACTGAGAAGAGCTTCTATAATAATGCAATAAAAAGGAACTCATCACTTTTGGAAAATTCCTTTTCCTCAAGTAGGATTTTCCACAGAAGTGTTTTGCTTTGATTTTTATTCACTCTCAGGAGAGCATGGAGAATGTAGGGTGGGTGTATCCCACCACAGGCCGCAAAGCCTGGTACCCCAGGGTACGTTTGCACCAGCCAACTAAATGGCACCTGGGAGTTCAGTCATGTCTGCCATTGCACTACTGGAACTCACCTTGCCGCGCTTTTGGTTGGGGCCAACTGACAGTGTCCAGATAGTGTTCCTGTATGGCTTGGAAACTAGGACCTTGCAGGGACCATGCCCAACCGGTAGGTTGCACCCAGCCATCCTGTTCTGAAGACTGAGACATCATGCTACACACAGGTCACACCATGCCTGTTGGCTTTCATGTCGAGGGGGTATTCCCATCTACCTCATCTAGTAGGAGAAATGGGGCACAGTGGGCTCAGGGCTTGAATGCAGTGTCTCATGCCCTTTGGCTATGTGTCCAGGCTCCCTCTCTAGAGCAACCTTGACATGAGAGGGGAAATGAGAGGATTAGGTCTTGCTCTGATAAGAGATCTTCTGCAGATAAAGGGTTCAGATAGGGTAAGGGCACTCGCTCAAATCCTGCAGCAAAGACATAGCCACAAACATCTCATCTGATTCACACCTCTCAAGGGAAGAAAATAGCTTTTTTCCTGTCCAGATGGAACAGAACTTAAGAGAAATCAAGTGAACAAAGTTGGCTTTCAGTCAGGAGTTGTTAACAGTTGTCAAGACAGAGAAATGACTTATTCAGAAGTATCAATCAATTAGGCCTGGACAATAGGTTTTGAAGTAAAAATTTACTCTCGTCATGTTTTATTCTTTTCAGTTCTGATCTGCTGTTATTTGGGTGATTTTCGTTCTGGTCAGCAGTGCCAATAGAAGGCTGAAGAGCAAATAGGCTTCAATTTTACTAGCTCTTTCCTCACAAGTTAAGAAAAAAAAGGAAAAGAAGGAAAACTGGCAATGGGAATGATCACGTAATTCCATACAGTCAACAACCCTGGACATTGCCAGTCTCTAAAAATTGCTGTGAATGCTATTTGAAAGAAATATTCACGCTACACTGGAGACATGAAAGGTCTGAGCATTGTTATGAACCCTTTAGCTCCCTTCCTAGCTAACCTTACTCTCATCAGATTTAAAAACTCTGGTGGATACGAGTAACTTGCTTGAATAGTAGAGCTCTCACCACTGCAACCACCACTGGTAGCACAAGTGGGTATTTTAACAAACATAACCTAGCACAGAAAAACTACAAACTGGGGTCAGTTAAAGATTCTAGTGGACTGGAGAGACCAGATGTCATTCTCCATCAACACACTTCTATTGGTACCTTACATTTCAGGAATTAATTTAGAAAACCGAAACAAGAGTATTCTCGCTTTAAAGATAAGTTGGCTGCAGTCCTGCGTATCTTGTCGGCTGACCTGAAAGTGTGGTCACAGAATGTCTCATCCTCTTGATCTGTGACTGAATCAACTTCCCCCACACGGAAGCATTTTCAAATGAGACTGTGCTGCTGAGTTTATGGTGGGAGGTGTCCTGGGAGGATGAGAAGCAACCACAGAAAGTCAACAATGAACCAGTCAGATGTCCCAAAGTACTGAGGAACCTGGCTGATGACTGCACCAATCTCACTGCCAGTTGATCAGGTTGACTATTCAGTCTCTCAGGTGGTGGTTCAAGCCTTAAAGGAAGATATAATCCTCCCTCTTACACCTTGTTGGCTATGCAATAATTGCTGTGCCAGCTAATACCTTCTCAAACTTACCAAAATCAACTGATTCCTTGATAGAGCCTGATTGGAACACTAATATGTTATGGTATTAGCCATAAAATTATCCAGGCATTAACACCGAAAAGAATTGAGGCAAAAATGCTGTACTCCTCTCTATTAGAAACCTTACTTCCTTATCCCTAGGAGTCTGGTGAGGCTCACGAGTTCAGGCTCAGCCCTTCTGAGTTTCTGATTTCCAACAGTGGGAGTTTCCCATGCCTTTGGTGTGGTACAACAGCTAATTAGTTCTAAATTTACCTGTCCTTAAATTTACCATTCTTTCTTTCTCATGTTCTCACGCTAGGGATGGGTGTTTTCCAAAACAGGGTGAGGGAAAGAAGCACATCAGAATGACCTCAGAGATGAACTAGAGTTTTGCCTCTGAAGGCTTCCAGTCGATTGGGAGTGACATTTATTTAACCAAGACAAAAGTCCTGTGGCTTTGATTTTGTTGTCACACAGCAGCACAGCTCTGGAAAAACTAAGCAAGGCACTGTTTAAACTCAGATTATAGCAGGTTCTTTTTTTTTTTTTTTTTTTTATCCCTTTGGAACAATAAATTGGTTTAAAACATAAGACAATACCAAATGCTTATTACTCCTGTGGAGAATTAATGAACCATGGCATCTAAACTATTGAGTGGTCGGACCATATGTTATTAGAAATGGTGGATGCTCTATATTGGTTAGGGCTGTTATGCATTTGTGATTAAGGCTATGAAACTTTACGAATACACACAGCTGAGAAATGAACATAAACAGTCAATCCATCTGAGGGAAACAGGCCACGTGCAGTAAATGTAGCAAAATGCAATTTAATGAGCCTTGTAGGGAAGACTTGCTACATCCAAGAAACTTTCCCACAAGCTAATATTGCCTGAGACCAACTGCTTATCAAAATAATCCTTGGTCTTACTGGACAGTAGTTCTATACACAGGGAATAGGAGAGGTGTCTAACACTAATAATCTCACCTCATCACTTTGGGGATATTTACTGCTGGCAATATGTAGTTTCCTTGCTATAGTTTGTAGGCCCAGGCAGAAACAGCCAACTGCAAAAGAGATTGTGGTGCAGGTCCAACCTCTTGAGTGACAACAGCAAGCCTCAGTTCTGTGCCTGAGTTTACCCATCACTCTAATGTGATAATGAGACATACAGCCAATACAGCTTCCCAAGTTTGTATTAAAAGGGTTGAATTAATGTGCTAATGCATGGCTAATCATTTCAGCTCCTGTATTTCCTCATTGTCTTCAGCACCATTTAACAGATAATCAGAACGTAGTTACTAATCATAATGAACATTTTAGGCTCTTAGATGAATCATTTACAAAACGCTGGTGGAGTTTCAGCCAATACGAATACATGGCTCACCTCTAAATCTAATGCTGGGGAAAGTAAATATATCCAAAGGGTATGGCTCAGCGCTGCTCCCTTGTCACCATGGTCCTGAGAGAACTGGTGCACTGATTTGATGGAGCTTCCTAATTTGCCCAGGATGCTTTCATGGATGGGGAAAATTAAAATAAATAAATAGATAAAAATTATAAAATATGAAGCAGTTCTGCAGCTCTTTGTGGGAGCAAATAGCATGATGTGTGCTAAGCTGGGTTGAAACTTCTTTCAGAAATCAGGTCTTTGAAAATTTGGAAAATGGATTAAACCTTGCTGAACTGAGAAAAGACTAGTGTCAGGCTGTCATGAGAAGGCCTGCTGAAATCCTGGTGACAGCAAAGCTGAATTCCTGTTATATACACCAGACTCCTTCCAATCCCTTTTAGCTTTCTGTTGTTTATTATTCTTGCCTGGTTTACAAGCTCCAAAGAACCTTAACATGGATTATTACAACATGAACAGGCTCAACGCATCTTGAGATGGATTATTTCCTTCCTTTAAGCTACAAGAAGGCTGGTGTTGCTCATGATTTGGTATCTTTTGACATTTCATTGAAAAGCTTACTTTCTAACACAGTAAGACTGCAGTGTGGTGACGTCTGACCAACACAGGTTCATTGACCTTCTGGTGTCTCCAGCACTTTAGTCTACAATGGGATTTGCTGTTGCTGCCATGCCTTACATATGGTTTTGCTGTTGAGAAAGTGCTCATTTTGACCTACAATAGCACTGATTAGAAAAGTTACTATAATGTCAATTCCCATGAGGTGGCCTCATACTCCACAAGAAGTATATGATGCAGAATACAAAGGAAGAGGAAAGGGTAAAAAAAGTAAGCAGAAAAAAGGCAAGCAAGAAATTGTTAGATGGTTTGACATGGTTTATTTATATCTTTGCCAAAGTAAATAATTTCTGAGTTATGCAATCAATGATCAATGATCACTTGGTGGTTTGAAATAGTGTTTAGGCTAATGATGTTTGAGGCATTACTCAGACCTTCAAGGTTCAGGCCTGCTGGACAAATGGAGTTGTCTATCTCCATTTCATGTACAATCTCGGGAAGCTCCAGCTTTCCAAAATGAAAATCAGATACAGGTATCATCTCCTTTCGAGTATCAGAATTTAAGAAAATTGGTAGTGACTCAAAGATGGTCTTGATTCAGATACAAGCTCAAAACTTCACCAGGGAATAATTACTATTTGCATTTACTACAACATGCTAATAGTGTCATGGTTAACAGAACCCAATGAGAAGACGCTACCTAACACCAGAGACAAGGTCATTACACAGCGAATCTGGAGCACAGATGGACCCCGTGGCTCAGTTGCATTGGGGTTACCCAGCCACCAGAGAGAATTGGATCCTCTTTCAAAAACAGTTTTCATTAATGTTATCTTGATCTGCAAAATTCCCTTCCTGAAAATTACATCTGAAGCTTACTGCACTGTCCTACCAGCATCCAAGCTGAGTTGTTCTCCAGTGGCACTGAGGCATTTTACACATAGTGAGATAGAAAGTTGCAAGCAGGACTCATTACAAATTAACATAACTCTTCTAGTGTACTGTAGTGAATTCAGCCTGCTGGATTATTCCATTTTTTAGTGAACTACAGATATAACATAACGTGTTCTGTTTTTAAAGCAATTATGCTTAAATAAACTTATTCTTCAGTTTAATTTTCCTTCTGAAAGCACAGCAGTCATCTTCTATCAACAAATCCATTCCAGAATGTTTTTGCTAACAACTGTTACTAAGACTTTTTTCATTCAAAGTGGAAGCTCAGGAGGGATATAATCAGCTCTCTAGCATGGCTAGAAACATTTGCCAGTAGCTAAAATATACAGTGAGCAAAATATCTGCCTTTTCGGTGTTTTTGAAACAAAAAAACAAACAAAATCATAGTTTTAGGACATAGACCTCATCTTCTTCTCATCCTGGAAAAGCAGGAGTCATTACAGTTTAACAATGGGATGGCTGTGTTTATACAAGGAGGAATAGCTCTCTGATCCAAGCACTCAAAGACCATATGACAAGAATGACTGGAAGAAACCCTATCATTGACGTTACGTGACAAGCTTCGGGTGTGGACTCCAAAAATGCAATTACAGAAGTTTCTGTCAAAACAGAGGTCTGAAGTTGGTGTCTTCTCCTGCATCCCCACTGCTGCCCAGAGGGCCCCAAGCAGATGCTAACACAGCCAGGTTTGGGTGTGGGTGCCAAGTAGCCATAGGTCTGTACCCAGAACCAAAAGCTGAGTGTCTAAGAAAGCGGTAAAGCAAACACCAAGCCCCATGCCTAGCCCTTACTGTTAAGGTAAAGCAACATTTTATTTTGATTGAAGACTTTAATTGTTTTACTCATCGCTGGAAAACATTTGCTTCTTCCACTCTGTCTATCCTCATCACATTGTAAGGGGTTCAAGCAGAATAAACAAACCTGTGCATTGCTTGTTGCCAAGATTTTGGGCTTGTTGCCAAATCTGTAGTCTACATGCATGACCCTATTCCTTAACTTGTTATAAACAATAATGACTTTTAACAGTCAGCATTTTTAGAAGGTCCCATTCTCATTGTGCATGCGTGTCTACATGATTCATGAGTTTTGGATTGCTTCTGAGGTTTGCTCCAAGAGCTGTTTTAGGTGGCTGTGATGTTATCAGGAGTAGCTAGAGAAACAAAGGCCTTTGTACAGAAAAATTGGCAGGTAAGGGAATAAGGAAATTATTCTCAAATAATTTGTTTCAAAGTATCTTTATCATACTGAAATCTAAACATATTGATTTATATTATGGCTTTGGCATCATACATGTTTGATAGGATTATTTATTAAAATAGCATTGTTCTTTCTTGGCTTTCCAACACACACTTGCAATAAAGTGTCTAAACACACACATGCTACACAATTGGCTGACTCCAGTTCACCTCCTCAACACAACTGGATTGTATGAATATTCACATATTTCGTAAAGAAATCCAGCATTTTTGAGTGCAGACAGATCATAGAATCAGACTTCTGAGCTAAAGCTACAAATAGACCTAAGTGCTACTTCCAACATGGTATTTTACAGGGATCCTTCAAATTCCTGTGGCTGAGGGCTATGCACATTCGCATTACTGCCGGCAAAGCCCCATGGGCCTTAAGTCTCCATCAGAGAAATTATAACAACCTTCAAACTGTCACTTAGCTCAGACCCCTGTGTCACATCAGAGACAAAGCAGAGTTCTCAGACTGACTGCTTCATGGCCCTTCCTCTAGGACTTGCTTCAGGGCATGTTGTTCTTTGGGCACAGTTATTATACTTGGCTTTGCACCAATCAGAGGTAGTAATGAAACTTTCTGATGTTGCCATGTGTGTCCCATTGTATCCCACAGACCAGTAACTGAACTGGACTGGTTTCCTGCTAGTTTGCCTATCCTGCCAAGGCGATGCTCAAAAAACTACCTGCAGAATTCAAGATGTGGGTTGAAGATCCTGCCTCAAAACAACAAGCTCCCCACTTTCCTCTTTTACTGTCAAGAACAAGGCATCTTTCCACAGGTTTCCATAAAACTGGGCTAATGCGACGTAGGTACCTAATCTACAAAAAGATTCAGAGCTGAAAATTCCTTCATCCAGGACCAGGTATCTAGAAGCCCTTAGTTTTTCCCATCTTCCTATTTTCTACAAGTTGACCAGGTATTTTTAAGCTCTGCTTTCTGTCTTTGTGTAATCCTATTTACTCATCTAATTTGGTTACAGAGATCCTGAGTATCTGATGCCAGGAACAACCCAAGTCTGCTTAGAGATCTAGTTTTAAGTGACTTTTCCAAGACTAGGCAGAAAGTAAATACAAGAGCCAGGAATAGTAGCCAAGTTTCTTGTTTCATAAACTCCTGAGTTAACTACTTGTGCTCATAAGAATCAAGTATGGCAAACCATAACAAAGAGGAGTAAGAAGGAAAGATTTCAAAGAACCAAACCCAACATCAGCCGTTCAGATTTCTTGAATGCTTTGTGTTGCCAAATGTTTACGTCTTTAAGCACTGCTGGAATTCTCAAAGCTGAGAATAATGTGGGGATAATTTTCCCCACAAATTTTATTACTGTAGAATTTGATTCTGCTACCCTTATGCATCTTGGTCAGCCCACTTCTTTCCCCAGAGATTGAAAAAAGCCTTTAAACTTTGAAGGGACAGAAGACTGCCAAGTGCAGAAGCTAACTTTTAGTTTGTTTCCTTTTTCTTTAAAAAAAAAAAAGAAAAAAAGGAAATGAGCAGATGAAACCCATGTTACCCTCTAAGATTTTTTTTCCTGTTAATGAAATTTGCCTTTCCTTTATGATGCTAACTTTTCCCTGCTGTACTACCCAGGACAAGGTAACACTGAATATGAACCAGATCCAGTGAGAAATTCTCTCCTTAGATCATTTTCCTGCCAGGAAAGGCAAGTTTGCTGCTATCTGAATGGTTCTTGGAGGTGGTTTGGCTTTGGCAAATCTTGTAAGAGACCTGTGCAAGAAGTTGTATTGGAAATCTGTGTTTTTTTCTGTCGGCTCAGAAGGATGCTTCTGACTTTCCAGCAGTGCTTTTTAAGAAGGTTTGGTAACAACCTGGGTGCTCAGCGACCAGGGCCTGTGGGTCTTCCGATGAGGAAATTTGGTAGCAAGTAGGATTGGGTCTATATTTGATGAGGTGCTTTGAGGTAAAAAAGAAAAGTAGACAACATTAAGATGGACTTTATAACTACAATTCAATATGCATGAAAGTAATTTCCACAGCAGTCGCTACAATTAGAATGTAAACATTTTTAAACAGCCAGCTACTCTATTTCTTGGGGGGAAAAAAACATATAAATGAATAAAACCGACAACACTGAAGAAGAAGTAGCTGCCTGGTTGCTGATCAGCAAGGAAAAAAATAAAAATAATAATAATTAAAAAAAAGAAGTAAAAAATGTGGCTTCTGTGCAACACAGGAGAGAGGAAAAGTCCAGTAAACAAGACAAAACAAACCTAATTGGAAACAGGGTCCCAGAGGCACTCCAAGATGGAAGGTAAGTGGAGGGAATGGGAAAGCTGCAGAGAATATTGGAAGAAACTGAAAAACCCAAAGAAAACCAAAGGGAGTTGAATAAAAACAACAGTCTGCTTACAAAAGTAAACATGGGGGAGGAGGGAGAACATGCAAAGGGAAAACAGATGCACTGTGAGACAGCGCTCAAGAGACAGAGGGAGATGAAAGCAGTCTAAAACAAGAGGGAAACTTGGAGTGAAAAAAAAGGAACAACAAAATAAACCAAACAAAAATATTGGTAGCAGTTCCTTGTTGACCTTCATGTGCTGAGATGTCTCTGTTTGTAAGGGCCCAGGGGAGGCTTGTGGCATTTTATCAGACAGAGGAATTAAACAGCAAGGAGTACACTGGGGAACCTGAAACACAGAAATGCTGTCTTACTCAGGATTGTTTTTGAAGTCTTGTCTTGATTTGTGCCTCGATCATGCAGATCTGGGGTGGAGCAGATGAGAGCAGCTCTGAAACTGGGTCAGGGTACCCATCTGAGGTTTGGCTTCATCCCAGAGCATCACAGAGTCATCCAGAGACAGTCTGATCCACATGACCAAGGAGCTGAGCATTCTCTCCCAAAGGGCTGTAGGTGCACATATCTCTCATAGTCTTGACGCCAAAAGGTCTACAAAATCGTGATTTCCAAGCACAAGTTAGATTACTTGTAGGAGTGTGTCCTTTCTGCTAAATAGATACACACACAAAAACTGTTGTGGAAAAAAAGTGCTCTTTAGAGCTTCTGTGGAACCTGTTGGAAACCCACAGTTGTTCAGAGCACTGCAACCATATGCTGAAGGTCTTCTGATGTGAAGAAGTTTCTCTGAACTTAGACTCAAAACTTGTGATTCTTACATGGCTATTCTGGAGAGCTGTGCAAGGAGGTTTAAAATACTGCTCTCTCAGCTGCTTGTCCTCCTCCTCAGGCAATTCAGTTTGGTGAGATAGCGCAAACTGACTTTCATTAGCAATTTAAGCTAATATTCCAGACTTGGTAGGTAAATGTCTCCCCTTTATTTTCTCCCTCCCTGCCCCCCATCTTCTCTGCTGTGGTATGGGACAATCAGGGTGATAGAGTGTGAAAACACCCAAACAAAACTTCCTCAAACAAGTCTACCTTGTGAGCTGTGTGGAAACAGGTGAAGCAATAGGTTGAAAAGGGATAAGGAGGAAAGTCCGTGAGTGGCATATATGGACTCTCCAAGGCACTGCTTTGATAGTGAAGCAAACTTATTTTGACAGGGGTCCCATGAGTGGTGACAGTCTGGCATAGCATTCATCTGTGGTACAGAAGGTCAGACCAGGAAGCGGTGAAGAGGCTCAGAAATGTGATTTCAATGTTCAGAGATGCCGCCTCCATGGTACTGTGGTGTGCTACACATGCTGGAAGACCAAGGGCATTTGTGTCATGGGTCATGCAGATCATGCCATCTTCCTCCGAAGAGCACTTAACGGACACAGTGGTCTTAGGGTTTCCTTTTTGATCTTTCTGCTGGGAAAGCATTCATGGCAGAGCACAAGACAAAGGATGGGATCTTATAATTATTGCAGATGATTACCTTGACAGAGCGTGGCAGACACTGAAAGGATCTGTGTCTTTTTTTGGAAGACTATGGCATGCGTATGACTTGTTCCACTTCAGCGTTCGGGGTTTTCCAGAGAGTCAGATGAATCTTGTCCACAGTATTAACAAAAAGAGCTAATGACTGGGTCTGGGATCCTGAAGATGGTCTCAGAGGGAAAGCTCAGCATCTTGCTCAGAATTGTGACTTTGGGTTAGTGATACAGCATTAAGTGCTGCTGCCTGTGTTATTGACTTCTAGTGAAAAAGCAGAGTATTTATAGAGCAGACTCTTATCTTCTTTCAGCCTTCATCCCTCAGAGCACTTAAATGTGTCAGTCTCTCCAGTTTGGCTCATTGACTTCAATGGCTACATGTGCACTAACAAAACAAACATTGCCAGGAGTCATTCTTTGGCTTGGAGACTAACAGTTTGGTTACATTCATGCTATTAAACTCTGTTAGCCTCTGAAACAGGGTGACCACATCTAGCCATCTACTGGAAACTGTCCCAGGAGTGTGCCTGTTCCTGCACCATCCCTGGGAGCAGCCTGGAAGAGACATGGCAGCCTGGCGAGGACCATCCTGGCAACATGACAGCAGAGGCCATCAGTGAGGTGTGTCCAAGGAATTAGTTGTTCTTAATGATACTGAGGCAAAGGTCAAACTGTCCTGTGACTGCTCATCTCTATCCATTGGTTCTCACTGTATTGATGTCAAAACTAGCAGGGAAGGGTTGCATGAAAAAAAGATTTGGTAGAATTTCCTTAATCAAAAAAAATCCAAAATCCCTTTAGGACAAATCCTCAAAGATATATATAATTTCCTCACCTTGTAAAATTTCAGGGTTTTGCCCTGGACTGGTGTCTGCCAGGAGAATTTTGGAACAAAATTAAATCTTCCGTCCAAATACAAGAGGGGTATAATTTCAGTTTCTCCTTTCTGTTTTGTTTAGAGAAAGGTCATGAGTGGTTGCTTTTTGTCAGAACCAAACTTCCTCAAAGCCTAAATCTCCTAGAAATAGAGGTTTGGATCACTTTCATTATAAGGAACAACCTCCAAATCCAACAACATTTGGATTTGGGATATAGGTGTGGGCTTATTAACAAATTAGGACTGTACATGATGCTAAGTTGAAGATCCAGACTTGCCAAAATGTTCAAGGAATGATCAGATCTGTGGTTTTGGTTTAGCTCCATCACTGTTTTAAAAGGAGGAAAGTAGTTTGGACTTGCTGATAAAAGAAGCTTGTGCTTGAATCATTTTATACCGGTAATGTGTTAAATATACCACAGCAGATTCATATGGCAAGGAAGTATTTTAAGCATTCCAGTGAGTTAGCTGAAAGGAACCATAGGAAATATATACCAGAAGTTAATTTTTTCCAGTTCTTTTTCAGCTCTGCACCCTGCCTACGTTAGCTCTTGTGCAGGGTGGCTTATTTTCACTTAGAACTGTTTTGGAATCATTATAAAATACAACTTGCATGCCACAAGGACACAGGGAGTGTCTTGGTTTATATATTGCAGATGTCCATAATTTAATTGGACCAGCAGGTGACCAGGATTACAAGGTCACCTTATGTCAGTGATCAGCTCATGGCTGAACATGGGCAGCTCACAGTAACACATTGGGACTGTTGTACCCATGCTTGAGCCTGGCACTCAGCTGCTTTCCAGCAAGTCTGTTGTGGATATTAGATGTTCTCTGCCTGAATTCTGTCCCGTGAGTTTGAGTTACAAAATCCTGATAGTGCCTTTTGGCCCTAAAAAAAAAAAGTGTCAATCCAGCGAGGTGGTGGTTTTGCTTAAAGGTAAAACAATCCAGGGAGCTTTCAGGTCTGGATGCAACAATCAGTGATTATGGAGTTTATCTTGACATTTATTAGTTGTTAATGGCAGTGCTTCCAGAGAGCAAAGCACATTCCGGGCAGCCACACAGCATCCTTGGCCTGCAAGAGCTGGTAGTTTAAGAACACACAAACACTAAATGAAACAGCAAAAATAAAAAGGGATTTTTAAAGCTGGTTTCTTGGGTTTTTTTCTTTGTCATTAAAGCTCAGTTAGGTCACTACTGGTCAGATGGCAGTAGGCAGTTTCTCAGAGATGGAAATATCCATGGTAAGGGGCCTGCAGGTTGAGCTAGATGGACATGGTGAGGTCAGTTGAAGATCCTGGTGCAGTGAGTTCGAAAACCAACAAGGATTTGGCTATAGTCTGGGCAAGAAAAATCACTGCTTCGGTAAGAGCCTCAGTGACAGTGGCAGAGGTTGTGACCAAGAAGGAGGTCAGCAGGGAATAAACAATGGCAACTCAGGAAGTCACGTTAAAGAGTGTTGCCCCTTTGAGAAGCCCTTGATACTGGGACCAGCTGTGATCACTGGTGATCCTGAAACTATGGAAATACGGCTGCTCCCTTCTCAATAAAAGCAAAATCGAAAGGCTGAGATCCTTTTGGGTGGTTCTTCTCATCAGTGTCTTGTGCTGTCTTGCAACTGAGGATGGAAGAAAGATTTGGATGTCTCTGGGCTCAGGCCAGGCTGATAAATGACAATACAACAAGACAAATGAGCATTACATGACAAAGATAAGTCACTGAATCTTGGTGTCATCTTAACTAGCATGGACCGAGTCATTTCTAAGCATTTTTTGCTCACCAAACCATTCTTTTGACTATTGCCTTAGAGGCTGCCACATGGCACAAAAAGGCCTTTTCTCTTTAGCCAGGAGAAAGGCTTCTTCCAGCAGATAAGAGAAACATCTCATTGTAGTGACTTTCTGTATAGCAGAGACAGGTGGATGAATGGCCAAGGGATAAAAATGCAGCTAATCACATCACTGGGTCTTTTAATATAATTTATCTATTTTCTGCTTTCCACCCAAGTCCAGAAACTGAAATTCAGCTCCGAACTCTTCATCTACATGACTTGGGTCTTTTGGCCTGTGTGGGCCTTTCCATTTGTAAAGTATGGGTAACAGTGACAGGTATCTTCAGTAACTGTGGAAAATGCCCCCATGAAGTAATTTGCAGCTCAGAGAGAACAGTATCATTGTTGAGAGTTCACAAAGGACTGCATAAAAATGTTTTTAAATTAGATGTATTACTTCCTAGGGGTAATCTCAGATTTCAGAGTCATCTCACACCATACCCGTGTCTCTTCAGACCATAGCAGTGACACTGGAATCAGAACCCAAGCCAGATGGATCCTGATACACAGATCTGTGTCATGTCCATTAAAGCTAGTGCCTTTAAAATTATTTAAGTTATTTAGGCTCATGCATTTAAAATAAAAGAGAGTGCCACCAGTGCAAGTCCTCTAACAGACCCCTGAACACTTTGGATTCCTATTGGCAGATGCACTATATATGGACAAACTCCTTTTAATTAAGTTTATGATAACTACATAGGCTTATCCACCACATGACTGCTCTAAGTGTCAGTGCCACAGCAGAGGTGCCCCCGCACATCTGAAAAGGAGCCATGTATTACTCCTCCTCCGAAGACAAACCTGTCTGCTACCCCTCAGGGTAATAGTAGATTTTGGTGAAGCCAGCAGATGCTGCTCCTCTGAACTACTACTCCAGGCTGCTCACAAGCTATCAAAGGGATTGCTTATGTGTCTCTGTGCTTCTCAGCTTTTATTTGCAGCTATAAAGAATAAGGACTTAAAAAAAATAAATAAACCAACAGATAGTCATAAATGTGTCACTCCAGATCCAACATCAACTTTTAGGTCCAAAATGTAGTTTGTTAAGAAGGTAGGAACCTAAAAAGGCTGCTGAGTCTGGGTTGGGGCATTCACACCAAATACAGCAGCACCCTCAAAAGCATGGAAATGGCTCTGCTTTAAAGTTTTACAAGTGCTTGGGAGGGACGATGGTTTGTAAGAGCCAGGCTAGATGCCTAGAAGCTTAAACAATGCTGAGTGTGGCTCAAAAAGCACTCCCTGTGGACAGATAATCTTTTCAACACAGCCAGAGACTACCCATACGTCTTTAACACCCGTTGTACACTACATGTTGCATTGATTGTGCACAGCAGCTGAGCACTGAACAAATAAGCTGCTGCTGCTGTGCTGAATAGGAGAACATCCTGGTGTTGCTATGACATTTCTTGTCAAGCTTTCAGACCCAAATGGGTCCCACATGGGGGAGAGCATCAGGCTCCGCTGGCAAGCGGGAGATTTGGAGGCTGGAGCACTCTCCATCTCCTGTTCATGGAAACAAAGCATCTTTTATATTTCCTTCCAACCAGGACAAAGGGCTGAAATAAATCATCAAGTGACCCAGCCACTCCCCTGCTATTATAACAAGCAGCTGGAGGGCCACCAAAACTGGGCACTGCTGCTAGCCAAACAGGCGCTTTCCCATTTGCCTTTTATTTGGATTCACTGGTAGCGCTCTGGGGGTTTGCCACTTCTTTCTTTGCCTCCTACTGTCCAGAGACACTACCAGTAAAACCCCAAAGTGATATTAAAAAAGGGAGGCTGGGCTTGCAGCCAGCTGTTGCAAACAGATGTGCCTGTGAGCATCATGAAGAATAAGTCAATTTAGCCGATCCAGCCTGCTCACAAAGCAGAGTCCATTTTTCGATGGGGCACAACACACAACTGCAGGAGGTTAAATAAATCCCAGGGCACAACCTCTGTAAGCTGTGGAAAGCTTCCAGAAAGGTGCTTGGGGATCCTCTGTGCCAAGATTGGGGAGTTCTCTTAGAGCAGATAGTATGTCTTTCAAAAATATCTTTGCATTTTTAAGCTCACTTTGAAGGTAATAGGAGTGAGAAGTGCATTTAAGGGTTTCCCAGGTGTCCAGGTTGCATGGGGATATTTTACATGACCTTGAATATGAAGGAGGTCTACAGTGGAGCTAAAAGCAGATGACCAAGCCTTTTGCTGCTGCTTCAAAGCCACCCTCCCTCCATTCTTCCGCTTGTCTGGAGTCTGTCCTGCACTACACAGAAGTGGTGGCTGGGGCTTGTTTCCTACCTCAAACCACAGCCTCAAGAAGCAGTGAATTTGGCAATGCCCTGCAAACCAGCTGCTTTTCTGGGCCTACTGCCTCTGCTGCTGGAAAAGGAGAGGCGCAGCAGGGGGGGGGAGGCTCCAACTGGGAAGGTGGGGAGAGCAAGAGGAAAACCGGGAGGGAGCTGCCTGAGCAATTTCACAGCAAAGGCAGCGTATGAAGTTGTGTCTGTTCATGGTCTCCACTCTGGGGTTTGTCTGTGGGAAGCCTGCAGGGGTGTTGCAACCTGCCAGTGCCAATAAACATCACCACAAGACCAGAGGAGCTCAGGGCCTGCAATATGAAAGGCAAAGAGAGGAAAATTAGAAGCAAAAATATGAAGTTAATAAAAATCCTTTATCCAATCAGACTCTAAAAAGAGCACAGCCATGGGCTGGAAGCAGCAGCCAGGCTCTCCCAGCCCTCGCTTTGCTTAATTACCTAATAGTTTGCAGAGCCCCTTCAGTTTTTATGAGTTGCACATTTATTTGCAGCTGTTCTGCCTTGAAGAAGCCATGGTAGCTGGTGGGGTTGTCTCTGCTAGTGCCCCCTGCCTGGATGCAGGGCGATGGGGTTCCGTGGCCCAGACACTCCAGATCTCAAGGTTTGAACTGGCTAAAGCCCTTTAGGTAAATAATCTTTCTTATTCAATACATCATTTGCCTGCTAAGAGAAAGAAATTCCTCCCTCCCTGCTGTTTGCACAACAGGTCCTCTGGGCCGTCTGCCTGAGTCCATATTCCCAGGACAGAGGGTTGATGATTTCATGAAGATCAGCAATTGTGCCTGTGGCTAGCTGGGGGCTGGCACGGGCTTCTCTTTGGCTTCCCTGCCCTGCTATTACTGCAAGAAAACCGCTTCCCAGCTCAGCAGCTCTCTCCTGCTGGGAGCAGCTCCCAGAGCAAGAGGTGGGTGGGATGCTGGAAAACCTTTCAGCACTGGTGGGTGCACATTGCAGGGCTGGAGCTGGGCATGGGCAATGTAGGCACACAGCTGCCCAGGGTGTGGGCAGAACCCTGGACCCTGGTAAATGATGGGGCTGGGCACTGTAAATCTTCCTTTTGATCCAGGTCAGGCTGATGCTGGATCTGATGAAGTTTTCCCACAGGTTGGACTGACAAGGACTGCTGGGGTGTGTTGTCTTCCCCTGTGTCATGACAGCTGTGCTGCTTCATGGGCATTTTGTCTGCATGCCCCATCCCGGCATCCCAGTTCTACCAGAACAATCCATCCAGTGGCGGAGCTGCATGCATAAGCATTTCAAAACTCCACTGCTGGCACCAGGCTGTGCTGATGGCAAGGTCATGGCATGTTGTGCAGGCAGAGAAAGCCAAGCTCTGCCTTCAACAGACTGTGAGATGCCAGGTAGAGTTCCCTGTGCTGACAAAGGATAGCTTGATACCCACCGCCTCAGCACATCCCAGGAATAAACAGTGTTTGAAAGCATCTCTAATCAACAAGAAATTTTTTGCAAGGTGCCCATGACTAGAGCACTTTGGCTTTTGATTATCAGCTTGCTTAGCAGGGTGGAATGTAAAGGTACCATATGCAGGAGTGCTTGTCCTGAGAGACTGGGTGATGGCATCTGGGCTGTTTTAGGCCTTTTCTGGGGGAGGGTTTGTGCTGAGATAACTATGGAAAAACATGACGGCTTTTTCAGGGCTTTTAGACCCAGAAGGCAGCAGTCATGACCGACATGCAGGGATGAACACTGACCATCTGGAAGGAGCTGATGGCTTACTTTGCAGCTGAGCACCATTTAACCCCACGTGGTTGTTAATCCCCAGGAAATTGAATCATATCACAGTGCTGGAGGATAAACAGTTTGAGGGGACCTTGTGAGATCATCTTATCTGACCTTATGCCATGTGACAACATCAGAGAGCCCCCATTCCAACACCGTTCGGTGTTAGAAGCTGAAAGGAGAAGGAGACAGAAAGGAGAAAAACATAAAATCAAGTGTTTAACAAGAACTGCAGTATTATTCACTCAATGCATGCCCTATTGTTATTCCCTCTCTCTTGGCAGTTAGGTGTTAACATAATCAAAGAGGGGAGATTTCTTATGGCACAAATCCTTTCAGGAAAAATTTAGGTTGAGAATCTGATTGCTGTTTGCGCGTTAGGAAGATCTTTCTGCTCTCCACCTTTAGTATGTTACTGTCAAAAGGTGATGGGCCCTCAAAGCAAAGCCTGTCTGTGTGCCCTGGACTCTTGGGCTATGAGGCAGTGACAACTGTGTATATGCAGGATACCTGCACTGGTCATGGCTGTGCTTTCCCTCACCTACAAGGTGACAATGGTTGATTGATTGGTTGGCTTTTCTCCTAGGCAATCATAGTCGGGCTTTGTACGATGATGCTTCTGCAATTCTGCCTTGTGCACCACTGCCATAGTGAGACAGCAGAGAGATACCTTATTCCCTGACAGGTTAAGCTGGACCCAGAAAACTGGTATGACTCCGCACGTAAGGAAAATCCCTGACGTCTCCACCTTCAAAACTAGTGTGAAAGGTAGGTGCAGTCCATTCTAATACATCCTAGTACACCCAGCTAGTTAACTGAGCAGGTGGTATGATTTCGGGGCCCCCCCCCAGATGTTTGGATGTGAACACACACAGCTTTGTCCCAGTCACAGAGAGATCTCTTTGTGGCTTTTGGGGTGTTTCCCAGGTAACTGCAGGGCACACGTGAAAGGTGCATCATACATGATCAGTTCACTGAGCTTTGGTTCATGTCTCTGCTCTGCGTGGCGTATCACCACCTTGAGTGCTCCTGGTGCCAGATATTGAGCACTGCCATGGCCCCAGTGCCTTGCACTTGCCAGAAGCCCAGTTAGACATGGCTCACCACAGACACACCATCTGCTTTTCCCTGCTGAGGTTGTAAGCTCTACCTAGCTCTACCTAGCAAAGCTCACATCAGTGCCCACTGAAGCTCAAGGCCCCGCAGAGATCAACCTGTAAGAAAGGTGAAATGTTCTCCCCTGGGATTTCATGGTCCATGAGACCTCAGTCTGAAATCTTGGGCCACTTACTGGGGTGCCTACAGTAGGACCCAGAGAGCGAAATGCAAGGCATTGATCTGGCAATTATGGCTTTTGGGCTGATATTATTCCTGGGCCAATCCACTACACGGTCTTTTCTTAGCAAAAGAATAGCTCGGTTATGTTTCAATAACAGTCCTAGAATTTTTTATTCAACTTGAAATAAAAGTGGTAAAAATTCAAACCAACATTGTAACTTCAGTGGTTGTGTGAAAAACGTTCACACAGGTGTCTTTTTCTGCATTTTCCAGCTGTGTTTTCCAAATTTGGGCTCATTGTGAAATCATTTTATTGCACATGGAAAATATAAACGAAATAAGCATTTTTTTCATTCTTCTTGATATTTTTGAAATAGAAACTCTAAAGCTTCAATTAAATCCCAGTCGGTTTTAAAAGGGACATAGGTAACTGAAAAGTTCAGGATTCAGAAGGATACTTAAAAATTAAGATGGCCTGGAAATTAAAATAAATCAAAATAAAATAAAATAAAATAAAATAAAATAAATCCCCTTTTTCTAAATATTAAACAGAGAGAGAAAAAATATCTTATTTTCCCCAAACTCTTCTATGTAGGAAACTCAATGAGATGGGAAGAAAAGGCTATCCATGGTTTTCTGTGTTGCAGAAGAGGAAGGTGGTAGATTCTTGATTAATTGAAGCTAAAATTAATAATTTGATAATAGAAAGGCTTTTGATTAAGTCCAAAAAGTCCACAGATATATTCTCAGGCTGCAACTGATAGAGGCTGTGTAAACCTGGCTTTTCATACCCTCAGTGCACATTTTGATTCTTGTTCCCATTTTTGCAAAATATCTCTAAGCCCCTCACTTGGCACTTCTGAAAACCTGCCTGTTTTCCAATTAGGATCTGAGCTCTTTTGAAAAGGTAGATCTCCAGCTGGGAGAACTGACCACTTCTGTAAATCTGGAACAGGTTTTCAAAGGGAATTAGATGTCAAGTTTTGAAAACACCAATAGGCATTTAAACACTACCAAAAGCTTGACTCTAAGTGCTCTGACGATAATAACCCTTTCTTCCCTTCATCTAGTCTTTCTTTGGTGTCCTCTTAGATTGTAAATCATCCTGTATATAACCTGTCTTTACCTGCATGCATGTGTGCGTCAGAGCCCTGACTTTGGTTAGAACTGCTAACCATTGCCAGAAATGCATTTAAAAATGTTGATAATCATCCCTTTCATGTCTGTAAGTGAAGAAGGATGCAGAATTCAGACATAAGGTGACTTTTAATCTTAATTGGGCCCATTATCCCATCTTTATGGTTTTACACCAGGCAGACCTGCTGGAGGTATTGCTTGTGCATTCTGCTCAGAGTAAGAAAAACTTGCAGAGCAGGTTTGAAGTGAGCTTAGTGATTCCACGGTCTGAAACCAGTTTCAATGTTAGATCTGACACTTGTGGCTTCAGTGGCAATGCAAGGATGAGCAACAAGTGAATACTTGCTTCTACTCCTCTCTATCTCAACCCCTAAACCTGTCCTGCCAGTGCATGATGCAGTGAGTGCTGGGTTTAGCTCTTTTACGAGTTCATCATGTGTGAGGATTTCTGGAGACAAGGGGGATTTGCGAGCTCCAGACACAACTTGGTGGCTGCAAGGGCCCTGTCCATCTGCTGTATGGTGTATGCTAACGTGGAGCCAGCGGAGCTGGCTGCCAGCTCTCAACAGACAGATCAAACCAGCATAAAACTAGATTAGTATCTGAAGTCCGGATGAAATTCCCTGACGTTACCCCTTAAAAGTTTCAGGTGGAGGATAAAGAAAAATCTTGTAACTCAAAACCTTCTGATGTCCAAATTGTTATGTTACATAGGAAATCTCCTTCTTTCTTACAGCCCCTGGTGGACTTTCACTGATGAGTGACTGGGCCATCTGTTTAATTTCATGATTAACATATGTGTCGTGCAGTTACAAACGCTTTCCTCCCAGTGCTGTCCCGCTGCCCGTATCTGAAGTGTAGCTGATTTTGGTCCCAAAACCACCGCAGGGTCTGTAATTAATAAGGGTAATGTTGTGATATGATAAGTGCTGCAGTTTAGTGTGTGGTTGAGCCTATTGTTAACCCCAGAGCTGTTAATTTCAGGGTAATGTTTTAAGCTGATTTACATGAGAGATAAGCAAATTCATCTGTATTACAGCAATAAGACTACTTAACACTTATCCAGCTGCAGATCTTAAAGCACTTTATAAACATTAATGAATTAAACTCCATCTTCAATGAAGCTGCAAACAAGCTTACAGTGTTGTAGCCCCATTGCTAAAAACAAAATCCAGAAAAGTGGGGGAGAAATCACTGTTTCACTAACACAAACTGAGAGCAACTGCCTTCAGTTTTTATTAGAAGTTGTAACAAGCCTATTTT